>NC_068440.1:27193040-27370540 GCF_023373465.1 Oncorhynchus keta | reverse complement strand
GAAGGAGAGAGAGAGGAGAGGAGAGAGACAAAGAGAGGGAGAGAGAGACGGACAGAGAGAGAGAGAGACGGACAGAGAAATAGAGGGAGAGAGAGAGAGAGACTGACAGAGAGATGGAGGTGTGTGGGCCATGACCGTGTAGCTCCTGAGGTGTAATCTATTTAGCAGTGTCACCGACCAGGAAGCAGTCAGAGGTTCCATCCATCCTCAATCCACTAAAGCTCATTGATTGTGTCAGAGAGTAAGGGCCGGTCACTCACTCCCTCGCACCCTCTCGCTGGATCAATATTGATTATTATCTTTATACTGCCTGTGTTTGGAGTGCCTGTGAGTGGGTCTTGCCTATAGGAGGTGAGGAGAGAAGGAAGGATGGAAAGAGAGGAAGGAAGCTGTTTCTGGATGGGGAGAGAGGAAGGAGGCTGTGCCTGGATGGGGAGAGAGGAAGGAGTCTGTGCCTGGATGGGGAGAGAGGAAGGAGGCTGTGCCTGGATGGGGAGAGAGGAAGGAGGCTGTGCCTGGATGGGGAGAGAGGAAGGAGGCTGTGCCTGGATGGGGAGAGAGGAAGGAGGCTGTTTCTGGATGGGGAGAAAAGAAGGAGGCTGTGCCTGGATGGGGAGAGAGGAAGGAGGCTGTGCCTGGATGGGGAGAGAGGAAGGTGTCTGTGCCTGGATGGGGAGAGAGGAAGGTGGCTGTGCCTGGATGGGGAGAGAGGAAGGAGGCTGTGCCTGGATGGGGAGAGAGGAAGGAGGCTGTGCCTGGATGGGGAGAGAGGAAGGAGGCTGTGCCTGGATGGGGAGAGAGGAGGGGGCTGTTTCTGGATGGGGAGAAAAGAAGGAGGCTGTGCCTGGATGGGGAGAGAGGAAGGAGGCTGTGCCTAGATGGGGAGAGAGGAGGGGGGCTGTTTCTGGATGGGGAGAGAGGAAGGAGGCTGTGCCTGGATGGGGAGAGAGGAAGGAGGCTGTGCCTGGATGGGGAGAGAGGAAGGAGGCTGTGCATGGATGGGGAGAGAGGAAGGAGGCTGTGCCTGGATGGGGAGAGAGGAGGGGGGCTGTTTCTGGATGGGGAGAAAAGAAGGAGGCTGTGCCTGGATGGGGAGAGAGGAAGGAGGCTGTGCCTGGATGGGGAGAGAGGAGGGGGGCTGTTTCTGGATGGGGAGAAAAGAAGGAGGCTGTGCCTGGATGGGGAGAGAGGAGGGGGGCTGTTTCTGGATGGGGAGAAAAGAAGGAGGCTGTGCCTGGATGGGGAGAGAGGAAGGAGGCTGTGCCTAGATGGGGAGAGAGGAGGGGGCTGTTTCTGGATGGGGAGAGAGGAAGGAGGCTGTGCCTGGATGGGGAGAGAGGAAGGAGGCTGTGCCTGGATGGGGAGAGAGGAAGGAGGCTGTGCCTGGATGGGGAGAGAGGAAGGAGGCTGTGCCTGGATGGGGAGAGAGGAGGGGGGCTGTTTCTGGATGGGGAGAAAAGAAGGAGGCTGTGCCTGGATGGGGAGAGAGGAAGGAGGCTGTGCCTGGATGGGGAGAGAGGAGGGGGGCTGTTTCTGGATGGGGAGAAAAGAAGGAGGCTGTGCCTGGATGGGGAGAGAGGAAGGAGGCTGTGCCTAGATGGGGAGAGAGGAGGGGGGCTGTTTCTGGATGGGGAGAGAGGAAGGAGGCTGTGCCTGGATGGGGAGAGAGGAAGGAAGCTGTGCCTGGATGGGGAGAGAGGAAGGAGGCTGTGCCTGGATGGGGAGAGAGGAAGGAGGCTGTGCCTGGATGGGGAGAGAGGAGGGGGGCTGTTTCTGGATGGGGAGAAAAGAAGGAGGCTGTGCCTGGATGGGGAGAGAGGAGGGGGGCTGTTTCTGGATGGGGAGAAAAGAAGGAGGCTGTGCCTGGATGGGGAGAGAGGAGGGGGGCTGTTTCTGGATGGGGAGAAAAGAAGGAGGCTGTGCCTGGATGGGGAGAGAGGAGGGGGGCTGTTTCTGGATGGGGAGAAAAGAAGGAGGCTGTGCCTGGATGGGGAGAGAGGAGGGGGCTGTTTCTGGATGGGGAGAAAAGAAGGAGGCTGTGCCTGGATGGGGAGAGATGAAGGAGGCTGTGCCTGGATGGGGAGAGAGGAAGGAGGCTGTGCCTGGATGGGGAGAGAGGAGGGGTCTGTTTCTGGATGGGGAGAAAAGAAGGAGGCTGTGCCTGGATGGGGAGAGAGGAAGGAGGCTGTGCCTGGATGGGGAGAGAGGAGGGGGCTGTTTCTGGATGGGGAGAGAGGAAGGAGGCTGTGCCTGGATGGGGAGAGAGGAGGGGGATGTTTCTGGATGGGGAGAGAGGAAGGAGGCTGTGCCTGGATGGGGAGAGAGGAGGGGGGCTGTTTCTGGATGGGGAGAGAGGAAGGAGGCTGTGCCTGGATGGGGAGAGAGGAAGGAGGCTGTGCCTGGATGGGGAGAGAGGAGGGGGCTGTTTCTGGATGGGGAGAGAGGAAGGAGGCTGTGCCTGGATGGGGAGAGAGGAGGGGGGCTGTTTCTGGATGGGGAGAGAGTAAGGAGGCTGTGCCATGATGGGGAGAGAGGAAGGAGGCTGTGCCTGGATGGGGAGAGAGGAAGGAGGCTGTGCCTGGATGGGGGGAGAGGAGGGGAGCTGTTTCTGGATGGGGAGAAAAGAAGGAGGCTGTGCCTGGATGGGGAGAGAGGAAGGAGGCTGTGCCTGGATGGGGAGAGAGGAGGGGGGCTGTTTCTGGATGGGGAGAGAGGAAGGAGGCTGTGCCTGGATGGGGAGAGAGGAAGGAGGCTGTGCCTGGATGGGGAGAGAGGAGGGGGGCTGTTTCTGGATGGGGAGAGAGGAAGGAGGCTGTGCCTGGATGGGGAGAGAGGAGGGGGGCTGTTTCTGGATGGGGAGAGAGGAAGGAGGCTGTGCCTGGATGGGGAGAGAGGAGGGGGGCTGTTTCTGGATGGGGAGAGAGGAAGGAGGCTTTGCCTGGATGGGGAGAGAGGAAGGAGGCTGTGCCTGGATGGGGAGAGAGGAGGGGTGCTGTTTCTGGATTGGGAGAGAGGAGGGGGGCTGTTTCTGGATTGGGAGAGAGGAAGGAGGCTGTGCCTGGATGGGGAGAGAGGAAGGAGGCTGTGCCTGGATGGGGAGAGAGGAGGGGGGCTGTTTCTGGATTGGGAGAGATGAGGGGGGCTGTTTCTGGATTGGGAGAGAGGAAGGAGGCTGTGCCTGGATGGGGAGAGAGGAAGGCGTGCGTGCGTGCGTGTGTGTGTGTGTGTGTGTGTGCATGCGTGTGTGCGTATTCATCTACCCCACAGTGGGACTTGTTCAGTCCTAAAAGTCATGGCATTCATTATCATCACGTTTGAACTGAAGTGATCCCAAATCTATCAAGCAATAAGCTTTCTACTCTACCTTAGAAATTTCCGGCTTTCCAACAAGCTTTCAACTCTTACTTATGGTTGCTTTGCAATGGTCTGGTGATCTTGTGGTCATGACCATCCTTATCACCTTGTTTGTAGCAGTCAACTGTAGGTGGCCTTGTGGTCATAGGAGATGTGTATTTATCTATCTCCCTCCCTCCTTCCCTCTCACACTCTCCTCCTTCCCTCTCACACTCTCCTCCTTCCCTCTCACACTCTCCTCCTTCCCTCTCACACTCCCCTCCTTCCCTCTCACACTCTCCTCCTTCCCTCTCACACTCCCCTCCTTCCCTCTCACACTCCCCTCCTTCCCTCTCACACTCCCCTCCTTCCCTCTCACACTCCCCTCCTTCCCTCTCACACTCTCCTCCTTCCCTCTCACACTCCCCTCCTTCCCTCTCACACTCTCCTCCTTCCCTCTCACACTCTCCTCCTTCCCTCTCACACTCCCCTCCTTCCCTCTCACACTCTCCTCCTTCCCTCTCACACTCCCCTCCTTCCCTCTCACACTCTCCTCCTTCCATCTCACACTCTCCTCATTCCCTCTCACACTCTCCTCCTTCCCTCTCACACTCTCCTCCTTCCCTCTCACACTCTCCTCCTTCCCTCTCACACTCTCCTCCTTCTCTCTCACACTCCCCTCCTTCCCTCTCACACTCTCCTCCTTCCCTCTCACACTCTCCTCCTTCCCTCTCACACTCCCCTCCTTCCCTCTCACACTCCCCTCCTTCCCTCTCACACTCTCCTCCTTCCCTCTCACACTCTCCTCCTTCCCTCTCACACTCCCCTCCTTCCCTCTCACACTCTCCTCCTTCCCTCTCACACTCTCCTCCTTCCCTCTCACACTATCCTCCTTCCCTCTCACACTCCCCTCCTTCCCTCTCACACTCCCCTCCTTCCCTCTCACACTCCCCTCATTCCCTCTCACACTCTCCTCCTTCCCTCTCACACTCCCCTCCTTCCCTCTCACACTCCCCTCCTTCCCTCTCACACTCCCCTCCTTCCTCTCACACTCTCCTCCTTCCCTCTCACACTATCCTCCTTCCCTCTCACACTCCCCTCCTTCCCTCTCACACTCCCTCCTTCCCTCTCACACTCCCCTCATTCCCTCTCACACTCTCCTCCTTCCCTCTCACTCCCCTCCTTCCTCTCACACTCCCCTCCATCCCTCTCACACTCCCCTCCTTCCCTCTCACACTCTCCTCCTTCCCTCTCACACTCTCCTCCTTCCCTCTCACACTCCCCTCATTCCCTCTCACACTCTCCTCCTTCCCTCTCACACTCCCCTCCTTCCCTCTCACACTCCCCTCCTTCCCTCTCACACTCTCCTCCTTCCCTCTCACACTCTCCTCCTTCCCTCTCACACTCCCCTCCTTCCCTCTCACACTCCCCTCCTTCCCTCTCACACTCCCCTCCTTCCCTCTCACACTCTCCTCCTTCCCTCTCACACTCCCCTCCTTCCCTCTCACACTCCCCTCCTTCCCTCTCACACTCCCCTCCTTCCCTCTCACACTCTCCTCCTTCCCTCTCACACTCCCCTCCTTCCCTCTCACACTCCCCTCCTTCCCTCTCACACTCCCCTCCTTCCCTCTCACACTCTCCTCCTTCCCTCTCACACTCTCCTCCTTCCCTCTCACACTCCCCTCATTCCCTCTCACTCTCCTCCCTCCTTCCTCTCACACTCCCCTCCTTCCTCTCACACTCCCCCTCCTTCCCTCTCACACTCTCCTCCTTCCCTCTCACACTCATCCTCCTTCCTCTCACACTCCCTCCTTCCCTCACACTCCCCTCCTTCCCTCTCACACTCCCCTCATTCCCTCTCACACTCTCCTCCTTCCCTCTCACACTCCTTCCCTCTCACACTCCTTCCCTCTCACACTCCTTCCCTCTCACACTCCCCTCCTTCCCTCTCACACTCTCATCCTTCCCTCTCACACTCTCCTCCTTCCCTCTCACACTCCCCTCCTTCCCTCTCACACTCCCCTCCTTCCCTTCCCTCCTCCTCTCCTCCTTCCCTTCCTCACACTCCTCCTTCCCTCTCACACTCTCCTCCTTCCCTCTCACACTCCTTCCCTCTCACACTCCTTCCCTCTCACACTCCTTCCCTCTCACACTCCCCTCCTTCCTCTCACACTCTCCTCCTTCCCTCTCACACTCCCCCTCCTTCCTCTCACACTCTCCTCCTTCCTCTCACACTCTCCTCTCCCTCCTTCCTCTCACACTCCCCCTCCTTCCCTCTCACACTCTCCTCCTTCCCTCTCACACTCTCCTCCTTCCCTCTCACACTCCCCTCCTTCCCTCTCACACTCTCCTCCTTCCCTCTCACACCTCCCTCCTCCTTCCTCTCACACTCCCCTCCTTCCCTCTCACACTCCCCTCCTTCCCTCTCACACTCCCCTCCTTCCCTCTCACTCTCCTCCTTCCCTCTCACACTCTCCTCCTTCCCTCTCACACTCTCCTCCTTCCCTCTCACACTCTCCTCCTTCCTCTCACACTCCCCTCCTTCCCTCTCACACTCCCCTCCTTCCCTCCTCACACTCCCCTCCTTCCCTCTCACACTCTCCTCCTTCCCTCTCACACTATCCTCCTTCCTCTCACACTCCCCCTCCTTCCCTCTCACACTCCCCTCCTTCCCTCTCACACTCCCCTCATTCCCTCTCACATTCTCCTCCTTCCCTCCTCACACTCCCCTCCTTCCCTCTCACACTCCCTTCAATCCTTCCCTCTCACATCGTCCCACTCCTTCCCTGAAGCTCATCAGTCAGTGTGAGTCATCTCCTCCTTCCTAGTTCTCATCCCTATCCTCCTTCCCCTCCAGTCCCCCCACTTCCCTGTCCCTCCATCCACACCTAGAATACGCCCCCATTATGAGCACCTCCCCCCACCCTCTCCAGTTAAGCCTCATCCTCTGGCAAAAGAACATGGACAGAGGGGGGATGCGGGAACTGAGGTGGAGGACAGGTGGGATGGACAGGAGGGAGGAGAGGAGAGGAGTGAGGGAGCTGGGGTGAAGGATAGGAGATGGACAGGAGGGAGGAGAGGAGAGGAGTGAGGGAGCTGGGGTGAAGGATAGGAGATGGACAGGAGGGAGGAGAGGAGAGGAGTGGGGAGGAGTCAGGGAGCTGGGTGAAGGATAGGAGATGGACAGGAGGGAGGAGAGGAGAGGAGTGGGGAGGAGTCAGGGAGCTGGGGTGAAGGATAGGAGATGGACAGGAGGGAGGAGAGGAGAGGAGTGAGGGAGCTGGGGTGAATGATAGGAGATGGACAGGAGGGAGGAGAGGAGAGGAGTGGGGAGGAGTGAGGGAGCTGGGGTGAAGGATAGGAGATGGACAGGAGGGAGGAGAGGAGAGGAGTGAGGGAGCTGGGGTGAAGGATAGGAGATGGACAGGAGTGAGGAGAGGAGAGGAGAGGAGTGATGGAGCTGGGTGAAGGATAGGAGATGGACAGGAGGGAAGAGAGGAGAGGAGTGAGGGAGCTGGGTGAAGGATAGGAGATGGACAGGAGGGAGGAGAGGAGAGGAGTGAGGGAGCTGGGGTGAAGGATAGGAGATGGACAGGAGGGAGGAGAGGAGAGGAGTGGGGAGGAGTGAGGGAGCTGGGGTGAAGGATAGGAGATGGACAGGAGGGAGGAGAGGAGAGGAGTGGGGAGGAGTCAGGGAGCTGGGTGAAGGATAGGAGATGGACAGGAGGGAGGAGAAGAGTGAGGGAGCTGGGGTGAAGGATAGGAGATGGACAGGAGGGAGGAGAGGAGAGGAGTGGGGAGGAGTCAGGGAGCTGGGTGAAGGATAGGAGATGGACAGGAGGGAGGAGAGGAGTGAGGGAGCTGGGGTGAAGGATAGGAGATGGACAGGAGGGAGGGAGAGGAGAGGAGAGGGGAGGAGTGAGGGAGCTGGGTGAAGGATAGGAGATGGACAGGAAGGAAGAGAGGAGAGGGTAGGAGTGAGGGAGCTGGGGTGAAGGATAGGAGATGGACAGGAGAGAGGAGGAGTGAGGGAGCTGGGTGAAGGATAGGAGATGGACAGGAGGGAGGAGAGGAGAGGGGAGGAGTGAGGGAGTTGGGGTGAAGGATAGGAGATGGACAGGAAGGAGGAGAGGAGAGGGGAGGAGTGAGGGAGCTGGGGTGAAGGATAGGAGATGGACAGGAGGGAGGAGAGGAGAGGGGAGGAGTGAGGGAACTGGGGTGAAGGATAGGAGATGGACAGGAGTGAGGGGAGAAGAGGGGTTGAGTGAGGGAGCTGGGGTGGAGGATAGGAGATGGACAGGAGGGAGGGGAGGAGAGGGGAGGAGTGAGGGAGCTGGGGTGAAGGATAGGAGATGGACAGGAGGGAGGGGAGGAGAGGGGAGGAGTGAGGGAGCTGGGGTGAAGGATAGGAGATGGACAGGGTGGAGGGGAGGAGAGGGGAGGAGTGAGGGAGCTGGGTGAAGGATAGGAGATGGACAGGAGGGAGGGGAGGAGAGGGGAGGAGTGAGGGAGCTGGGGTGAAGGATAGGAGATGGACAGGAGGGAGGAGAGGAGAGGGGAGGAGTGAGGGAGCTGGGTGGAGGATAGGAGATGGACAGGAGGGAGGAGAGGAGAGGGGAGGAGTGAGGGAGCTGGGGTGAAGGATAGGAGATGAACAGGAGGGAGGAGAGGAGAGGGGAGGAGTGAGGGAGCTGGGGTGAAGGATAGGAGATGGACAGGAGTGAGGGGAGAAGATGGGAGGAGTGAGGGAGCTGGGGTGGAGGATAGGAGATGGACAGGAGGGAGGGGAGGAGAGGGGAGGAGTGAGGGAGCTGGGGTGGAGGATAGGAGATGGACAGGAGGGAGGGGAGGAGTGAGGGAGCTGGGGTGGAGGATAGGAGATGGACAGGAGGGGGGAGAGGGGAGGAGTGAGGGAGCTGGGGTGGAGGATAGGAGATGGACAGGAGGGGGAGGAGAGGGGAGGAGTGAGGGAGCTGGGGTGGAGGATAGGAGATGGACAGGAGGGGGGGAGGAGATGGGAGGAGTGAAGGAGCTGGGGTGGAGGATAGGAGATGGACAGGAGGGGGGGAGGAGATGGGAGGAGTGAGGGAGCTGGGGTGGAGGATAGGAGATGGACAGGAGGGGGGGAGAAGGTGGGAGGAGTGAGGGAGCTGGGGTGGAGGATAGGAGATGGACAGGAGGGGGGGAGGAGATGGGAGGAGTGAGGGAGCTGGGGTGGAGGATAGGAGATGGACAGGAGGGAGGAGAGGAGAGGAGAGGAGTGAGGGAGCTGGGGTGGAGGATAGGAGATGGACAGGAGGGGGGGAGGAGATGGGAGGAGTGAGGGAGCTGGGGTGGAGGATAGGAGATGGGCAGGAGGGGGAGGAGATGGGAGGAGTGAGGGAGCTGGGGTGGAGGATAGGAGATGGACAGGAGGGAGGGGAGGAGATGGGAGGAGTGAGGGAGCTGGGGTGGAGGATAGGAGATGGACAGGAGGGAGGGGAGGAGTGAGGGAGCTGGGGTGGAGGATAGGAGATGGACAGGAGGGGGGGAGGAGATGGGAGGAGTGAGGGAGCTGGGGTGGAGGATAGGAGATGGACAGGAGGGGGGGAGGAGATGGGAGGAGTGAGGGAGCTGGGGTGGAGGATAGGAGATGGACAGGAGGGGGGGAGGAGATGGGAGGAGTGAGGGAGCTGGGGTGAAGGATAGGAGATGGACAGGAGGGAGGAGAAGAGAGGAGTGAGGGAGCTGGGGTGGAGGATAGGAGATGGACAGGAGGGGGGGAGGAGATGGGAGGAGTGAGGGAGCTGGGGTGGAGGATAGGAGATGGACAGGAGGGGGAGGAGAGGGGAGGAGTGAGGGAGCTGGGGTGGAGGATAGGAGATGGACAGGAGGGGGAGGGGAGGAGAGGAGTGAGGGAGCTGGGGTGGAGGATAGGAGATGGACAGGAGGGAGGGGAGGAGTGAGGGAGCTGGGGTGGAGGATAGGAGATGGACAGGAGGGGGGAGGAGAGGGGAGGAGTGAGGGAGCTGGGGTGGAGGATAGGAGATGGACAGGAGGGGGGGAGGAGAGGGGAGGAGTGAGGGAGCTGGGGTGGAGGATAGGAGATGGACAGGAGGGGGAGGGGAGGAGAGGAGTGAGGGAGCTGGG
Organism: Oncorhynchus keta; assembly: GCF_023373465.1. Lineage (NCBI taxonomy): Eukaryota > Metazoa > Chordata > Actinopteri > Salmoniformes > Salmonidae > Oncorhynchus > Oncorhynchus keta. The sequence continues at coordinate 27,361,078 of NC_068440.1, read as the reverse complement.
GTGAAGGATAGGAGATGGACAGGAGGGAGGAGAGGAGAGGAGTGAGGGAGCTGGGGTGGAGGATAGGAGATGGACAGGAGGGGGGGAGGAGATGGGAGGAGTGAGGGAGCTGGGGTGGAGGATAGGAGATGGACAGGAGGGGGGAGGAGAGGGGAGGAGTGAGGGAGCTGGGGTGGAGGATAGGAGATGGACAGGAGGGAAGGGAGGAGTGAGGGAGCTGGGGTGGAGGATAGGAGATGGACAGGAGGGGGAGGAGAGGGGAGGAGTGGGGGAGCTGGGGTGGAGGATAGGAGATGGACAGGAGGGGGGAGGGGAGGAGAGGAGTGAGGGAGCTGGGGTGGAGGATAGGAGATGGACAGGAGGGAGGGGAGGAGTGAGGGAGCTGGGGTGGAGGATAGGAGATGGACAGGAGGGGGAGGAGAGGGAGGAGTGAGGGAGCATGGGTGGAGGATAGGAGATGGACAGGAGGGGGGAGGAGAGGGGAGGAGTGAGGGAGCTGGGGTGGAGGATAGGAGATGGACAGGAGGGGGGGAGGAGATGGGAGGAGTCAGGGAGCTGGGGTGAAGGATAGGAGATGGACAGGAGGGGGGAGGAGTGAGGGAGCTGGGGTGGAGGATAGGAGATGGACAGGAGGGGGGAGGAGTGAGGGAGCTGGGATGGAGGATAGGAGATGGACAGGAGGGAGGAGAGGAGAGGCTTCAGTCTGGTTTTAGACCCCATCATAGCACTGAGACGGCACTTGTGAAGGTGGTAAATGACATTTTAATGGCATCGGACCGAGGCTCTGCATCTGTCCTCGTGCTCCTAGACCTTAGTGCTGCTTTTGATACCATCGATCACCACATTCTTTTGGAGAGATTGGAAACCCAAATTGGTCTACACGGACATGTTCTGGCCTGGTTTAGGTCTTATCTGTCGGAAAGATATCAGTTTGTCTCTGTGAATGGTTTGCCCTCTGACAAATCAACTGTAAATTTCGGTGTTCCTCAAGGTTCTGTTTTAGGACCACTATTGTTTTCACTATATATTTTACCTCTTGGGGATGTTATTCGAAAACATAATGTAAACTTTCACTGCTATGCGGATGACACACAGCTGTACATTTCAATGAAACATGGTGAAGCCCCAAAATTGCCCTCGCTAGAAGCATGTGTTTCAGACATAAGGAAGTGGATGGCTGCAAACTTTCTACTATTAAACTCGGACAAAACAGAGATGCTTGTTCTAGGTCCCAAGAAACAAAGAGATCTTCTGTTGAATCTGACAATTAATCTTAATGGTTGTACAGTCGTCTCAAATAAAACTGTGAAGGACCTCGGCGTTACTCTGGACCCTGATCTCTCTTTTGAAGAACATATCAAGACCATTTCGAGGACAGCTTTTTTCCATCTACGTAACATTGCAAAAATCAGAAACTTTCTGTCCAAAAATGATGCAGAAAAATCAATCCATGCTTTTGTCACTTCTAGGTTAGACTACTGCAATGCTCTATTTTCCGGCTACCCGGATAAAGCACTAAATAAACTTCAGTTAGTGCTAAATACGGCTGCTAGAATCCTGACTAGAACCAAAACATTTGATCATATTACTCCAGTGCTAGCCTCTCTACACTGGCTTCCTGTCAAAGCAAGGGCTGATTTCAAGGTTTTACTGCTAACCTACAAAGCATTACATGGGCTTGCTCCTACCTACCTCTCTGATTTGGTCCTGCCGTACATACCTACACGTACGCTACGGTCACAAGACGCAGGCCTCCTAATTGTCCCTAGAATTTCTAAGCAAACAGCTGGAGGCAGGGCTTTCTCCTATAGAGCTCCATTTTTATGGAACGGTCTGCCTACCCATGTCAGAGACGCAAACTCGGTCTCAACCTTTAAGTCTTTACTGAAGACTCATCTCTTCAGTGGGTCATATGATTGAGTGTAGTCTGGCCCAGGAGTGGGAAGGTGAACGGAAAGGCTCTGGAGCAACGAACCGCCCTTGCTGTCTCTGCCTGGCCGGTTCCCGTCTTTCCACTGGGATTCTCTGCCTCTAACCCTGTCACTGGGGCTGAGTCACTGGCTTGCTGGGGCTCTCTCGTGCCGTCCCTGGGGGGGGTGCATCACCTGGGTGGGTTGATTCACTGTTGTGGTCGGCCTGTCTGGGTTAGCGCCCCCCTGGGTTGTACCGTGGCGGAGATCTTTGTGGGCTATACTCGGCCTTGTCTCAGGATGGTAAGTTGGTGGTTGAAGATATCCCTCTAGTGGTGTGGGGGCTGTGCTTTGGCAAAGTGGGTGGGGTTATATCCTTCCTGTTTGGCCCTGTCCGGGGTGTCCTCGGATGGGGCCACAGTGTCTCCTGACCCCTCCTGTCTCAGCCTCCAGTATTTATGCTGCAGTAGTTTATGTGTCGGGGGCTAGGGTCAGTTTGTTATATCTGGAGTACTTCTCCTGTCCTATTCGGTGTCCTGTGTGAATCTAAGTGTGCGTTCTCTAATTCTCTCCTTCTCTCTTTCTTTCTCTCTCTCTCTCGGAGGACCTGAGCCCTAGGACCATGCCCCAGGACTACCTGACATGATGACTCCTTGCTGTCCCCAGTCCACCTGGCCATGCTGCTGCTCCAGTTTCAACTGGCCTGGGCCCTAGGACCATGTCGCAGGATACCTGACATGATGACTCCTTGCTGTCCCCAGTCCACCTGGCCATGCTGCTGCTCCAGTTTCAACTGTTCTGCCTTACTATTATTCAACCATGCTGGTCATTTATGAACATTTGAACATCTTGGCCACGTTCTGTTATAATCTCCACCCGGCACAGCCAGAAGAGGACTGGCCACCCCACATATGCTCTCTCTAATTCTCTCTTTCTTTCTCTCTCTCGGAGGACCTGAGCCCTAGGACCGTGCCCCAGGACTACCTGACATGATGGCTCCTTGCTGTCCCCAGTCCACCTGACTGTGCTGCTGCTCCAGTTTCAACTGTTCTGCCTTATTATTATTCGACCATGCTGGTCATTTATGAATATTTGAACATCTTGGTCATGTTCTGTTATAATCTCTACCCGGCACAGCCAGAAGAGGACTGGCCACCCCACATAGCCCGGTTCCTCTCTAGGTTTCTTCCTAGGTTTTGGCCTTTCTAGGGAGTTTTCCTAGCCACCGTGCTTTTACACCTGCATTGTTTGCTGTTTGGGGTTTTAGGCTGGGTTTCTGTACAGCACTTTGAGATATCAGCTGATGTACGAAGGGCTATATAAATACATTTGATTTGATTTGATTTGATTTGGGAGGGGAGGAGTGAGGGAGCTGGGGTGGAGGATAGGAGAGATGGACAGGAGGGAGGAGAGGAGAGGGGAGGAGGAGGGAGCTGGGTGGAGGATAGGAGATGGACAGGAGGGAGGAGGAGGAGAGGGGAGGAGTGAGGAGCTAAGGATAGGAGATGAACAGGAGGGAGGAGAGGAGAGGGGAGGAGGAGGGAGCTGGGGTGAGGAGGATAGGAGAGATGGACAGGAGGGAGGAGAGGAGAGGGGAGGAGTGAGGGAGCTGGGTGGAGGATAGGAGATGGACAGGAGGGAGGAGAGGAGAGGGAGGAGTGAGGAGAGCTGGGGTGAAGGATAGGAGATGAACAGGAGGGAGGAGAGGAGAGGGGAGGAGTGAGGGAGCTGGGGTGAAGGATAGGAGATGGACAGGAGGGAGGGGAGAAGATGGGAGGAGTGAGGGAGCTGGGGTGGAGGATAGGAGATGGACAGGAGGGAGGACAGGAGGAGGGGAGGAGTGAGGGAGCTGGGGAGGAAGGATAGGAGATGGACAGGAGGGAGGGAGGAGGAGGAGGGGAGCTGGGGTGGAGGATAGGAGATGGACAGGAGGGGGAGAGGGGAGGAGTGAGGGAGCTGGGGTGGAGGATAGGAGATGGACAGGAGGGGGAGGAGAGGGGAGGAGTGAGGGAGCTGGGGTGGAGGATAGGAGATGGACAGGAGGGGGAGGAGATGGGAGGAGTGAAGGAGCTGGGGTGGAGGATAGGAGATGGACAGGAGGGGGAGGAGATGGGAGGAGTGAGGGAGCTGGGGTGGAGGATAGGAGATGGACAGGAGGGGGAGGAGATGGGAGGAGTGAGGGAGCTGGGGTGGAGGATAGGAGATGGACAGGAGGGGGAGGAGATGGGAGGAGTGAGGGAGCTGGGGTGGAGGATAGGAGATGGACAGGAGGGGGAGGAGAGGAGAGGAGGAGGGAGCTGGGGTGGAGGATAGGAGATGGACAGGAGGGGGAGGAGATGGGAGGAGTGAGGGAGCTGGGGTGGAGGACAGGGGGGAGGAGAGGGAGGAGTAGGAGATGGGCAGGAGGGGGAGGAGATGGGAGGAGTGAGGGAGCTGGGGTGGAGGATAGGAGATGGACAGGAGGGAGGGGAGGAGATGGGAGGAGTGAGGGAGCTGGGGTGGAGGATAGGAGATGGACAGGAGGGAGGGGAGGAGTGAGGGAGGGACAAGGCTGCTCCAGTTTCAACTGTGGAGGATAGGAGATGGACAGGAGGGGGGAGGAGATGGGAGGAGGAGAGGGAGCTGGGGTGGAGGATAGGAGATGGACAGGAGGGGGGAGGAGATGGGAGGAGTGAGGGAGCTGGGGTGGAGGATAGGAGATGGACAGGAGGGGGAGGAGATGGGAGGAGGGAGGGGAGCTGGGGTGGGAGGATAGGAGATGGACAGGAGGGGGAGGAGAAGAGAGGAGTGAGGGGAGCTGGGGTGGAGGATAGGAGATGGACAGGAGGGGGAGGAGATGGGAGGAGTGAGGAGGGGGTGGAGGATAGGAGATGGACAGGAGGGGGGGAGAGGGAGGGAGGAGGACCTGAGGAGCTGGGGTGGAGGATAGGAGATGGACAGGAGGGGGAGGGAGGAGTCAGGGAGGAGCTGGGGTGGAGGATAGGAGATGGACAGGAGGGAGGGGAGGAGTGAGGGGAGCTGGGGTGGAGGATAGGAGATGGACAGGAGGGGGGAGGGGAGGGAGCAGGAGGGAGGAGAAGGGAGGGAGGAGGGCTGGGGTGGAGGATAGGAGATGGACAGGAGGGGGAGGAGAGGGGAGGGGAGGAGCTGAGGGAGCTGGGGTGGAGGATAGGAGATGGACAGGAGGGGGAGGGGAGGAGAGGAGTGAGGGAGCTGGGGTGAAGGATAGGAGATGGACAGGAGGGAGGAGAGGAGAGGGGAGTGAGGGAGCTGGGGTGGAGGATAGGAGATGGACAGGAGGGGGGAGGAGATGGGAGGAGTGAGGAGCTGGGGTGGAGGATAGGAGATGGACAGGAGGGGGAGGAGGAGGGGAGGAGGAGTGAGGGAGCTGGGTGGAGGATAGAGAGATGGACAGGAGGGAAGGGAGGAGTGAGGGAGCTGGGGTGGAGGATAGGAGATGGACAGGAGGGGGAGGAGAGGGGAGGAGGAGGGAGCTGGGGTGGAGGATAGGAGATGGACAGGAGGGGGAGGGGAGGAGAGGAGTGAGGGAGCTGGGGTGGAGGATAGGAGATGGACAGGAGGGAGGGGAGGAGTGAGGGAGCTGGGGTGGAGGATAGGAGATGGACAGGAGGGGGAGGAGAGGGGAGGAGTGAGGGAGCATGGGTGGAGGATAGGAGATGGACAGGAGGGGGGAGGAGAGGGGAGGAGTGAGGGAGCTGGGGTGGAGGATAGGAGATGGACAGGAGGGGGAGGAGATGGGAGGAGTCAGGGAGCTGGGGTGAAGGATAGGAGATGGACAGGAGGGGGAGGAGTGAGGAGCTGGGGTGGAGGATAGGAGATGGACAGGAGGGGGAGGAGTGAGGGAGCTGGGATGGAGGATAGGAGATGGACAGGAGGGAGGAGAGGAGAGGCTTCAGTCTGGTTTTAGACCCCATCATAGCACTGAGACGGCACTTGTGAAGGTGGTAAATGACATTTTAATGGCATCGGACCGAGGCTCTGCATCTGTCCTCGTGCTCCTAGACCTTAGTGCTGCTTTTGATACCATCGATCACCACATTCTTTTGGAGAGATTGGAAACCCAAATTGGTCTACACGGACATGTTCTGGCCTGGTTTAGGTCTTATCTGTCGGAAAGATATCAGTTTGTCTCTGTGAATGGTTTGCCCTCTGACAAATCAACTGTAAATTTCGGTGTTCCTCAAGGTTCTGTTTTAGGACCACTATTGTTTTCACTATATATTTTACCTCTTGGGGATGTTATTCGAAAACATAATGTAAACTTTCACTGCTATGCGGATGACACACAGCTGTACATTTCAATGAAACATGGTGAAGCCCCAAAATTGCCCTCGCTAGAAGCATGTGTTTCAGACATAAGGAAGTGGATGGCTGCAAACTTTCTACTATTAAACTCGGACAAAACAGAGATGCTTGTTCTAGGTCCCAAGAAACAAAGAGATCTTCTGTTGAATCTGACAATTAATCTTAATGGTTGTACAGTCGTCTCAAATAAAACTGTGAAGGACCTCGGCGTTACTCTGGACCCTGATCTCTCTTTTGAAGAACATATCAAGACCATTTCGAGGACAGCTTTTTCCATCTACGTAACATTGCAAAAATCAGAAACTTTCTGTCCAAAAATGATGCAGAAAAATCAATCCATGCTTTTGTCACTTCTAGGTTAGACTACTGCAATGCTCTATTTTCCGGCTACCCGGATAAAGCACTAAATAAACTTCAGTTAGTGCTAAATACGGCTGCTAGAATCCTGACTAGAACCAAAACATTTGATCATATTACTCCAGTGCTAGCCTCTCTACACTGGCTTCCTGTCAAAGCAAGGGCTGATTTCAAGGTTTTACTGCTAACCTACAAAGCATTACATGGGCTTGCTCCTACCTACCTCTCTGATTTGGTCCTGCCGTACATACCTACACGTACGCTACGGTCACAAGACGCAGGCCTCCTAATTGTCCCTAGAATTTCTAAGCAAACAGCTGGAGGCAGGGCTTTCTCCTATAGAGCTCCATTTTTATGGAACGGTCTGCCTACCCATGTCAGAGACGCAAACTCGGTCTCAACCTTTAAGTCTTTACTGAAGACTCATCTCTTCAGTGGGTCATATGATTGAGTGTAGTCTGGCCCAGGAGTGGGAAGGTGAACGGAAAGGCTCTGGAGCAACGAACCGCCCTTGCTGTCTCTGCCTGGCCGGTTCCCGTCTTTCCACTGGGATTCTCTGCCTCTAACCCTGTCACTGGGGCTGAGTCACTGGCTTGCTGGGGCTCTCTCGTGCCGTCCCTGGGGGGGGTGCATCACCTGGGTGGGTTGATTCACTGTTGTGGTCGGCCTGTCTGGGTTGGCGCCCCTTGGGTTGTACCGTGGCGGAGATCTTTGTGGGCTATACTCGGCCTTGTCTCAGGATGGTAAGTTGGTGGTTGAAGATATCCCTCTAGTGGTGTGGGGGCTGTGCTTTGGCAAAGTGGGTGGGGTTATATCCTTCCTGTTTGGCCCTGTCCGGGGTGTCCTCGGATGGGGCCACAGTGTCTCCTGACCCCTCCTGTCTCAGCCTCCAGTATTTATGCTGCAGTAGTTTATGTGTCGGGGGGCTAGGGTCAGTTTGTTATATCTGGAGTACTTCTCCTGTCCTATTCGGTGTCCTGTGTGAATCTAAGTGTGCGTTCTCTAATTCTCTCCTTCTCTCTTTCTTTCTCTCTCTCTCGGAGGACCTGAGCCCTAGGACCATGCCCCAGGACTACCTGACATGATGACTCCTTGCTGTCCCCAGTCCACCTGGCCATGCTGCTGCTCCAGTTTCAACTGGCCTGGGCCCTAGGACCATGTCGCAGGATACCTGACATGATGACTCCTTGCTGTCCCCAGTCCACCTGGCCATGCTGCTGCTCCAGTTTCAACTGTTCTGCCTTACTATTATTCAACCATGCTGGTCATTTATGAACATTTGAACATCTTGGCCACGTTCTGTTATAATCTCCACCCGGCACAGCCAGAAGAGGACTGGCCACCCCACATATGCTCTCTCTAATTCTCTCTTTCTTTCTCTCTCTCGGAGGACCTGAGCCCTAGGACCGTGCCCCAGGACTACCTGACATGATGGCTCCTTGCTGTCCCCAGTCCACCTGACTGTGCTGCTGCTCCAGTTTCAACTGTTCTGCCTTATTATTATTCGACCATGCTGGTCATTTATGAACATTTGAACATCTTGGTCATGTTCTGTTATAATCTCTACCCGGCACAGCCAGAAGAGGACTGGCCACCCCACATAGCCCGGTTCCTCTCTAGGTTTCTTCCTAGGTTTTGGCCTTTCTAGGGAGTTTTTCCTAGCCACCGTTCTTTTACACCTGCATTGTTTGCTGTTTGGGGTTTTAGGCTGGGTTTCTGTACAGCACTTTGAGATATCAGCTGATGTACGAAGGGCTATATAAATACATTTGATTTGATTTGATTTGATTTGGGAGGGGAGGAGTGAGGGAGCTGGGGTGGAGGATAGGAGATGGACAGGAGGGAGGAGAGGAGAGGGGAGGAGTGAGGGAGCTGGGGTGAAGGAAAGGAGATGGACAGGAGGGAGGATAGGAGATGGACAGGAGGGAGGATAGGAGATGGACAGGAGGGAGGATAGGAGATGGACAGGAGGGAGGATAGGAGATGGACAGGAGGGAGGATAGGAGATGGACAGGAGGGAGGAGAGGAGATGGGAGGAGTGAGGGAGCTGGGGTGAAGGATAGGAGATGGACAGGAGGGAGGGGAGGAGATGGGAGGAGTGAGGGAGCTGGGGTGGAGGATAGGAGATGGACAGGAGGGAGGAGAGGAGAGGAGTGAGGGAGCTGGGGTGGAGGATAGGAGATGGACAGGAGGGAGGATAGGAGATGCACAGGAGGGAGGATAGGAGATGGACAGGAGGGAGGATAGGAGATGGACAGGAGGGAGGGGAGGAGATGGGAGGAGTGAGGGAGCTGGGGTGGAGGATAGGAGATGGACAGGAGGGAGGAGAGGAGAGGAGTGAGGGAGCTGGGGTGGAGGATAGGAGATGGACAGGAGGGAGGATAGGAGATGGACAGGAGGGAGGATAGGAGATGGACAGGAGGGAGGATAGGAGATGGACAGGAGGGAGGGGAGGAGATGGGAGGAGTGAGGGAGCTGGGGTGGAGGATAGGAGATGGACAGGAGGGAGGAGAGGAGAGGAGTCAGGGAGCTGGGGTGAAGGATAGGAGATGGACAGGAGGGAGGAGAGGAGAGGGGAGGAGTCAGGGAGCTGGGGTGGAGGATAGGAGATGGACAGGAGGGGGGGAGGAGATGGACAGGAGGGAGGAGAGGAGAGGGGAGGAGTCAGGGAGCTGGGGTGAAGGATAGGAGATGGACAGGAGGGAGGAGAGGAGAGGAGTCAGGGAGCTGGGGTGAAGGATAGGAGATGGACAGGAGGGAGGAGAGGAGAGGGGAGGAGTCAGGGAGCTGGGGTGGAGGATAGGAGATGGACAGGAGGGGGGAGGAGATGGACAGGAGGGAGGAGAGGAGAGGGGAGGAGTCAGGGAGCTGGGGTGAAGGATAGGAGATGGACAGGAGGGGGGGAGGAGAGGGGAGGAGTGAGGGAGCTGGGGTGGAGGATAGGAGATGGACAGGAGGGAGGATAGGAGATGGACAGGAGGGAGGATAGGAGATGGACAGGAGGGAGGATAGGAGATGGACAGGAGGGAGGGGAGGAGATGGGAGGAGTGAGGGAGCTGGGGTGGAGGATAGGAGATGGACAGGAGGGAGGAGAGGAGAGGGGAGGAGTCAGGGAGCAGTGGTGGAGGATAGGAGATGGACAGGAGGTGGGGAGGAGATGGACAGGAGGGAGGAGAGGAGAGGGGAGGAGTCAGGGAGCTGGGGTGAAGGATAGGAGATGGACAGGAGGGGGGGAGGAGAGGGGAGGAGTGAGGGAGCTGGGGTGGAGGATAGGAGATGGACAGGAGGGAGGAGAGGAGAGGGGAGGAGTCAGGGAGCTGGGGTGAAGGATAGGAGATGGACAGGAGGGGGGGAGGAGATGGGAGGAGTGAGGGAGCTGGGGTGGAGGATAGGAGATGGACAGGAGGGAGGGGAGATTATGGTAAATTCTCTGGCTGCTCTCCTGCAGCAGGTCATAGCATTGCTAGCAGACCAAGCCTGTCTCTAACCCCACTCGTACTGCAGCCCTAAGATCACACACTCTCTAACTACTCCCCCAAACCTTCTCTAAACTTACCCTTTAACCTAAACATAAACTAACATAAACTGAGCCTCAACTAGTAACTGAAGCCTTGCCTCTCTCCCTGACCCGCTGATAGTCATGTCATAAACCCTGATCACAGAGACTTTAGAGTAGTCGAGAGAGAGAGAGAGAGAGAGAGAGAGAGAGAGAGAGAGAGAGAGAGAGAGAGAGAGAGAGAGAGAGGAAAGATACCAGGTGTCACATGATTGCAGGACATAAAAGTTCCATTAACCTGTGAGGAACTAAAGGGGCCATGTTTTCAACTCACAGACAGGAATTGCAAACAACATAACCATAAAAAAAAGTATTCTCTCCCCCTCCTTCCCCCTCTCCCCCTACACTCTTCTTCTTTTCCCTCTCTCTTCCCTATTCTCCTCTCCTCATCCTCTCCCCCTGCATTAGGAATCACAAATAGAGACCTATCACAATAAACCTCACATCCCCACCCCTCCTATCCTTGTCTGACCCCCCGGTTGACCCCCTCCTCTTTGAACCCCCTACTCTCTTTCATTAACCTCTTTATTCCCCCTGTCTCCCTGGCTCTGAGTTCCCGGTCTATGAGTCAGGTTCTGGAGACGCCACAGGTCTGTGTGTCTGCGTCACAATGTCTAGGCCTTGAATGCCTTGGTTGCATTCCAAATGGCACCCTATTCCCCATAGAGCTCTGGTCAACAGTAGTGCACTATGTTGGAAATAGGGTGCCATTTCTGTCATGGTCAACCCTCTTGTTCAAACTTGCGTATGTGCATGCACTGCATACACTTCCATACACACACTCGGATGTACATAAAGCTGAATAAACACACTTACTCACTCCAAAAACCCACATAAACACATACACACACACTCTCCATAACAACTAACCTATCATCATACTAACATAAACACACATATTAGTACAGACCCCCTAGAGCGACTCACCAACCAACACACACACACACACTCCTCCCTTCTTCCTTTCCTCCTACCCTCTATAAGTTTAAACGTTTGGGGAGGTCTGCTCAAAGACTAGCAGTGTGAGTGGCCTTTTAAAGCATCCATTAAAGACACTAAGCACAGGCTTTTAGCTGTTCACTGATGCCCTCACTATCTGGCACTACTATCTCCCCTAGTGTGCTTCCCATGGTTTAACCTTACCTAAAGGGGCCACTTAACCCACTGAACACACACGCATGCAACCACCAATCCATAGAAACACAGGCCAATGCACAAGCAAGCACACACACACACACACACACACACACACACACACACACACACTAGAATGCACAGCAAACACACACACACACACACTATAATGCACAGCAAGCACACACACACACTAGAATGCACAGCAAGCACACACACAGCAGTTACACACATCAGGGTGAAGATAAAATATCTGACCTTGTACTATTGGTGGTTAGGGTCAGGTCCATGTTGAAATGCTCTTACAGGATGGTCAATTAGGACTGTTGATGTCACAAAACTGTGCGCTCATTGGTTAGCAGTCAGAGCGACTCAGCAGATGGGCCTGACCGTGGGGCAAGGGTGGCGAGGGAGGCGAGGTAGGCGAGGGGCGAGATGGTAGAGGGGGAAGCCCGGACATCCCTGTCTCCCTGGAGAGGTGCAGCAGGCAGAGTGTGACGGTCACGGGACAGAAATAATGAGGATATATCACTACAGCACTGAGGTGCTCCATCATACACATACATACATCCACACACACACACACCTACACAGACACAGACACATATACATACACAAAGCAACACACAAACAGACATGTGTGCACACACGCACACGCACAGACAGGTTGCAAAGGTTACCTATACCACCCGTCATAGTAGAGCACAGTGTCACTGTATTTGTCCATACATACATAATATTGGCCAAATACCCACCAGACAATACCGATACTCATGATATGGAAACACATTCACTGTAAGCCCTCTCCAGTCAGAAACCACATGGCCCCGTAGCTTCCATAATATTTGATTGACAAATGTAATTATTGATATTTACAATCATAACACCATATGGCGCATTCTCACTTAGAATATCAAAGTAACCCAAAGCTGTTGAGGCTTACAGAAACCACTGTCAAAGACCTGGGACTCCTTCCAACATCTCTATTCTGCTGTGTGGCTTTGCACAACGTGAGTGTGGGAATATGACCATGTTCATGTTTTTCCTCTGTTCGTGTGTGTGCTTGTGTTTATGTTCTCTCTCCCTTATTGATTCTGTTTGATGATTCTCTGGGAAAGAGTGAGGAAAACTCTCCCTGTCGGCATTGGCGAAGACATTGCTGAGAAGTAAAGCGGCCAACATGCCGTAAAATAAAATGAGGTGTGGAGAGAGCTGGACCCATCTGCAAAGCCATTGGCTGCCCAGAGGGTCGTAAAAACAATAACACTCCACCATAAAACAAAATGCTTATTAAATTATTTTAAAACAATATTGGATGATCTGGGTGAGTTCCAAAAGCTGTGTTCCACAAACAGAAGATGTGATGGGGCAAGTTGTTCCATAGGCTGTGTTCCACAAACAGAAGATGTGATGGGGCAAGTTGTTCCATAGGCTGTGTTCCACAAACAGAAGATGTGATGGGGCAAGTTGTTCCATAGGCTGTGTTCCACAAACAGAAGATGTGATGGGGCAAGTTGTTCCATAGGCTGTGTTCCACAAACAGAAGATGTGATGGGGCAAGTTGTTCCATAGGCTGTGTTCCACAAACAGAAGATGTGATGGGGCAAGTTGTTCCATAGGCTGTGTTCCACAAACAGAAGATGTGATGGGGCAAGTTGTTCCATAGGCTGTGTTCCACAAACAGAAGATGTGATGGGGCAAGTTGTTCCATAGGCTGTGTTGTGATGGGGCAAGTTGTTCCATAGGCTGTGTTCCACAAACAGAAGATGTGATGGGTTGTTCCATAGGCTGTGTTCCACAAACAGAAGATGTTCCACAAACAGAAGATGATGGGACAAGTTGTTCCATGGGGCAAAACAGAAGATTGTTCCATAGGCTGTGTTCCACAAACAGAAGATGTGATGGGTGTTCCACAAACAGAAGATGTGATGGGGCAAGTTGTTCCAAGTTGTTCCATATGGGACAAGGCTGTGTGATGGGGCAAGTTCCATAAAAACAGAAGATGTGATGGGGCAAGTGTGTTCCATAGGCTGTGTTCCACAAACAGAAGATGTGATGGGGCAAGTTGTTCCATAGGCTGTGTTCCACAAACAGAAGATGTGATTGTTCCATAGGCTGTGTTCACAAACAGAAGATTGTTCCATAGGCTGTGTTCCACAAACAGAAGATGTGATGGGACATAGGCTTGTTCCACAAACAGAAGATGTGATGGGGCAAGGGCTGTGTTCCACAAACAGAAGATGTGTTCCACAAACAGAAGATGTGTGATGGGGCAAGTTGTTCCATAGGCTGTGTTCCACAAACAGAAGATTCCACAAACAGAAGATGTGATGTTGTTCCATAGGCTGTGTTCCACAAACAGAAGATGTGATGGGGCAAGTTGTTCCATAGGCTGTGTTCCACAAACAGAAGATGTGATGGGGCAAGCTGGGGAGCAATGAGATAGTCATAGCTATAACAACTATCACATCAGTATCACATCAGCATGCTGACTAGGACCATTTCAGAGCCTGATGTAGCCTGTAAAACCTACCTTTACTCCACCTGGTTTCCCCAAGGTAGTCATATATGCAATGTTCCCTCTAAGCTGCCTCACAAAACAAATGCCAGAGGCACAAGAGGTTGAATTGAGTTCATCACATTTTTTTTTAGTTTGTACTATATATACTGAACAAAAATATGAATGCAGCATGCAACAATTTTAAAGATTTTACTGAGTCGCAGTTAATATAAGGAAATCAGTCAATTGAAATAAATTACTTGAGCCCTAATTTATGGATTTCACATGACTGGACAATGGTACAGCTATGGGTGGGCCAGGCCCCGCCAATCAGAATGGTTTTTACCCCAGAAAAGTGTTTTCTTACAGACAGGATTACTACGCAGAACACCTCCTCCCCCCTACCTCCCCTCAGACGATCCCACAGGTGAAGAAGCCAGATGTGGAGATCCGTGGCTGTCATGGTTACACATGGTCTGCGGTTGTGAGGCGTGTTGGACGTACTGCCAAATTCTCTAAAACAATGTTGGAGGTAACTAATGGTAGAGAATGAACATTGAACATACCAATTGCATGCTCCTTCAAAACTTGAGACATTTGTGGCATTGTGTTGTGTGGCAAAACTGCACATTTTAAAGTGGCCTTTTATTGTCCCCAGCACAAGGTACACCTGTATAATGATCATGCTGTTTAATCAGCTTCTTGATATGCCACACCTGTCAGGTGGATGGATTATCTTGGAAAATGAGAAATGCTCACTAATAGGGGTGTAAACAAATTTGTGCACGAAATTTGAGAGAAATCATTTTTTTCTGCATATGGAAAATTTTGGGGATTTTTTTGTTCAGCTCATTAAACATGGGACCAACACTTCCCATGTTGCATTAATATATTTTTCAGTGTAGATATATATTTTTTCTGTGATCAAATCAACATTATATCAGTCCCTTTTGAATGCAACAAACCAAAACAAATCTAACTTTGCAAGATTGAGTCTGTGATTTTGTTGAAAGAAGACCCCGAGCGCAATGGACTAAGAATTCGGGCTCGTATCCCACGAGGGGTCTTTCAATCACCTGCGAGTGAATGAATGTGCTTTTCAGATCAATCATATAAGTGGTGGTAGTTTTGCTATCTCAGGTATAAGAGATTGGATGATGAGGGCCAGAGACAGAGAAACCTATAGTTTATTAGTAACTGTGAGAAGAAGAGAAAGATACAGAGCCTTCAGAAAGTATTCACATCCCTTTACTTTTTCCACATTTTGTTGTGTTACAGACTTAATTTAAAATTGATTAAATTGAGATTTGAGTCACACAATAAATCATAATATCAAAGTGGAGTTATGTTGTTTTTTTTTTACATTACAAATGTACTAAAAATAAAAAAATGAAATGTCTTTAGTCAATACGTATTCAGCCACTATGCCTAAATATGTTCAGGAGTAAAAATGTTCTTAAGAAGTCACATAAATTGTATGGCCTTAATCTCAGTTCCACTTCCTTTCACCATGAATAGGTTTATTGTCTTTTTAAAGAGCATTTTGGTCTTGAACCTGACCTGGAAGTGTGCTGTTTTGAGGTTTCTTTTGCATTGTGTTTGGAGAGTATTAAGGCCTACAGTATATGGGAATAAGGAGACAGGAGGAGAACGTTGAGTGAGTGTGTAGACTGTGGTGCTGGTGGGTGTGGGTGGGGGGGTCAGCCCACCCCTCTGTCAGAGCTGTCAGGGGTAGAGGGAGACTGATGAAGAGACTCTTTTACATTGACTGGTTGAGCTCTCAGTAAAGCCAACTCACAACCAACCAACCCTGCTGCTTTACAAACTACAATCCTGTAGGTATTTATTTGGACAGTGAAGCTACATTTTAAAATGTGTTTCTCTACTCCAGCATTAACTTTCTCACGCATCATTATTCAGATTGATTCATGGTTATCCGTAATCATAGAAGCATCCATATTAATGTAAAAGTATTCACAAATATACAGGGCCTTCAGAAAATATTCACACCCTTTTACTTTTTAAACATTTTGTTCTGCCTGAATTGAACATTTATTAAATATAGATTTTTTGGGGTCACTGGCCTACACACAATGCCCCATAATGTCGAAGTGGAATTATGTTTTTAGACATTTTTACAAATCAGTTAAACATTTTTAAGCTTAAATGTATTTGATTCAATTAGTAACTCCTTTGTTATGGCATGCCTAAAAACGTGCTGGAGGAAAAATGTGCTTAATCAGAATTATAGTAAGTTGCATCAACTGACTCTGTGTGCAATAATAGTGTTTAACATGTCTTTTGAATGACTACCTCATCTCTTCACCCCACGCATACAATTATCCGTCAGTCGAGGAGTGAATTTCAAAAACAGATTCAACCACAAGGACCAGGGAGGTTTTCCAATACCAAGCAAATAAGGGCGCCTACTGATAGATAGATATATTTTTTTTTAACGGACATTGAATAGTCCTTTGAGCATGGTGAAGTTATTAATTACACTTTGGATATTGTATCAATACACGCAGTCACTACAAATATACAGGCGTCCTTCCTAACTCAGTTGCCAGAGAGGAAGGAAACTGCTCAGGGATTTCACAATGAGGCCAAAGGTGACTTTAAAACAGTTACAGAGTTTATTGGCTGTGATAGGAGAAAACTGAGGATGGATCAACAGCATTGTACTTACTCCATAATACCAAGCTAAAGAAGGAAGCCTGTACAGAATAATAAATATTTCAAAACATGCACCCTATTTGCAATAAGGCACTAAAGTAAAACTGCAACCAATGTGCCAAAGAAATTAAGTGAATGTCCTTAATACAAAGAATTATGTTTGGGACAAATCCAACACAACATATAACTGAGTATCACTCTTCATATTTTCAAGCATGGTGGTGGCAGCATCCTGTTATAGGTGTGCTTGTCATCGGCAAGGACTATGACATTTTTTAGGATAAAAAGAAACGGACTAGGCCTCCCGAGTAGCGCAGTCTAAGGCACTGCATCGCAGTGTTGCGGCGTCACTACAGCCTGGGGTTCGATCCCGTGACCGAGGGTCCCATAGGGCGGCGCACAATTGGCCCAGCGTCGTCCGGGTTAGGGGAGGGTTTGGCCGGAGGGACTTTACTTGGCTCATCCCGCATTTGCGACTCCTTGTGGTGGGCCAGGCGCCTGCAGGCTGACTCCAGTCATCAGTTGAACAGTGTTTCTACCAACACATTGGTGCAGCTGGCTGCCGGGTCAATAAATTTGCAAAAAATTATAAAAATATCTGATCACTTTGTCATTATGGGGTATTGTGTGTAGATGGGTGAAGAAAAAACAACTATTTAATCAATTGGTAATTCAGGCTGTAACAACAACATTTGAAATAAGTGGAGGGGTGTGAATACTTTCTGGAGGCACTGTATATGGAGTACATATTGTAGCAAATTCAAAGAGTAGCCCTGACTGGGATTTGAACCCAGGTACAGTGACGGTCCAGCCAACACCTTAACCATAATGCCGAAAAGTCTGAAACTCTTGATAACATCTCTGTTTGTTCAGTTAAAGTAACAACAGAATGGCTTGGGCATGTACTGGTCATTCAAAATATTAACATCAATATATCACTGATTGGTCAGCTCGTTCTCCTAAGGATGACATCATCCTCTGTGAGGAAATAGCAAGCATTTTGAAATGGCCTGTTTGAGATACAAGTTTGAGGTGGTGTTTTTGTTGAGTGTTTTTTGGTTGTTGTCAATTTACGCTTTGACTACGAATAGGAGTATAGGATGAGTCAACAACGTTACTAGGGTAAGAGTTACTGGGAAGGGGAAGGGGAAGGCCGACTTGGAATTTCCGAGTTGGATGACAGTTGAATTTTTGTTGTTGACTATTTGTTTTATTAATCACAGAAGTAGACGGTCAAATTTGGTTAAAGTTAAAAGGACCTCCGTTTTGGTATAAGCCTATTTGATTGTGAAAGAGCTACATCACCTATTCCAGCAGCCACATAGGCTCCTAATGCCGCTTTCATGTCAACGAGTTGGAGCTTTCAGGCGCTCGGAAGGGACGCAAGAACCATTCTCACCATTTACAGCTGAACTCACGGCCATTTTGTTTACTTTTTCAGTGCCCCGTGACGTCAGAGTTCAGCATCTGGGAAAGATCTGGGTCCAGAGATCATACCCGAGGTTCTTAGTCATAAATACGAGTTGAAGGGGCATCACTTGAACGCAGCATAATCTACGCGTAATTCGTGTTGTTTCAATCTAGTCCATTCACAGACAGGTAATCTAAAACATATACCTTCTTATCATGAACCTGTCTGCTGCCTGAAACAAATGCACGGACGCTCCAACGTTGTCCCGAAGATATGTCTAAACGTCAATACGCCTCGCTTGTAATATGGTTTTAGAAACATTTCGAACTTTCTCATCGGCAAGAATTAAAACAAAATCAAATGTTAATTGGGTTACTACGCACCTTTATATGGTTCTGGTTCCCACAAGGCCATGTTACAGCTGTTTTTTTTTATACAGAAGACAGAGGCGACCAACTGCTCTACTTATCTCTTGAAGCATTTCCTAACACCTGTGCGTAACGGGAGGACACCAGAATAGTGTTGTAACCGAAAAATACTGTCGGCCACAAATGTGTTAAAACCGGTTAAAACGGTGTACAGTGGGCGGCCCAAGTGTATATTTTCTATTTGTGAAATTATTTTGATGTGATGTGAAAGTAGAGGGCTTTATGTTTCCAAAACCATATCGCAAGGGAGGATTATTAAGGTTTATAAACGTTAAAACAGAGCGCCGGTATTGTAGTTCACAACTGGCCATACCTTCAGTTGAGAATCCAAGAGGGGGAAACTGTAAGCCCCCTTGAGCCCACTTTGGTTCTTGAGAGCTATAGTGTTTCCCAGAAGTGTTAGTGGTAAACCGTTTGGGTGAGTATATTTGATAAAGAATCATGTGAAATAAACAGGGAATGATGTAATCATATTGACTTAAAAGACAACGATGTCGTTGCAAAAAGAGGCAGTTTGAAAGCATCCCCCTATCTTGCCTCTTGCCAGCCATTGCTTTATTCTTGTCTCTGGGGCTACATTGTGTTTAGACATATGGTGTAAACATGCATACATAAGATATTGGGCCATTAAACTCTGGCGTTATATCCGTACAGCTCTGTTAGGTGAGGGAAATTGTTATGGGCCAGTCTGAATTGACTCGCATAAACAAACGCTATAGCTACAACCTGTTTAGTTGCACCTGAATAAAATAACCGGTGACAATTGAAGAGACACCCCAACTCTCTCATGTCACCAGCTTTGAGCAGCGGGGCCCTTCTACCTCCTCCCCCCTCCAGAGCCCGGCCTGGCATTAAAGCCCTCTCCCGTGCGCCGTAAATAATGTTGATAAAGACGCCACCGAAAACGACTTTCACGCGTCGCCCGATTGATTTAACGTGACCTCCGTTTCCAAATGATATTGGAAGTCTATTTAAACAGATGAAGGCTTAAATTGTCTCGCTTGTGTGTGCATTAATTCCCCATTCATCATCATTACTCTGTGATTGGTCCATCCACGCCTCCTCGCCAGCCCCGCGCGCTACGACAAGGGCCTGTAAATTAGAATGTAGTACAATTTAAACAGCAGCAGCAGTCTCGGATAGGATGGCTGTGTTTTTTTTCTCCATTCAGTGGACAGCTGCTCCGCACCTCCCCTATCAGAACGCTTTGTGCTAGTCAGGGTTCCGACGAGCCCTGCGCCAATTCTCACTAATAACATCTTCTAAGGCCGAGGTAATTGCTGTTACGTGTGCAATAGAGAAGTCTATCATATCTTGTAGCTCGGTCGTATACTGTCTTCCAGCGATTAATGCGAGTGTTAATGGTGGATTAGGCCATTGAGGATCCAACGTAGTAAGGGATAGCTGGGGATCCATATGTGTTGTTGGGTAAATGTGGTTGTAATTTGTATCACTTATGTGTCATTCTGGCGCTGTGACGCGCGCTTGAAAAGAGAAACATATGGTGGTGGTGGTGGGGGCCGCTACTGTATAGGTTCATCCAAATCAGCCCCAACCAGTCCTGGCCACTAACCATAACTCACACTGCCACTGTCCAATGGGAAACAATTGTGAAATGGCAAATGCATTTGAATATCTATTTCGTTAAAATTATCTTTTTTTGCTATTATTTTGTTATGCACAAGCCAAAACATTGTTTTATTTTCGTCCTGCAATCTCCGTATAAGGCAGAAATATGGCGTGAAGGTTTACATAAATCTGCCTTGTGGCTTCTGCCGGGCGGCTTAAACGGTGTATTATTCCAAACATATGCATTTTAATCAGCTCGGTCACACTTACAAGAACTCCAGTTAATAAGGCGATCAATCAGACGGGCGCGGGTAGGGTGGAGGGTATTTCAGAGGGGGCTCGCGGGGGCTGCCTGATTAGGGCGAACCTTTTACCTCGTGACACACCGGAATGCACGCCGGATGGGAGCATGATTTAACGAATAATTAGCCAACACATTATTTTCTCTTCAGATAGAAAAATAGATATAGGCTAATATATTTTAGAAACGTGTGTTTATAGGAAGGTGATATGTATCACGATAATAAGACCGTATTGTTTTCTAAAATGGTAGGCTAAGTTAAAACAACGGTAAGCTAATGCTATCTCGTTTATTCGTTAGATAACGATTGAAAATGTGTTAACTAGAGCACGACCACGACTTAGTTTATCTAATTTTACCCTCAATACATAGTTAGGCCTATATAGATCTACTATATTCAAGACCATTGAAAATTGGAATTTCACATTTCATGTTGGAATGCTTTTATCCACCCTCGACTTAAATGTCACACATTTACACTACTCATTTGCTGAAATAACTTCTAATCTACCCTCTCGACGATGTAAACACATTAAAAGCCCCTGAGCTCGTGGTGCTACAGCCTCTTTCTAAGGTCCCATTATATACAGAAATATCTCGTTTACCGAAAGCCTGCGACGCAATTACGCGTCAAAGGCAACAAATTAAGCTGGCGCTGATTGGTGGGGCCAGTTAGATCATCGATCTTTTAGCATTCCAATATCTTCTCGAGACAACAGATTCTGCCGTTGTCTATTAACCGGTGGGAGAGAAAATAATGACTGGCGTTAACGGATCCCGGGGACCACATAGCTGTCATATCCTCTCGCGCGCCCATCACAAGACGACGCCCAGCAATTCTGTGTTTTGACACCGACCACTTCGGTCAAATTACTGCTCTCGTTAGGAGCAATATGCAATGACAATGCCCTGTACCTTAGGTCTATTTTATATTATATTTTTCTGTGGCATTTGTCTATAATAGTCCTGTAAGTCAATAGATTGCGAGGAAGTTCCATAGGCCTACTTATATTATTTTAGGCCTAACAATGTGCAATTACTTGGTTCTATATCAATAGAATATGAATAACCTTTTGGAATATAATTGTTTTGATTTTATTTAGATTACGATTCTACATGTAGGCCTTCCCTTGATGCCCAGGCTGCAATGAAAACTTAGTATGCCTATTCCGTGAGCTGTAGAATAAAACATTCGATTGATTTTGTTGTTTGAAATGCTGTTTATTGCAAATTTGATGTCCAGAACAATCCAACAATATATTCAGCAAAAATTACCACAGAGTGAATTCGCTCTCTTGAGCCTTTTTGCAGCAATTTCCCTAAAACATGACAGGGTTATTTCGATGAAATACTATGCCAGTAACAGTGCAAAGCGATACATAGAAACAAAGAAATAATAGCAATTTCCTCAAACTATTTTAGAATGAGTATAATAAATATAAGGCTTATAGTATCAGAATCAGTCGTTATAAATGCATTTATCCAAGCATTCGGTCTTCTGAACATTGGCTGAGGGTAAAATAGAATGGGGTAGAATTGGGGGTGGGCAGGGGGAGAGAGGTGGTGGCTAGTGTTCAGTCGAGGGTATATGGGTGAGATGGGCAGCTCGAGCGAACTCGGCCTAATTTGCCTGGTGTGATTGTCCAATGGCTTGTCTCTCTCTCTCTTCCCCCGTCAAGCCAAAGCGAGCTAATCCGTTCCCCTGGCGCCTTGTTACGGTTTGGCAGAAACGATCCCTCCCGGTCTCCGCGCGCGGCCGGTATTATCATTAATTCAACACTCAAAATTCATCTGCCACGTACATATACATCACTTACTAATTTTACCAGCATCTGCACATTTCCGACCCAGACCTTCAAAAAAGGGACACTCGGATAGGGAGAGGGAGCCATAATGAGACGGTGCAGTCTGTTAACAATTCCCTTGTTAAAAAAAGAAGATGGAAAACATCATTCTCTTGTAACTAGCCTACCCATATATGTAGGTCAATTTGGACATGTGAAGAGACTACAAATAATGATAAACCGTTAACACCATCCATCACAGAGATAAACGTTTGTCTGTAATTCCCAGTCCGCCTGGGCTCTCTCTTTCTTCGCACCAAATTAATCTTAGATAAATCAAATGTGTTTTTTTGTCCGATCTCGGAATATTTCATGGTCTGCATGGGGTTTTGTAACTTAAATTATTTTTTTCAGTGGATAGCATGATGTGTGAGATCATCGCGTTGGTGCTTGAAAACATATAGCTTAAAAACTGGGTAGGCTATTTATTTGCACTCCGAGCTCGCTCATCTCTCCTTTTTGTTATGTAGCAGGTGTATGTAACAGCACGCGCTGCAGTACCTGTCGCTTATGCTGCTGCGGGTATGGAGTCTGCTCCACACGAGCGTTCTATTCATGCTGTTTGAGTCTTGTTCATGTGTTTTCTTTAAGTTTGATAAAAGCTCGTCATGGTAAAAGCGTATGGCCCTCTTCTGCGCTTCATTGACTCAGTCCAATGAACACATTTAGATGTGTTCTCTTCGTTTTATCTGGTCAATTGCACCTCTTCTCTCTGGTCCAAAGTCACCGGCGAGGACTTGCTCAGCACCGACGGTGTAAACGTCAGAAACGTGTCAGTCCTGCTCGTTGGGGAGCACGGGAAGTCTGACCCGGTGGGCCTCTGTGGAAAGCCGTTTGTTTGAGCGGAGTGACAGGCGAGGCAGGAACAGGGGCTTCCCCCGGGACCGAGGCTGTGGGCCGGGCTGGGGTACAGGGATGGGTGCCTGAACGCACACAGCAGCTCCGGCCGCTGGTAGGGATGAGACAACATCCGGAAACTGTCGAGGGACCTGAGTGGGTTGGAGAATGGAGTGGCGGAGGAGGCCGAGCCGGCTCCGACCCCAAGGTGGGAGTAATACGGTAATGGCAGGTGGGACGGGAAGGAGTAACCGAGATTCCCAGTGGCGGCCGCGTGGTTCATCATGTAGGCGTAGAAGGCGGGGTCGGCAGGGTGAGGCCACGTCATGGCCAGACGCTGCCGCTTGTCCTTCATCCGGCGGTTCTGGAACCACACCTATGGAACACAAACATACAGACAGGCGGGGTAAAATATGATCCTTCATACGTCTGTGATGAGACAGATGACAGATTTACAGCTGTTTTTGCACGTTTACCCACGGTTCCAAATGGCATTACAGTTAGAGAGCAGTGGGCAGACCTACACGGAGTGTACAAAACATTAGCAACACCTGCTCTTTCCATGACATCGACTGACCAGGTGAATCGAGGTGATAAAGCTAAGATCCCTAATTCATGTTACTTGCTAAATCCGCTTCAGTCAGTGTAGATGAAGGGGGGAGACATGATAAAGAAGGATTTTTAAGCCTTGAGACAATTGAGACATGGATTGTGTATGTGTGACTTTGAGGGCGAATGGGCAAGAAAAAATATTTAAGTGCCTTTGAACGGGGTATGGTAGCAGGTGGCAGGCAAGTGCACGGGTTTGAGTGTGTCAAGAACTGCAACGCTGCAGGGTTTTTCACTCTCAAAAGTTTTCTGTGTGTATCAAGAATGGCCGACCACCCAAAGGACATCCAGCCAACTTGACACAACTGTGGGAAGCATTGGAGTCAACATGGGCCAGCATCCCTGTGGAATGCTTTCCACACCTTGTAGAGTCCATGCCCCGACGAATTGAGGCTGTTCTGAGGGCAAACGGGGGTGCAGCTCAATATTAGAAAGGTGTTCCTAATGTTTTGCAAGCTCAGTATATATCGCAAATTCCAGCTCATTAATGGATACTTTTGTGGTCCTTCTGTAGCTCAGTTGGTAGAGCATGGCGCTTGTAACGCCAGGGTAGTGGGTTCGATCCCCGGGACCACCCATACGTAGAATGTATGCACACATGACTGTAAGTCGCTTTGGATAAAAGCGTCTGCTAAATGGCATATATTATACTTAAGCTCGCCCCTTTCTAAGCTAAATATGTTATATTGGAAATAGGCTTATATGTTGTAGAGAAACATTATGATGTTGAAATAGGACACTGTTAAAGCCAAAGATCCTCATCTTACCTTGATTGTGGTCTCTGGTAAATTTAGTGAAGCCGCCAGTTCACATCTCCTTGGCCTGGACACGTAATTCTCCCGGTAGAATTCCTTCTCCAACCGACCGATTTGCTCCCGAGTGAATGCTGTCCGGTACCGTCGCATCGCGTCGGCCCCGTAGGACAGCGAGCCCTGTCCCGAACCCATCTTACCAAGATCCATGCCGCTGTCACTCGGGTGGCAGGGGGAATCACCGTTTCGACCTGGAATGGGTTTAAAACATGAATCAGATTATTTATAGAATAGCCTAAAGGTACATTTGATGACAATCGTATCCTACAATTAAGTGCTGTACAGGTTTTCTTTTGTTATTTTTGTTTTTGTATAATTGTCACTGCAGCCTTTATTTTTCGTTTGGCTGAGGTTGACAAAAATCGAAAGCAGAGCACCACAACTAGCTAAAATGCATCTCATCATAAATTAAGCCTATGTAGGCCTAGAGTAAACTAAATAATCCAGATAAATGAATACCATAGCTAACTGCAGAAGGGATAATTATATTAATCCATCATTGTGATAGTTATATGTTATGCAGAACCCGATGTGAAGATAATAGCATATATAATCATTCGTTCAACATGTAGGATACTGTTTCCCATTCATTTGAAAGCAGGACCTAAAAATACATATGTTAAGCATTAGAAAATTAATTTGGAGCCTCTTTTTCATTAATACATGACCAGTCTGATGTCAGTTCTCCTGGGGTATGGTCCCTAGATGGTTCCAATCAGTTTACTTAAAATCTCTACTAGCAGTATGCGTGCAGATTGGTTCATTTGCGACAGGGTGTCTGGCCCCGGGGTAACTCGTTTAAAAAGTGACACTGGTTAAAACCCTAGCTAAGAAGGTGCAACCCAATAACAAGCTGAGATCTCTCATGAGTGTGGATGTAACAATCTATAGAGAAAATAATTAATTAATTACAAATTAACGTTGTTATAACAACAATAACAATTATGTTCAGTAAATTGTCACTCCCTATCCATAATTCAATCGTACGGAATATCTTGAGTATGTTACGCCATAATTTACTTATTTTTTTTATTCTGGACTCTGCATGTACAGAGAGATAGGCTGCTAGCAATCGATTGTAGACCATGTTTACACAGTCACATCGATTGCATTCATTAATTTGAGAAAACGAAATAAATAGTGTCATGACGTTTTTTTCATTACCTTTCCCATTGGGGTAGTCCATGCTTTCTGGCGTGCAGCTCACATCAATTTCCTCATAGAAGTCTGACTCAGTGTCCGAGCTGCTGGTTTCTTTGTTGGTGTGATCTATCCGGTGTCTCTCGGTAGAAGATGACATGCCAACCGGCCTTACATCAGCGCACACGCGTCCCTGTGCGCCTTCCACCTCTTCGTCCGCTCTGTCTCGCGAGTAGGGTGCAGAACCCGGGCTCAGGCAGTTCCTGTTGACCGTCTTTCCTTGCGGTTCTTGCGCCGGGCTTCCAACTGCTTCCGAGAAATTAGAGCCCGTCTTGCCAACCACCGTGCCAAGTTGACCTCCCTCCGCGAGCATCACCATCTCCTTTCTGTTTTCCATTACCGACGAACGAACGAACGCGCGTGGAATGAACGGGCGCCAAATCACTATGGAGAGAGCCAAGCTGTCTGTGACACTGCAGGCTACGGATGGCGAGGGGATTCAGTCGTGAGAGTGGAGAAAAAAAGAGTAGAGGAATTGATTGAAATCAAAGGAGAGAAGAGAGGGGGGATGTACGTTCTGATCCTGCGAGGCGAGCGCTTCAGAGTGCGGCACAAGCCCTGGGAGGGATCACCATTGCATTCTCTTTCTCTCGAGCTGTCATTCTTAATAGGGCAGTCGTCATAATGGCACCCCTGATGACGCCACGCATCGATTGGATGTGGATAAACAGAGAACGAGCAATCACAACCGCGGGATGAGAGATACTAGGGAAGACAGGCATCTTTGGACAGTGTTGGCTACAAGCACATTATTACCGCATGAGCTAACGAGCAAATTATTTTGTGCAGGTATAAAGAGTATATATAGTCCACTGAACGTCAATGTTCTCTAATCCTCAATTTCCACAATGGAACAAAACCGTTCGAAACGAGGAATTCTGAAAAATCTTCAAGATTTCAATTATATATATTTTTAAACCGTTCTAAAGGTCATTCTTAAGAGGTACTCAGTTATTAAAATTATGAACAATATTGATTGTTATAATGAGAAATAATTATTAACTAATTTATAGGACACCAGGTTATGTGTAATGTGATGCCATGAAATAATCCATATTATTAACCCACTATTTACATGACAAGGGGCAAATTATTTGCGTTGTTTGTTGTGACGTGGTCATCAAATAGCCCACACATATTTTTGGGGGGAAATATTATAGTGTGTATTTGAAGCTAAATGGTGAAGCTAATTGGTTTACCATTGTGATATTTGTAATCCACAGCAGGAGCACAATATAACACAGTATGGTGAGGTTTGTTGCAACGTGCAAAGGCTCCCCTTGAATTTTGTCATGTAGTACTCTATGTGTGAGTGAATCTGAAGTTGTCAGCTTTCAAAACGTATGGCTTGTCTGAAACAAAACCCTGTCTAATGTGAAGAACAATGCATAACAATATAAGGCCTGTTATTCAATTGAAAATCTGATTGCAGGAAGCTGCACTGGACAGAATGAAGACCATATTAATGTATTTGCCAAGTTATTCAGCTTAAAGGAAAGCGTTGCAAGCAATACAATCAAAACCGTTGTAGCCACCAATGCATAGGACCATCTTATAACAAAATGACCACGTTGTTATAATACATTGTCCCTGAGACTTCCATTCCACAGGGAAGTTAAATCAGATCTATTCTCAGTGGTGCTTAATAGAGGCGTTTAAAACATGTTCCATTTGGATCAACATGCTTTGTGCGGGCGCATCGAAGCGTCTAATGAAATGAAATGGGGATGTCCACTCTTTAGTGGCCTGTCCAAGTGTCCATAGAACCCAGAAGACGCAATCTTCCTCACATCACAATGCCCCGTCCTATCCCTCTCCATCCCCCCTGTCCCTCTCTCACCCCCTCCTCTAAAGTGGTGTCAAGTAAAGTGCTCAGAGGTCAAGTCCTGGTGGTCAGAGTTAAGATTACCTACCATTTGACATATTAGTCTGAACAACCAACAACATGGGGCTACACAGCCTGGTCTCATAGACTAGACGTAACATGGAAATGTAAATCCGGGACACTGAAAGTAGTATATGTTACTTGGTATGGTTACCTAGATGGTTGCTTAAGGCGAAAACGAAAGTAGGGTGGTTGGACAGGGTGGATGGGTGGGCGTATAATGCAAACGTCGAGCAACCCAAAGGCTGTGGGTTTGAATGTTGTCCTGTCTCAGCCTCCAGTATTTATGCTGCAGTAGTTTATGTGTCGGGGGGGCTAGGGTCAGTTTGTTATATCTGGAGTACTTCTCCTGTCCTATTCGGTGTCCTGTGTGAATTTAAGTGTGCTCTCTCTAATTCTCTCTTTCTCTCTTTCTTTCTCTCTCTCGGAGGACCTGAGCCCTAGGACCATGCCTCAGGACTACCTGACATGATGACTCCTTGCTGTCCCCAGTCCACCTGACCGTGCTGCTGCTCCAGATTCAACTGTTCTGCCTTATTATTATTCGACCATGCTGGTCATTTATGAACATTTGAACATCTTGGCCATGTTCTGTTATAATCTCCACCCTGCACAGCCAGAAGAGGACTGGCCACCCCACATAGCCTGGTTCCTCTCTAGGTTTCTTCCTAGGTTTTGGCCTTTCTAGGGAGTTTTTCCTAGCCACCGTGCTTCTACACCTGCATTGCTTGCTGTTTGGGGTTTTAGGCTGGGTTTCTGTACAGCCCTTTGAGATATCAGCTGATGTACGAAGGGCTATATAAATACATTTGATTTGATTTGATTTTGATTTGATTTGATGGACAACTTTCGCATTTTTGCTGATAAGCAACTTTTATACTACTTACTACTTGTAGCTACTTTGCAACTACTTAGCATGTTAGCCAATTCTTCCCCTAACCCTAACCTTAACTATTTGAGCAAACCCTTCCCCTAACCTTAACCCCTAACCCTAAACCCTAGCCTAGATACCTTTAGCCAGCTAGCTTACGTTAGCCGCCTAGCCACCTAGCTAGAAGATATTATACACATTTGTAACATATAGTACTTTTGCAAATTCGTAACATATTGTCCGTTTTTCTAATTATTAATTTATAATACGAATTGTAATTCATAACATATCATACGAAATGGGTGATGGACATCCACAAATTAACACATACCATATGAAACGTAATATATCATACTAGATGGTGTCTCTCGGATTTAAGTACAGAATAATACGAAATACTGTGAAACCAGGTTGGGCTACAGGAACATTTTTTATTACAGCCCAAGACCTATAATTTAGGAAGCATTGTTTTACTGTAATTGCATAGTTTTACCAGGTATACTATAGCCTTCATAATGGCTAGGCATATTTGAACACAGAGGGTGAAACTTTAGAAAATATAAAATAAGCATGTCGGCAAACGTCTGTAACTTCAGACATATTAGAGGGCTACACATTACTGGACTAGTCAACCATTTGATTATTGTGATTTTTTTTTTGTCCAGCCATGTCTCCCGAGTAAAACAAAAAAAAACTATTTCTGACATTCTATGTGCACACACGCCTGTGTTCTATGGGGGATTGCGCACGCGCAGATAAAGGCGACGCCGTGCATGTTTTCTGGATGCGAGACGTCTCCCAACCTCTCTTTGATCTATGTACTCTAGCGCAGTAAACATTCACTAAACACAGCGATAAAGGACAAGGCTTTTATTAAGGCTATGGCCTTTGGGGGAGGTTGAACTTGATATTACCACTTTAAAGATTTCACGGTGTTTTAAGTTGAGCCCTGGAATCGTAATGGGGCCCATTACAACTCTCTGTCTGTTTGTTTTCTGCTTATGCGTCACACATTACACATTACACATAGCATCCTAGGTATTCTTTCTCATTACTATTGAAGGATGGGCTCATATAATTAGGGAATAGGATACCTAATATTAATTTAATATGATTTATAGGAATAGGCTAAATATAAGCATCCAGATCAAGCTGTTATTACCTCATTGACGGAGATGAAGTATGGAAAGCTGGGTCCCGATTCTCCAAAATTCTACCAAAGTGCACTTGCACAACAATAACCATCATGGATAAAACATGGTGCTTACACCAATGCAATGCTTTTAAATTCATAATGAGGAGTGTACAAGTGCACGCTTTGGGCGAAGGGTGGAGAATCGGGATGCTAGTGCTAATCATTCTTTCTCCACTCCTATTGGACTATCCAGTTCTTGTGTCCTCTGATTCCACTGTTAGATTGAGCAGGTTAGGGATGGGGCAGGGAACATGTCTGATTCCACTGTTAGATTGAGCAGGTTAGGGATGGGGCAGGGAACATGTCTGATTCCACTGTTAGATTGAGCAGGTTAGGGATGGGGCAGGGAACATGTCTGATTCCACTGTTAGATTGAGCAGGTTAGGGATGGGGCAGGGAACATGTCTGTAGAATAGGTTCATTGACTCATATTACATGTCCTACAGTTCATACACAGTATCAGTGTACTGGGGACTAGGATGACGTCAGGGGTCGTCGTGACAAGGGGATGCCACCAAGCAGTCTCGCGCAGCCATTGCTGTCCTCGTGCGCCCTCGCCTGTTGAAAAATAGGAAGGCACATGAGCCCTCACGGATTCTTAGGGGGGCGACTGATCGAGTGAAATTCCTCTCTCACATTGCACACAGGCCCATCTCCCCTTCCCCCTCTGTCTTCATTTTCTTCTCTAGCTCTCACTCCCTCTACTCTCCGCTTACAATGACAGTTCACAGTAAAGGTGTATGAGCCGGTTCTGTAAGGATATTAGATGCCGTTTTTAAGGTCTGCATCTTTTATCTCGCGATTCTCTGTATCCCTCTGAAACACACTACAGTATACTGTTAAAACTATAAACGTTTCAGATTGGATTATACTCTCATTCCTTTGTCTAATAGATAGATAGATAGATAGATAGATAGATAGATAGATAGATAGATAGATAGATAGATAGATAGATAGATAGATAGATAGATAGATCAAGACAAGCGCGAGAGACATAAACGTTTATGACGTATTCGATCCACCGAGTCACTATCGGAACCATGGTAATAAAATGTATCATTAGAACCTAACTAATATTTCGCTTTTTACTTCAGCAGATACAATTCCACGGTTGGGAGAGACACGAGAGGGAAATTATTTCGGTAAATCAAGAATGTTTCCTTAAGCCTATGTCCAGAGATAGGGACCTGGCTACCTGGACCAATCAACACTACTGAAAGTGTATGAGTTCCTCGATATAGCCTACTATGTTTTAAACTATTGTGGGTGGTTTGAGAAACTTTGCGTTATAGGCTATACCCTATATATACTGTATATACATCATATATAGTCTATATTCCATTGAGCGTTGTTGTATTCATAATATTGCATTAATTGATAGCAAAATGTTCTTCAAACTATCTTACTTGGATTTTGTTAACACTTAAGGATACTGCCGTTAGTCCTATTGTGTAAATAATCATTACTAATACTTGTTCAGATTAAGAATGACTTCCACACCATGATTCATAGTGAAGTTTAGGGTTAACCTGCTGCCATAAGTACAATGTAATAATGAGTAACTAACTACAATACTAATTAATGCTGACCACTGTACCACGGGGGTCTAGGCCTGCTTATAATGCCCCCTTGTATTCATAATATTGGATAATTTAAAACGAATTGCATTTAATACTATGTAAACCCGAAAATCCCAACGTTTCCATTCCAAAAACATCTGTTGGTTAGGCCATTGTGCGAGGTTCCACTCTCATTCAACTGTTTTCCCTCCATTCATCTGGGTTCATGGAAATACACCGACTTGTCTGAGAACACTGAACCTTTTTGTATAGCCCAAGGCTAAATATTTGTAGTAGACATACCCACAATCACAGCCAAATGTAAACCCTCTGTGTATTTTGGCAGTAAAGCATACTAGGCTACTCCATAGGCCTAGCTACATAGTTGGTTATCAATAGTTTTATTCTGAATCTCTGATCTGATGATACCCTCTGTGGCATAATCAGTAAGTATCTTTTAGGTTTCTATTTCTGCCTATCTTCGAGTTTTGCAAGATAATTTTGAGTTTTTAAAACCATATAAACTTGTTATAAATTAAATATGTATTTGCATAATCCTTTGTGTGGGGTGAAATACAAATACATTTTTTGTACTGTAACGCCTATTGAAAATGGATTCCATTGGTCTGTATTTGTTTCTATATACCAAGTAGACGAACATTAAAGTGAAATATTTTTTTGCAATATTTATTGTAGGCCTACATCACACGTTTCCATTTCTTGTGTATTAGTTAGGCTGCTACACGTTTTGCAATTAATTAATTAATCAGGTTGCATCGGGTATATTAAACATCTAATTTAGAGAATCATTGCAAATATAAATATTTAAATTAATAGTCGTGTTTTATTTTCAATGAATCCCTATGGTGTATTCGGTATAAGTGGGACCCAATTTGCATTTCAGTCTTCTGTTACCTCTTTTGACATCTATCCAACACATTAGCCCAACACATGATACATCTCTGAAATCCTCAAGATGTCTCCTAATCACACTCACACACCAAAAAAATGATATCTTATTCACAGGAGGCATGACACACCCATTTGTGCTTTTGGCAAACAAGGCACTAATACTCTAGTGGCCGCTCTATCAATGAAAATAAATGTCTTAAAAAATGGAAGGCAGTCGGGAGGAGGCAAGATCAGGTGGGACCATTCTAGCCAATGAGAAGACCAACAGTCTCCACTAGTTACCACAGCCACAAAGTCGGAATTGGGTGCATCATAAAAATGTATGAAAACAATCATTTGCTTTTTTGTTTTAATTTAAGTTTAGGGTTAGGCATAATGTTCACAGTGTGGTTAAGGTTAGGGTTAGCTTTTATACACATTTTAAGAAGCGACATTTTAGAAAGGCGGGGTTTACGACTTTGTGGCTGTGGTAACTAGTGAGAACTAGCCACAACTCCGATATAAAGTGTTTTTTCTAAAAGTTGCCGGGATCTTAGGTGTCTTACTTATATCAGTGCACTTCTAACAACCTACTGATTACGAATCTTCAATTCAACCAAATAAGCAACACATAGCAAATAAGCCATTCAATTTATTGTTATCCAAAGTCGACACTCTCATTGACCTCCATACAAAACTCTGCGCTTGGTTAGCGAAAAAAAAACGAAAAAACGCCACTAACAGATTTTGGGCTCAGTTGTACCTCTCACTTCGCCTCTTCCTCTCTGGTTAGGTAAATCAGTATTATTATAGTCCTAATTATACGCCAATGGGTTTCAGAAATGTGTTGGGATAATATGTTGGATAGATGCCTGAAGAGGTTACAGAAGAGGGAAATGCATCTTTTACCTTTTCTAAATTCAGTCATACAACAGTACAAACAACAGTACTACAATAAATAAAAAAATAACAGGATATAGCACTACAAGAATCAGAGCTCTGCCTAACCTAAGTACAGGGGTCTCTAATGGAAACTGGATATATTTCCTCCATTGGAAAAGCCTATATGACTGTCCCACTTTAGCTACTCCATGCTGTCCTACTTTAGCTACTCCATGCTGTTCTACTTTAGCTACTCCATGCTGTCCTACTTTAGCTACTCCATGCTGTTCTACTTTAGCTACTCCATGCTGTCCTACTTTAGCTACTCCATGCTGTCATACTTTATCTACTCCATGCTGTTCTACTTTAGCTACTCCATGCTTTCCTACTTTAGCTACTCCATGCTGTCCTACTTTAGCTACTCCATGCTGTCATACTTTAGCTACTCCATGCTGTCCCACTTTAGCTACTCCATGCTGTCATACTTTATCTACTCCATGCTGTTCTACTTGAGCTACTCCATGCCATCCTACTTTAGCTACTCCATGCTGTTCTAATTTAGCTACTCCATGCTGTCCTACTTTAGCTACTCCATGCTGTCCTACTTTAGCTACTCCATGCTGTCCTACTTTAGCTACTCCATGCTGTCCTACTTTAGCTACTCCATGCTGTTCTACTTTAGCTACTCCATGCTGTCCTACTTTAGCTACTCCATGCTGTCCTACTTTAGCTACTCCATGCTGTCCTACTTTAGCTACTCCATGCTGTCCTACTTTAGCTACTCCATGCTGTCCCACTTTAGCTACTCCATGCTGTCCTACTTTAGCTACTCCATGCTGTCCTACTTTAGCTACTCCATGCTGTCCTACTTTAGCTACTCCATGCTGTCCTACTTTAGCTACTCCATGCTGTCCTACTTTAGCTACTCCATGCTGTCCTACTTTAGCTACTCCATGCTGTCCTACTTTAGCTATGGTTGGTAAAGCCAACAACAAAAATACTGATTTATAAAATTGATACATAATATTGGCAAATTTTATTGTGCATTTTGATGCACCAGTACATAGTATTCACATTTACATCCCAATTTGGCACTGTACATCATTTATGACAGTTTTATAACCTTAACATAAAAACAGAATAAAAGCTATGTCACTGATCATACCATGTGCTTTGTGTGGTGAGCTTCCTGTGATGTAATATTGTTCATGTGGTTTCTCTTCAAGGGCTTTAATAATCGCTTTTATTTTCTCTTGCCAGACCAGGAAATAAACACATCAGGAGTAAACTGTTATGATGCCCCAATCTTTCTGAATTCACCCTACCTCTTTTTCACATAGACATGTCTCATGCTCTCTTGGGATATCCTCGTGTGCCACTCTTTGTGCTATAGGATACCAGATAGCCCCTGTGTTACCTGTGAGGAGTTATGCAACTTTGCAGTCAAGACAGATACTATCTTGTGATCTGTCAGCAGATAAGCTAACACTTATAATGCTCTTTTGCGCAATTCAAAGGTGACCTTGTTCGTTTACAGTAGTGGCACTTTATTGTGTGTGTTTTAGATAATGGAACTGGGAGGACAACGGATGAGTTAATATGACTCGTTCATTGTTGGATATACCCAAATACATGTCTGTTCTCCATATAGGTGGGCAACATAAGTGCAAGAACCGGAAGGAAAACGGGACACAGTGTGTTGTGGTTTTGCTCTAGTCTTTGCTATAGTGTCTTATACACCGCGATTAAAAGGGGAAGCGGCCCCCTCAGCAGACATTGCAGATTGCGCCCCTCTCGGTTTTACAAGCGGGCCTAAGGTGAACTTGACCATGGAGTCTGCGCAGTGCGCGATGCAACCCTGTGCAACCCTACTGTCTCAGTATTTTAGTTTTGAACGAGAGTGAGCTATTCCATCAATACCCACCAGGGCAAAACAAATGAAACACATTCAATTTCAATGGATTTGGTTAGGATTGTTAGTAAAGAGGATATGCCAACGGAAGAATACGTGTTCTGCTATCCTAGCACCTCCACCATCCCGGCTTCAACTTGGCCTTGAAACTGGATGACGCAGCCACCAGAGCTTTAAATGCTTTGACCTTGAAACGCGTCCGGAGAATGCAAGGTGGCTCGAGCTGGATATTACATTTACATTACATTTACATTTAAGTCATTTAGCAGACGCTCTTATCCAGAGCAACTTACAAATTGGTGCATTCACCTTATGACATCCAGTGGAACAGCCACTTTACAATATCTCTTCTCTTGTAATTTTAAGCCCCTCTTCATAGCTCCTCGCGCCACTATTTGTTACCTCTAACTGGTCTTCTCACACGCACTGCATTTCCGTATAACGAAGAGATTAACGAGCCACTGAAACCTACATCACCCCATTAAAACGAAAACACCATTCAGTAGCCGACGGTATGGTTTACCACAATGTCATCCGTAGCGTGGAAAACCGTGACACGCAACACTCACCTGGCGCGAACCTGAAACGCTCCATAGGCCTACCTGTTTTCATCTTTATAACTATAACTCGGATTTCCATATATTGGGCTTGAAAGAGACTCGTAATAATATATAGGCTAGTATATCTTTCACCTCATTCTACCGCTGTTCAAGTGTAGGAAATCAAGGTAGAATCCTTATCGATCCGAGTTATCCTTTTGAGTTGGTAAAGCCTATGGAATACACAAAGCTTGCCTAACTGAAAAGCCAACACACCTGATCGGTTGTCTTATGGTCGAGGAGATCCACATGTTGGCTTTGGGAATCGAAAATGGAGAGCGCCATGCCTTTTCTTTAACTTTCCAGGATATGAAGTTATTGAAATTATAGTATTTTAGAAATATGGCCTTCAACGAATATCCTGACTTTATGTAGCCTATTGCATCATGGTCACACGTTTATTTGTGTTTATCCTTTACACGTTTGACCAGGTTCACCGAAACCTAGTTTCACTGAAGACCAAATGTTGACCACATCATTTGTAGCCTATGTGCAAATGTTATATTGATAAAGAAGGTGAGACGAGGTGGGTTTGTGCGTTGGTTATATAACAATGCAATTGGAATGTAATTTGATATTAATTGTATTGTGTCCAATACGATGTTCATGTTGTTATCGGTGTGTTATTGTGTCTACCTGTGATGTATTGGGAATTCTGTTGTGTCGTCGACCCATTGTAACTTATTAACGTGATGACATTTCTATCGAACTTTTTGAATGAACAACTGAATGTGACATTGTGCAATACTTTGTGTTTCTTTAAGAATGTATATTTGGTTAATGTGAAATCGAAGCTCGTTGTAATGTGACTAACACGGTATGTCTTTGAATAGATTTTATTTGGCATATTTCAGAATGTGAAATAAAGGTTATATTTTATTCGATCTATAAATTTTTCCCTTACAAAATCGTGTATAGCGGATGTCATAAGGTGAATGCACCAATTTGTAAGTCGCTCTGGATAAGAGCGTCTGCTAAATGACTTAAATGTAAATGTAAATAACCATTGCACCATTGATTGTTTGTCTTACGAATGCAAAACATGTAGGAATTTCCTTTACAAAAATGAATTTTCCTGATGAGACATACGACTAAATCACGACGGATTATAAGTATTTCTTAACCGAGGACAAAGTAAAACATAAAATACAATTCCGTTCACAGGAATCAAAGGTCTGTGAAGTTTAGACATTTTTAATCAAAACCAACGGATGTCAATACAGATGTATTTAAAGTTTGGCTTTTGCACAAATTATGTTTTTTTTTTTCATGAAAACTAGGAACGGTAAAGCCCATCTAAAAATGTAGGCTAGCCTATATATTTAGGCGAATGGGCATTATTGTTGAACACTTGCAGACTATAGGTTATAGGTTTTTTGGTGTAATTTGTTAACACTTTTTTGATGTTCGTTTCCGTAAACTATTGTGTAATATAGCCTGCTGTTTTTTAAGAACTTTATTTTATGTTAAAGCTAGTGGGAAATTCTGCTGTTTATTGTTAATGACGAATCGTTTGGCCATACAGAAACGCAAATGGTTATACATAGTGAAGCGTGTGTGCCATAGTAATAAAGTCATCAGGAAAGAAATTGGTCAACGAAAATGTTAGCCTAATTCCATGGTGACTCGATCTGAGTGAACTTCTTGATAGGTAGTGAGTGGCTGGATGTTCTGCAGCATATATACACACGTCTTGATTAGAATTAGCTTTAAACATCATGCATTTCCCTTTGTATGTTAACTGGAAAGAGTTCCATGGCCTCGTCCTTGGGACAATAATGTGTAGGAAGGGCTCATTCATCAGAAAGAGCAACAGTATCTTACAGGGGCTGGTGCAAATTAGCCTAATCAGTCCACTGATGGGGGACTGGTAGCGTTCGGAAATACAACAGATGTGCAACTGGCTAGCGGCTGAAGTTTCATTGAAATTAACTGTAGGCCTATATATTTACTGGGATTCCATTGTGGCAATAAATGTAACATGTAGCTTACGGTTTTAGCAGCCCGTTAACAAAATGTTTAAGACTTCTACTTTGTGACACTTTGAGTCAGAGCGAATGTATAACGGAGCTGTCAGTCAAAGGCGCGATTCAAGAGCCACCTTGTTGACTCTTATTTGCCAATTTCCTTTTTATTTTATCCTTTAGTGCCACATCACGTTAAGGGCCGGAGAACATAGAAGAGTTACGTGCCAGGCCGTCCTGTGGTTCACTGGCTCTACCGCAGAAACATATTTGTATTGATTTGGCTTTATTTTCTATACTACAATTTAGTTTCACATCACACCACAACAACTGGATAAGGCACATTTTTCTCGCTTTATGGATTGGAAAGAATAGACGGGTTGGGAATAGGCCCGCATCTTTGCAACGTATTCTGCATTCCACCAATTGTTATTGGAAAACGGTAATATGATGAGAATTCATAGCTTTCCAAATGGTTTAGATTTTCCTTTAATGGTTTTACAATTATTTTGTAAGCCTATTGTTACGTCACATAGGATGAAAACATTGTTATTTGCTGCGAAATGACAATGCCAGTCGAAACTAAGAATGTCTATGCTCTTGGTAATGACTTTACAGACGGGTCTTCCTAGCCAGTAGAATGTCTGGGCATTGTTGTGGCGCATGGCGGTGGTCAGTTCCTCGATAGGGATGTCTGTTCGGGTCAGACCACCAAAACAGACTGGATCTGCGCGCGCCATGGTCTCCGTGACAGCTCCAGATTTTTTGATTGCAGGCCCCGCGCCAGAAAACCCGTGTTTAAGACAGAACCTAGCTTACATTGCCATTTATTTTACAAGTTCATGTAAATATTTAATGTAATTTATTACCATTTCAAACGTTTGATTTTGGAACATCTTTGTTGGATCAACACATGTTAATGTGAGCAAAAAGAGAAAGTCCAAATGTAGCCTGATGATTTAAACCTGATTCACAAAACCGTTCTATTTGTGTCATAGCTTCATTGTTATAGGTTAGTTAGGCCTTTAGTTAGGCCTACACATCATGGTTAGCTACATAGAAAAGAAAAATAAATAGCTAGATATTTGATAACGCTAAATCGTGTCATTTCACGATATATATTGAGTAGCTTTCTCAAATTTGTTCATGACTAATTAGGCTATAAAGATAAATATAAAGTTAAGCACCGGATGTGGATTATGTCTAATAGGCCTATCTGAAAAGCTGACATATCAACTTATGTATCACAGATTCTCCTTCCCGGAACATGAAATTGATAAAACATAGGCTATAGATTGGACATATAAGACACATATAAACCACACATATGGTTGGTTAAAAAAACCACACACTTGTTTCAATATTGCAAGAATAGATTGCCCGTTCACAAAAAAAGAGGTACAACGTCAACAATCTATGTTCGACGAATCAGGACTGGGTTAGTTTAATCAAGTTTTTCTAGGAAGATATCAGTCGTCTACTTCTTAAGGATATACATCATGAAGAATCTAGGCTATCCTAACAGTCGAACATATGTATTGATGTGTTTTAATGTCCCGTTATGGCATGTTAACATCTGAGTGCATGCGCAATCTCTGTCATAATGTTATCTTTTTAAAAATGTTTAATAAACTATCGCAGTCACCGGTGGCAGGTAGCCAAGTTGTTAGAGCGAAAGGTTGCTGGATCGAGTCCCAGAGCAGACAAGGTAGAAATCAAGGTAGAAATCTGTCGTTCTGCCCCTTCGGCTAAAACCGAAGGCCTACCGGCGAACAGTGGATTAACTGCCTTGTTTTTTTTATCTTATCCAGAATATACAAATAACTACAAAGAATTAACTTTTTTGGACCCTACACGCGATCGTGCCTGTATAGCCGACAGGTTAAACAACATTGAGTACATTTGTATTGGAAATCATGTGGAACACTAATGTTAATCAATAAGGTTATGTTTTTCAACGTTTTTCGGATTCAGATAGACATTGTTTGAGGCTTTATGTTCTGTCTCATATCTGACGTCTGTAGTAGTATTTATTAGGATCCCCAATTAGGGGATCTACTCTTCTACTCTTCCTGCGGTCCAAGATGACTACGACAGTTTATTAAGTCCCTCATCCATCAAGAATATTCAAATAATAGGCCTGCAAATAAATAACTGGTTTGACGTGCTAATAATGCCTACGTTTGTTATTACTGTGTAATGGATCATTTGGACCCTGCACGCGACCTAGCTTTAATATCGAATTCGTAATGGTGGTATTTATACTGTGGCTGAGGCACAGTGCTTTTGACGTTTTTATTAACATTATTATGACGTAATAATAGATGAGAATACCTATGGAAAAATGCATCCTGAATTATGTGATCGCACCACAATAATAGTATTATGGCGCGAAAATAGGCAAGAATGTCTATGAAAAATGCTTGAATTCTATATGAATTAATCTTTGAGCACTTTTGTTGGCTTCCATTTATATCCTGAAACAAACGTTGCCATTTGACGGCTTGCATTATTTCATTTAGGCCTATTCTTGTTTTTTTTTTTTTTTTTTTTCATGGCATTATACTGTACCAGAGAAAATAGGCTATAGGTAAGTCCAGGCTGGTTTTGCCTATAATAGTCTTGCTTTTTTCTCCTGAAACAACATATTTGGAAGGAGAGCCTTAAGGAGAGACATAAACACGACAAAGCAGACAAAACACAACGACATGCCTATACTACTTCATATCATTTTCACCCGTCTTCACCAAAAGTCTCCAAAACACGAGACTGGTTTGCAAATGAAACTTTCCGATTAGCCTACTTTTCCAACGTGTGCAAAACACATGATGCATAACATGTTTCCTTAGACACAACGAGAATAAAACGTTCGAGAAAACAAAATGATAGTAAAAGTTAATGCCCTCCAAAGCTTTCATTAGGCCAGGAATTCTCACCCCTCTTCCGCCCTTTTCAAGAACTCAGCCGGGTCCTTCAAAGACTGAATAACCCAACAGACTCGTCGGCTAGACAGCAACTTTCAACTTGACCTTGGCCTCTAACCGCGTCTACCCCGTAGGCTATGTGAAAAACAACCGACTTGCCAACATTGAGAACTGTTTTCTGTCTTTGCATATTGTAAACATGTCGGAAGCGAGGGATCTGGTACTTGTTGGGCACACTGTCTATCCGAATTCTCACTCATTTCTTGAATGCTCGAACCTGTCGCTCTAATTTGAGTGATATGAAAACGGGGCATTTTGATTGAGAGCATCTCCCATGGATTTTAGCTTAATTATCTTTAGTTGAAAAATGAGATGGACGTGTTGTTCTAAAGCTTGTTTATTTCCCTTCTTTATTCCACTCCCTATCCGATAAGTGTCTCTTGGATGAGTCATCCGTGTTCCCCACAGTGGTACGGTCTGTTCAAACACTGTTAACATTAGCTAGTAGTCCATCTCCATTGTCGTTTATGGGATATTGGGAAACGTGTCCTTGGCGACCATTCCTTACGCTATGTACTAATTATGTGAGCTGTATTGGGGTGTGTGGCTTTGAATGGATTATACTTTGTGGAATTAATATAGGCCCACCATGTACAAAATAATCAGCAATGACATTGTGTCATAGACATGTTTACACGGACTGCCTTTATGTGCGTAAAAGCAACGTGTATGGATGTATTTAAGTTGGTGAGTCACCGCAGTCTTTTGAAACCGTCTGGACTACTAAGGTCCTTTTTATTTTGCTTTCCAATGATAAAATAAAAACCCTTTTCAAACCAATTTAGGTTTGAAGTGTAACCGTATATAGGAGTGATATATATATCAAATATATATAAGTATAGATATATAAATATAAATATAGATATAGATATTTATTTTTCTATTTACACACGAAACCCTCTCGTTTTGAGCGGCAAAAAGACAAGCCAAATCCCTTGATAGGTACCGTCATCTTACAAAGCTGCATTTTTTTCTACATTTAATTATCCGCACTGGGAGATATTTATCGTCCTCTTTGCATAGCCTATCACGTGGACCCTTTTTGGCCAATAGAGGCGCGACCTTGGTGCACCCGGGCGCGTCAGCGTCGCCTACTCTCTCCGAATCAGTATCTCCTTTTTTCAGCCTCTATGGTTTTTTAAAAAAAGAGACAGAAGCCTCAATGCTGGATGTCGTGCTATGACAACGTCACTGCTCTTCCGTCCTCGCTGGGTCGACCCGTCGGTGATGTTCCTCTACGACAACGGCGGCGGTTCCGATGAAGTGAGCAAGAACATGGACGCTGGCGGTGGTGGTTTTGCGGGAGGCAACTTTGCGGCAAACCAATGCAGGAACCTGATGGCGCACCCCGCGTCCCTCGCTCCGAGCACGGCATACTCGTCAAGCGACGTCCCAACCTCGGGAATGGGCGAGCCATCCAAGCAGTGCAGCCCTTGCTCGGCTGTGCAAAGCTCCTCCAGCGCGTCCCTGCCCTATGGATACTTCGGTAGCGGCTACTATCCGTGCAGAATGTCGCACCACAGTAGCATAAAGTCGTGCGGAACGCAGCCCCCCTCTGCGTACGGGGAGAAGTACATGGACACATCCGCTTCGGGCGATGACTTCACCTCTAGGGCCAAGGAGTTCGCCTTCTATCCGAGCTATGCGTCGGTCCCATACCAGCCCGTACCCGGTTACCTGGACGTGCCAGTTGTACCAACTATGAGCGGGCCAGCAGAACACAGACACGAGCCCCTGCTGCCCATGGAGAGCTACCAGCCGTGGGCTCTAACTAACGGCTGGAACGGGCAGGTCTACTGCACCAAGGAGCAACCTCAGCTCGGACACATGTGGAAATCCTCCATACCAGGTACAGCATAGGTAGAGAGCCCTCAGGTTTTACGCAATAAACCAGAACAACTTTTCATTGTGTTTGTTTTTGCTTAATCCACAACAAAATGTTAGAGACGATGCCTTTTCTGTAAAAAAAATATAACGCGTGTTTGTAAATTCATTTATGAGAATACAGTCTTAGAAAAAAGGGTTCCAAAAGGGTCATTCGGCTGTCCCCATAGGACAACCCTTTTTGGTTCCTGGATGAACCCCTTTGGGTTCCATGTATAACCTTCTGTGGAAAGGGTTCTATATGGAACCCAAAGGGGTTCTATCGGGAACCAAAAACGGTTATTCGAATGCTTCTCCTATAGGGACAGCCGAAGAACCCCTTTATGTTTTAGACGTAACCTTTTTATGTGTATGGTTTATGAACGGCTTACTATATCCATTTCGCTTTCCGTTTTGCTCCACCAGACGCGGTGTCTCCTGTGGGAGGGGACCTGAGCTCCTTCCGACGTGGAAGAAAGAAGCGCGTGCCATACACCAAGGTGCAACTGAAGGAACTTGAGTGCGAGTACGCGGCCAATAAATTCATAACAAAGGACAAACGAAGGAGGATATCGGCCCAGACGAACCTGTCCGAGCGACAGGTCACTATCTGGTTTCAGAACAGACGCGTAAAGGAGAAGAAGGTGGTCGTCAAAGTGAAGAGTATCAGCTAGTTTTGACTGACATACAACAATGGGATGGGAATTGAACACACACACACACACACAATATGCTATTCACGCCCTTTGATTGGAACAATTTAACCCTTATTTCCCACCGAACATGGTTCACAAATATACTCTGCCAAATGCGTTGCCGAGACCTTTATGGAACGAAAATGTAGAAAAACTCTGGACCTTCCATTTTCCTCCATTGTGTATTGTTCCCGGTGAATGGAGACCAAAGCAAGGAGAAAGTTAGGGCCGTATAATTTTTGCAACTGGCATGCAGTAACCTCAGGAAAACAGACACTTCACCGTGTGGAGAAAAAAAAAACATTTGGAAATCCCCAGGAAGTGACGGCCTTTAGGATTACAGCTTCCACGGTTAAATATGAATCCGTTCCATTTCCCCTTCAACACTCCACTAAACACGTGCATCTTAATTTAAAGTTTAGCTTCTTCAAACGGTTCTCC
The DNA here is from genome assembly GCF_023373465.1 of Oncorhynchus keta. Classification (NCBI taxonomy): domain Eukaryota; kingdom Metazoa; phylum Chordata; class Actinopteri; order Salmoniformes; family Salmonidae; genus Oncorhynchus; species Oncorhynchus keta. Next base: position 27,317,867 of record NC_068440.1, on the reverse strand, counting down.
GGCTCTCACTCATAACCAATCCAAGGTGCTATCCCGCTTGTAATGCATACATCATTTTCTGGGAAATGTGTGCCCATGTGAACCATATGTCTTTTATATTGTGTGTGTGTATTCATGTGGTTGTATATAAAGGTAAACTATACAGACAAAACTATAATATGTCAAGGCTATCTGTGTCTGTTAAATATGTCGGTGTAAAACTATTGACACAAAAATCTGTCCAATAAAATCCGGACATTGTTGAATCATATATGATATCCACGACCTCTGATTTGAACATCCGTCCAGTATATTACAGAGATGGTTTCGTTTTTGGTGTGACGTTTTGAATGTCAATCGTGATGTTTTGTCATAGCTCTTCAAATGTGAAAGGATTTGTCATGAATTGGTTTAAGATATTCTTAGATTCAGAAGCAGTGTGAGAGGCTCAATTATCAGGCCTGTTTTACCGTGTTGTGAGGAACATGTCTGACCGGCTTATTATTTTATGCTTGAATGCGGAAGATCAATGTTTGTCCAGACTGTGTAGAACTACTCTGGGCTCTATCCATTTCGACGTTAATTCCAGGTGTCGCCTGGGTGCGATGTTATTACGAAGTGTCTGAATCTACCTGTTGAGTGCGAAATGTGCATCGAAAATGTCTCACTCAAGCAAATGATGGAAGTGTTGTTGTGTGTATGTGGATTATTATAAGGCCTATATCGCCATCTAGTGATGAGATTGTCTCAAGCACTACAGGTGACTGTTATTGGAGACACACTTGCATCTGAATAGGCCTAGTCTACCTACGCTACTTCAAGTAGATTTACTACCACAATCTGATAATAATAACAACAACAACAACAATAATAGGCCTATAGGCTACATTTACACGATAACATTGTTGAAATATTTAGGAACAATATTTACACAAACATTAGCCTATTTGAAACGATACGCCTACTTGCTCCAACAACTCTTTGTTTGGCCAATAGTGTTTCCTGTAGACATCAGTTGTGTGTACGTTCAGTTATTTTCGATTCTTTATATTCACTTACATGGTCTTGTTATTTAATACACTCCCATAAGCATTCTTATCATCAAGTCGTAATAAGATGAGGAGAATCTTCAGTCGGATGCACGTTGCCTCAGCCACAGTTAAAATTACCATCACCGAGTCGGTCACAGATTTCAACTATTTAAAAATGGCTTCCATATAAACGCTTCAGCGTCACAGAGGTATCAAATGTGTGTTTTTGAAAATGAGTAGGCCAATGTGCTGCAGATAATAACCATGCGGAGTTTTTTGTTGTTTTCGATTTCCTTGAGGTCTTGCAATTAGCTTTGGTTTTGAAATGTATTTTACATTTTACATTACATTTAAGTCATTTAGCAGACGCTCTTATCCAGAGCGACTTACAAATTTTCAATCAGTTCTTCAATCATTTCGTCATCCCAAGGACAAAGCATGCATGCAAATGTTTACCATTTTGGCATTTCTTAATCCCCAAATATATGACTGATCATATTTAGTTATAACTGGTGACCGTCTCGCTATCATGTCTACTGATAACAACAGGACTACCGTGTCAGTGAGGTAACTTGATGCGCAAGGCCATGAATGCTCTCACTTTTTCATTTTCATGGAAAACAAACTAACATATAGATTTGGATTCTTAGGCTAACTGTTGGAGTGTTGGCTGATTACATGCACATCTGTAGTATGTAATGTAGGCCTATAGCCCTTGAATGTGACATCGAGAGAAAAAATTGGCCTCTGCATTTTGATTAGCTAATGCTGCAGTATTCCACCCACCAGCCGTAACAGTACAACTATTAGCCTATACGATTGTAACTAATAAAGGGTTTAAATTTATAATTTCAAAAATATCAATTTCTTAAATACTATTTTGACTTGCACCATGCTCTGGTGATTGATGAAGATCACCATTTCTAGCGTGTTGCCTACCACTTATGGTTATATTATTGTATTAGTGACATCATATCCGTTTAGTCTCTGTGCACTAGGTTTAGGCCTGCATCATAAATGTATACTATTGCACAGCTCACTGGGCAAAAACTGGTTAAATCAACGTTGTTTCCACGTCATTTCAACAAAAAAAGTAAATGTCATGATGTTGAATCAACATGGAAAAATGATAGAATTTGAAAAAAGTCATCAACATAAGGGGATTTCGTATTGTTGTCACCCAACTTTTAACCTGAATCCAGTGACATAGTGAAATGTTTTGGTGATTTCACGTTGAATTCACGTTAGTTGATAACTTATTCCAAATGTAAATCATAACTAGACGTCGAAATGACGTCTGTGCCCAGTGGGAGACCTTTCTGCAAATATAAAAAACAACGCAGACATGAAACTAGCAAAGCAAACAAACACATGGTGATTATAGAAGGGAAGGGGTTTACACTCACAGATGCCAATAGCTCCTTGTTGTTATCGTCGTGAATGCAGGCTATGCACATTTACTACAAGCATTTCATGATCAAATAGAAAAAAATGAATCCTGCGGTCACTGAATTTAGCCAAAAAATATAAACACCTAGAAAAAAAGTGAATGAAAAATGTTTTTACAAGCTGTACTAAAATTTCACCCACGAATCACACTGTAGGCCTTCGCCAAGTGTGGCTACATATTTCAATTTCATTGAGGTAAGTTATGTTTGTTTTATGAATAAATATGCTGAGTGCAGGCTATGTCGAACCAGCAAAGTCAACCATGAAGCCTATACAGGAAAACATACCAACATATTCGATTTTTTCGCCATGTAAGAGGTTGTGCTATCCATATTTTGTAAAGATATTGATTTCATTACTGCGGAAGAGTAGGCTTTAACAGAACATGTATATGCTTAAAGAAAATGTAAGATTTTAAGAAAAGCCTTCGTGTCATAGGGCGTAGTAGGGTATAGTGCATAGGGAAATAAAGACAGCGTAGCCTTGTCTTTTGCTATCCTGAATCAGTGGACTCACACTTGTGGTGCATGGTATTTGCCTAGCCACCTCTCATTCGGAATCACACATACATTTGGATTAGAACCGTTTCTATGATGACAACGATTTAACATCGTTGTAAATGTTATTTTCATAGTCTATAGGCCTAGTCAAGGCAATACTAATGGGTCATCACATCAAAATGGTATAACTTATGAACATATCTAACCAAAGGCTATAAGCTTAAGGCCGCAAGTGCTCAAAATAATTAGTTTATACTTGTATTTAATTCTGTATTAGGCTAATAGTAATACATTAATAAAATATGGTGTATGGTTGAAAATAAATTAGGATTTTTAGTTTATTAAAAAAAAAATTAAATTGGTAACAAGCTATGTAATAATAACTGTTTAAACAATGATGAGCAAAACTTAAATTAATTATAATGTAAAAATATGCTAAATATATAAAGACATTTAACGTCTTAGTTTGTTAATTATTATTTATTAAACATGACACTATTCCTCTTTCTGACAAATTGAAGTCAGGATCAAGAACGCTTCAGCTGAGAGCACAGTCTGCGTGCGCTTGACACGGTTCAGACGCAAACACACGTGAACGTGCACACAACCCAGGGAGAGAAATATTCAAACTGTGGCAGGCGGTCAGAGCAGAGCAGAGCTGGACTGGATTCCATATTTGACACACTCCCAGTGCTCACTGCATTGTTGGAGTTTTGCTGCCACCCAAAGGCAACACCAGGAATGACAGCTTCTGCAAATACTCCATGGAGCAATTCAATTTGGAATTCCCTGTTGCGTAAAATGAATTAAATAGGTTGAGAGAGCTTCACATTACTCAATGTCTTGCTTGATTCACGCTTAGCGGCAAATGGGCAACGTGAAGTAAGAAGTACATGTTCGTCTGTAAATCTTTTTTGCTGCGTTATCAAATCAACCTGATGTGTTTACAGGCTCATGTCATTTCACTATACATTTTCCATTTCATATCTGCACTAAAAATTGTTGCCTTCTTCCATGGAGTACGACTTTTTTATTCGTTTTAACAGCTGTTGATGTCGAATCACACGAAACAAAAACACAAACATACATTTTTGTAAGCTTTCAAACATGAATAATGAAATATAAATCCACATGAATAGCCTATATGTAGGCATGTTGTATTAACCGAATAGTTGTCTTGTGGAGGAGCAGCCTATACTCTCACACTGAGCCTCGCTCTCCAGTTTGTCAGGCGGGGAGATGAGTAAAGGCCGGGGCTAATGGCGTGCTCTTTACTTTGATCTTCACTGTCTACCTGGGTAATGGAGACTATGGCGAGGGCTGTAATCTTCAACTGGCTATAGCCGAGAGATAGCAATAGCGTTTTCCGTATGCCTAGCCTGCTTGCCAGAATAGCGCATACAGTTGTACCTTAACCCGGTAGACAACGTGGGATACTCCGTTTTAAAAGCAGTCAACTTTAGGCTGGTAAACACCGTGGGATACCGGTGTTTTAACAACAGTTAAGCAGAGGATCTTGCCCGAGACTACGTTCAACACGCCTCTGTAGGCTGCACTCATGCCCTGGCCTATTCGTTTACTCATTTGTGTAAGCGGTGGTATTTTATCCTCTGACGATATAAATCCGTAGGTTAATTCTCAATTTCCACGAGGAAGGTCTATGGACACCAATACATGATTTTGTAGTCCTCTCCAAAATTAACCTTGTGTGCGCGCAAATGAGTCTGGCTGTGTAGTCTATCCCTTTAAATGAGGTCTTACTTACACACTTTGTTAGTCATTTGTGTCTTAATTACATGATGCAATTGTTCTCCACTTCGTATTCACGGAATACAGGTAGCCTATACATCCGTTTTCTTGGGCATTTTGCTTTGTTCTCGATGGAATTCTTTGTTATTTTGAACGGCAACACAGCTCATATAAACTAAAGAATGATCTGAGCATACGTATCATTATAGACACATGTGGTTCGTTTTCGTTTCATACCAATCCCTATATAATTTCTTCCCGTATTTATTTTTACTCCGAACTCTAAAACATTATATTATTTTATTGTATAGCCAAATATACGTTAGTTTCATATTTAGTAGTCTAGTTGAACACACTGAGTTGTATGTTAGCTAGGCTATATACTCTGTTACTGTTCTAGCCTAAAATAATATCACGCAGAACATAGGCCTAAATCATACACACGCCATTTTTAAAAATTGTGTTACTCAGATATTGGGTGAATTTAGAATCGGAGAAAATTAGCGTGTGTATGATTTAGGCTTGTTTGTAGGCCTATGTTCGGCGTGATATTTGTTTAAACTAGAATAATAACGGATAATGTAGCCTAGCTAAAATACAGCTAAAATACAGCTCAATGTGTTCAACTAGGCTACTAAACATGAAATTAAAAAAGGTTACAGTAGAGGCATAATTTAGCTTTTGATTGAGCTAAATGTCGAATTGACCCAAGGAAGAGTGCACGCGTATACATTGTTGTCACACCTCTATATGGGCAATTCTTTTTACTGGCACATTTTTTTTATTTCACTGGTGAATAATGTAATAGAATAATCACACGTGACGTCCATATGAGAAAATCAAGTTCAAACGCACGAGATGCGTCGACAAAAAGCAGGCCTGTTTTTGTTGCTTCTGTCACCGTCAGAGAAAAAAATATTTGGATATACATAGGTTGTTGCTATTGGTGGGTCTACTTTACCCTATTTTAGACTACATGCCCAAAACTGCTGTGAATCCTATAGAAGGCTATAAAATGGAGAGAAAAATACGCAGTTTCGTTTCACAATTTATTAAGCTATAGCCATTGCAACATTATGTACATAGGCTAAGCCAATGGTACATTGCGACAATTTTTAAAATGTAGCTTTTGCCTTGTGAAGTTATTTGCTCGCCAATTCTGAGCTAAATCCACATGATTATAACCCATATTCCAACACAAGGTTAGTTCGGTTCTTGCGGTTGTCCACTCTCCATCGCTGATGTCATTTTACTCGTTTTGTGGTACTCTGTCCTTGAGATTTAAATGAGAGACTGATATCAGTCGTTTCCCTTGAATTGATCCAAGAGATAGTACGGCTAAAGCCACGTCCTCCCATTGACCATGAAGTTGAATCGTGTTCCCACTAGTCGGGGTTTGTCCTTGTGTGGTCCCTCCTCTGTCCCTCTGTCGTCGCCATCGCCCTCTCCCAACATTTCTGTGACCTGTGGATAAATCAACAGTTCTTTACTGATTTAAATAAAGTTCACGCCTCCTGGTATCTTCGTGTTTGTTAATTCGTATTGACGTACATGCCAGGGCTTTTTGATCAAGTTTCATATGAATATATCTGTGTAGTAGTAATCGCCCTCCTTGACGCCCTCTTCGCTTATAGTCATAGACTTGATAACGGCCTACAACTCAACAGCCAATATGGGATATAAGTTTTAAAAAACACCTATATATTTTTTTAGAATTTGGGCATGAGATTATCGTAAACTACATTTTAGTTCTACTTTTTACGAATCAAAGGAAGCACGTGTTTGTATGGAAATCCAGAGCAGTCACGTTAATGGTAAAGGCGTTGTGTTGTGTGTTGAGGCTGTGCTTAATTGAGTAGCGCCTATGTACAAAATACAAAAAGGTCGAATACTGTTCATTAACTGTTACGTTTCAAGTTTTAATGTCACGTGCACAAGTACAGTGAAATGCCTTTCTTGCATACTCTAAACCTTTTATCAATATCAATATAGCAATAAAATAACATAACGTAGAACAAAAACACACGATCAATACAAATAAGAAATAAGAAGAACACGATAAAGTAAGAAGCTTTCTACAGGGTCAATTCCAATACCATATTTAGAATGTGCAGGGATACTGGAGTGACAGAGATATATATGTATAGGGGTAAGGTGACTAGGCATCAGGATATACCATAAACAGAGTAGCAGCAGCGTATATTATGATTTTATTTCTGCACTTTTTCTATGCACACTCACGGGACTCTACTCACTCACGCACACTGACACTCCACACACACATAATATGCTCACACATTTATACTGACTCTACACAGAGATATTCTGGGTTGGGTTTAGAATGAACGTTATTGTAACGTGGGAATGGGTTGATGAGATAGACACATTATGCATATAGCCCCATTGGAGTAGCGTATTCGATGTTTAACAATCATTCAACTGCAATTGCTGAAGATGTATAGGACATCACCAAAGTTTTTTCTTTGAAAACAGTAGCACTCGACATTTTGAGTAGCACGCGACATTTTGTTTCCCATTCATCGACTCTAAGCTGAACAAATAAACGGTACACAAAACATGGTACACGCCACAAATAAATGGTACACACCACAAATAAATGGTACACACCACAAATACATGGAACACACCACAAATAAATGGTATACACCACTTTCTGAATGGTAAAATCGCACTTTGACCAACAACAAAAGTTAATGATTGTCAACCTCTAACTCTAGCTATTGTTGTGTAGGTTATCAACAATCCCTGGGCTTTAGTAGTACGTTTAAATATAATTGAACAACAGAGACAGAAACAGTGTAAAATGTACAGTAAAGATTGAATTGTTTCATCATGTAAAACGATTTATGCCATGTGTGCCATATTTGTCAAAGGAAATGACAACCAATACTGCAAAAGTACCTAATATTGACTTAGATATGTCTAAAGTTAGTGTTTGGTCTTTCTCTTTAATAATGCTTACTCTGGCAGTCCTTTCGCCTTCATTACCATCAGTGGGACTATATAAATCCCTATTCATATCCCTTTGTTGAGAACAGATCTGGCGAAGTGAATATTTTACTGTGCGTAAAGTGCATTGTTTAATGTAGCAAATGGAGAAGACTATAATCAATGTGCTCTTGATCATTAGAATTCTCTGAAGTAATATCAAGTTTGCAACTAATCTCAGTGTAAACTTACTGGTGTCTAGGGTTCTACTGAAAACTACACCAAAACATCTGCTAGTCTTGGACGCAGTCCACGCAAGTTAAGTTCATTTTTAGACCTCACTTCACACATGCAGACGTCGATCGGTCTGGTAACCTAAAGCCACCTTCTTCTTTCCTTAACTCACAGAGTTGCTGCCAGGAGCTGAAAATGCATTTGTAATCAGGGAAACTTCATCCGGGGCATACCGTGCCCTTAAATGGCGTCTGCAGTCCTTACTTTAAGGGCCTACCCCGTGGGCGGTGACCCTCTCCCTCCCCCGAACTTGAAGTCGACCGCACAGACAAAGCTATGGCGTGGGGGGCTTTTACGCAGAAATGCCGTCTCGTTTTTTGGCCACAGAAGAAAAGCCACAATAACTAAAGAGGGATGTCTTAGGGTCGACATGAATCAAGTGTGTTATGAAGCGTCTTCCTCGAACGTAAAAACGGTTTACATGAAATGTTGAAACTTAAATGTCTATCTATTGCTTGTTTCTAAATTTAGCTAACTATTTAAAACATCTGGGTCAGTATATACAAATTGTTTACATTGACAAAAAAAGTGTTTGCAGCTCATTTCAATTTTGATAAGAGTAAGTTAGAATCTTACCTGTTTAGGTTTAGAATGTCTGTTTTTTTATATGTCGCTGCACGGCTTTGGCTCCTGAGTCGGTGTAGGTGGCAACTTCCTATCACGCCTGGTCGGTTTGATGGTGTCTGGCGGAGAAGGAAAAATAGGAGCTAAGGCACTATAAAAACTCAGGTCTGTGCAGAGCAGCCACTGGTTTTCCTGGGCACCCTGTGCTCAATTACGGCTTAGCACAAGTCGTAGAATGTGTCTGGTTTGACGAAGAGGCGGAGCGTGTGGTCGCGAAGGCATTGTGTTTGTTTGTGACCCCACAATTATTTAACGTGACGATGCATGGACGGATAACCAGGGATATTCTAATGCTTCTCTTTTTTTGGAAGAGGGGTTTAGCTCATACGTACCGTTTCTTTGCACATGCTTTCGAAGTCGTATTACATTAGGCCTACATGTGTCATGTTGGCGCGTCCTGAAGCTCCGTGTGTGTGGAGGGAAAGGCAGATTAGATTTGGGTAAAGCGCTGCGGGACAAGGAGAGAGTCCCCGCGGTCCTAATCCGTCCTCTGGTTGCTCGTTCACAGAACATTGGAGTCAGATTCCACAGTCTCACAAGGCACACAGCACACCGCTGTGGTCCTTTACACTGTTGTTGTGCTTTGGAAATGAACGCATAACACGCAAGGAGACTGATATCTTAGCTATCCTGAGAGAATAATGCTATACTCTTAGCATTGTAATGAAAAGGTATCATCAAACAACACACTCCAAAAGGATACATCGAGATAGATATTGTTTTTTATTTCAAGGCAACAACTTAATTGTATAATATACTTTATTGGGTTGTTATTGATTCATATGCCTATGTGTTTTCATTCTATTTAATGGTTGCGAAATGGGTAGGCCTACAACACTCGTGAGGATCATGCAGTTTATTGTATTTTGTGTAATTATGAGATAGAGCGGTGGCCTTTTTTTAATGTTTAAGCATTAACCTTTTTTGACTAGTGTTCCACCTTTGGTTAGATTGTCTATACATCACGTGTTAATGATGAAATAAGTGTTTACCCAACATGGTCTTCAGAACGAATAATGGTTTCGAAAATAAATATTGCCCATAGGCCTACGGATTCTCGGGAAATTGTTTAAACGTTTCTCGGGAAATTGGGTTTAAACGAGGATAATATCTGGAGAAATCATTCAAAACAAAAAGTTGATTCAAAATCAATGTATTCCACAATAGTGACAGTTGTAGTGTGTTGACGTTCTCACCAAGAATTCGAATATTATGTGGACTATTTTCTGGACCGCTGAAGGGGGCTCAGTCGGCAAAAACAAAATTGTATTGTATTTCACAATGTCTTGTAGATCATCGAGGCATGTTTATTTACTCAATGCATAGAAATATCTGTGCGTGAAACGGGAAGTTACGCATTGTGTGATCTGTGCGTATTAATATTCTTAGGCGTACTTATAGGCGGTGAGAGCAATATCCGTTTAGGCCTATCATTCACAAGTTGTGGAGTTCAAGCTGAAAACAATCTAATTGTGTAGTAGAAGCCTAATTGTGTAACCTAACTAGTAATATGTATAATATGTATGATTCAACAAACGTCCATTTCCAATTAGGCCTTTTGTTGGTCAAGCTCTGGGTTTTTCCAAATATCCAGACAGACACCCACAATCGCACATTTCTCTCTATTTATTTAAATACTTCCTGTGTTCCAATATGAAGTAAGCCTACTGATCCAGTGGCTCCCTGGTTATTGCTGTCGTAAATAATATTGTGCAATATTGGCAACTTTTTAAATACCGTTTACAAAACGTCCGTCTTTTTTTAGGTGGCAAAAGTGGGATGATCTACGGATTTGGATTATTCTAAAAGCCAAGCGTCGATATGAGCTATGTCTGTTTTTGTTGTTTACGTGCTGCATGGCCTAAAATGTCTGTTTGGTGGCCGCGTCGTCGACACCTGACTGGAGACATGGCCAAACATCAAGGGTTACTGATTGACAAATGTTGCCGTGAAGCCAAACGGTCATGATATAATATTGTAAAGTATGAGCACACACCTGTGACAAACATCAAACATAACATGAAAATAATATTTGAGTTGTTCTTTTTGCAACTGGTGCGCAGGTAGCCTAGTGGTTAGAGCGTTGGGCCAATAACCGAAAGGTTGCAGGATCAAATTCCGTAGTATATTGTTCTACCCCTGAACCCACTGAACCCACTGTTCCCCGGTAGGCCGTCATTGTAAATAAGAATGTGTTCTTAACTGACTTGCCTAGTAAAAACAATCATATTCAGCAGTATTAGAAAAAGAGCAATTCATGAACGATGAGTGATTATCTGTACACTACAATACTCACTGGGCACAAATGTCAGATCAACGCGCGATTTACATTTGTTTGAGTTGTCAACGTGAATTCAACGTGTAATGATCAAAAACAATTCGCCATGTCATTGGATTTAGGTTTAAAAAAATGCCCTTACCTTGATGACTTTTGGCAAATCCAATTACTTTTCCATGTCATCACATATATTTTTGGGGGTTGAAATGATGTGGAAAAAACTTTGATTCAACCAGTTTTGCTCAGTAGGTATACACAACAAAACACTATGTCAACTCCAATGTTAGCTGTAGGCCAGCCCGCAGGTCCCACTGGTCGTTTTAAACATTCAGGAGCCTTACTGTCGCTGGGGCAAAGGATTGTTTTGCACTATTACTTTATGCCCTGGTGCCCTGTGTCATCTCCCTGAGGGGAGTAGCTCAAACTCCTGGTAAAGAGGATGTCTGTGGTCCATCAGTACATTTCGGGCTTTTGTGAGGGCTCTTATATTATAAATGACCTCCAGACCTATTGATTGAAATGCTCGTCCTTTGGTCAAGTCCAGAGGATACAGATATTACACGTGTTGGCACGCCTCAAATGCATAAGGTTTTTACCAACGACGACATCAAACCCTCAGGAATACCATAAAGCTTACAAGACGCATGGATTCAACGAGCACCCCCAGATTAAATGTCGAAATGCACATAGCATCTTTGAAATTGATATTGAATCAGGTTAATCCTTCGATAGCAATATGTCACTTCTCTACATTTTAACAACCAATGCAATTATTTTTTTTTCTGACTTGCCACATATAAGGGAATTAATTTTAGACCGACATAGCGATAAACCACCAATGTCAAGCTTCAGGACAACTTGCAGTCTGTCCCACACTCACACTCAGTCACTGAATAACTCCTCGTGCTCGCACACGCGCGTTCACACTGACTCACACACCCTCTCTCATTGCGCACACACACACGCTCTCATACACGCGAAAGCTGTCAATTTCTGCCGCTGGTCACGTGACCCACGCCTCCCTGGAATGGATGGAGATTGCTCTCCACGTCAGCCTACGTCTAAAAATTTCTGCCTCGCGGACCTGCTTCAAAGAGGCAAGAGCCAGGGCGCTCCAAAGCCATGTAAAGGGCGGCTCTAGAGGCATGACCCACATAGAGTAGTAGAGTGAAGGAGTGATGGATTTTGACGAGCGGGTCCCCGTCGGTTCGAACATGTATTTGCCCAGTTGCACCTACTACGTCTCGGCGGGGGCAGACTTCTCCGGTCTACCCTCGTTTTTGTCCCAGACCCCGTCTACTCGGCCCATGACATACTCGTACTCCTCTAACCTGCCTCAGGTCCAGCCGGTGAGAGAGGTGACGTTGAGGGACTATGCCGCCATTGACGCGTCCGGTAAATGGTCACACCGGGGGAACCTGCCCCAGTGCTACCCCACCACGGAGGACATGGTACATCGGGACTGTATGTCCTCGCAGCCCACCATGGGGGAAATGTTTGCCAAGAACAACCCTACCGCCGCTGCGTATCACCACCACTCCGGCGCGGGCTGTGCAGTGTCCAATTTCTACGGGAACGTTGGCAGAAATGGGGTGCTGCCCCAAGCCTTCGACCAGTTTTTCGACACAGCGTACGCCAACGCCTTAGAAACTCCGTCGTCTAACGACTACTCAGGGGACAAAACGGCCAAAAAGCAGACAAGCTCCGCCGCAGAACACGTGCCATCGTGCCGGGAAACGGAGGGGAAGGAGCCGCGCGAAGATGCCAGCAGCCCGGAGTCCTCTTCCGGCAACAATGAGGAGAAATCGAGCAGCAGCAGTACGTATTAAGTCAGCACCCTGGTTATGAGAGAAAGTTTGCAATCTAGCGCGTTGCAGTTAAATGTTTTATATGCTGTTTTATAAGCGTATAAGGTTTATATAGGGCCTGTAGATTTCCCCCAACAAAACTTTGTTATAAACTACAGGATCACGTGCTTTGAATTTAAATTGGCTGTGAAAGACATCAGGGCTAGTGATTTTTCTAAACATTCCCTAAAGTATAAAACAAGCACGGAGTTATGACTGTGAATTGTAAGGTAGCCCTAACACTCCTGGTCGAACATTCATCTTTTGAATCATAAATGTAGCCTAATTTCACGGGTTTCTTGGCGTTAAAATAGCACTCCCGTGTAATGAGGGTGGTGCCTCTGGTTTAGGGGTTAGCACATTGGAGCTCGTGTCCTAAAGCAATCAGTCAGACTGTTTTACACTAGTATGATGTTATTTCCTAACGTGAGAAATCATGTCGCTGATCAAATATCATCTATCGATGTGTTATTACTTCTTATATTATTTAAAAATTAATTTCATTTTGTCTATACATGCTTGCATGCATACAGCAAACTGTCAATGATCATGTATTAGTGTACATTCCTATCCAGAACACTGCATATGCTATTTCATGCTTTCATGATGTCATTTAAATCACTGCATAATTAAGCTGTAGAAATTAAAGGTAATGGCAATATTTGGATTGATTTGGCCAATGCGTAATTATAGTCTACCTTAAAGCCTATATAACCTTGCCTATAAATCCTATAACATAGTCATGGATGATTTGAGATATTTAGATTTTTTTTATATGACCGACATTTTCTTCTCTTCTAGATGGACAGAGGACTCGTAAAAAAAGATGTCCTTATACAAAATATCAGATTCGAGAACTGGAGAGGGAGTTCTTTTTCAGTGTGTATATCAACAAAGAGAAGAGACTGCAGCTCTCTCGTATGCTGAACCTCACCGACCGCCAAGTGAAAATCTGGTTTCAGAACCGAAGAATGAAGGAAAAGAAATTAAACAGAGACAGATTACAGTATTACACCACGAACCCGCTGCTTTAGGAGTGACTTGTCATATGCGTTTACAGACTTATTGACTCGCTGTGGTCTCTTTCCCCTGACATATGTGTCAGCAACGACAACACAACAACAGCAATGGCTGTAGCTGCAACACGATGCTCAACTGTTAATTTCAAGTTCGTGGACAGGCAACATAATCTCTCCTGATTTCAAACCGTTTGAGAATGAGCATGATTTAACTGACACACTGACGGCATTTTGGCCATCAGACTTAAAAAAAAAAAAATCTGCGGATGTTGTCCTCACCAAGACTATGTTCTCTTTCTTGTGTATCCTAATATTATTGTGACACAGAGTCGCCTTCATTTTCTTCTCAAAAGGCGGAGAGCCTTATCAGTCTACCAATGACTGACCGGGGTGATTAAAAAAATACATCCTCTTGTATAAATTAAGTTTTCGGTTTTTAAGATCGTACAAGTGGTGGCGTGGTAGGACTATAGGTTTCCTGTGACAGTGAATATGTGATGTTGTGCATTTAATAATGGAGGCGAGGACTTTGGTGTGACCAAATAATGAGACTTGGGAGGGTGAGATTGTAAAGTGTTTTTTTTTGTAAGGTTATTTATTTTGTAGCCACTAATTTCCTAAAGAATACCAACTGCAAAGCTCTATCAGTAAAATTATAGGGATTCGGTGTAACATTTTGTTGACCCCAAACCCTCTACCATTGTAATATTTTCAAAACAATACATGTAATCTGGTTGTTTATATTTTGTGTACTTGATTACCACACCCAATTTGGCTTTTAATTTGATGTTAATGCACGGAAACCCCACAATGAGAAGAATGTTAACCCCATACAGACAGAACCAGATATAAGCTTGTTTAACCTCATTGCTGTAGCAGCCTATAGTCGAATTGTTGCCTTGCGACATGCGTGTTGATAGTACAGGTAACGGACAAGGCCGCAGTCTTTTGATACCCAGATTGAGAAAATATGCATCCAGGTTTTGTTCAAATAGGACGAAATATTTTTTTCCATTTATTCACAGGTCTTCATGTTTTCCATTGAATTAACATGAATGTTAAATGCGTTTTGAATATACTGTCAGGGACATAATATTGTATCATCTGCTTGTTATGTCCGACACATTCTGTATTATCATATATTTCCAAATTAAAAATGAAAATATTATTGAAGGAATGTACAAATGTGACTGGTTATTGTACTCAGACTCGAAACGGTTTTGAAAGCTGTTATTTCCGAACACTTTACCTTCGCATGGGCCTTCTACGCACAACTCAAAACATTTTACTTACAAAAATAAGACAATAAAATATAATTTTGAATTGTTCAACCTGTTTTGTTAATTAATAATTGATAGATTAAACATCCAACATTTGGTAAGTATGTTTATTTACTCGAATTTGAAACCTTATTCGTGTGAACTATATTTATGTGAGAGATTTATTGATTAATACCATTATTTCTTCAAGCTACTAAGATTACTTATTTATCGTAAACGTTGATATGCACATACATGTTAGGCTACTAATTAGTTAGACTTATATTCCTTATTTGTGAGGTTGTATTTTCTAATGGCTTTTGCTCATTGCAATTTTATAGGGTGACATGCATGCTTCCCACTATAGTCAAAAACTGGTTGAATCAACGTTGTTTCCACGTAATTTCAACCAATAAAATCAATGTGATTACTTTGAATCAACTTGGAAAACGGATTGGATTTGCAAAAAGTCATACATTTATGGGAAATGTAAATCCAATGACTGGGAAATTGTTGGTTGACTTTACGTTGAATTCACGTTTGTTGACAACTCAACCAAATTTAAATCAAAACTGGACGAACTGATGTATGTGCCCAGTGGGTTATCGTTTAATGGAGTTCATTCATTGGCTTTGAACTTTGAATATTTTTGCCTCAGTTACCCACAATGCTGTGGTAAACAAGCCTAATACAGTCTCCATATGCATCTAATTTTCATTCACCTGCTTGTGACTTGTCTCTCACATATAAGATTAAAACCACCCCTTCTTCCACAACATCCTCCTAAGTGAGAACCGCCATATTTGCTGTTATTATGACTCTGTTCATGAGTGCCAGCCGCAGCGCAATGGCGTTCATATATGACAGTCAAATGGGCCATTAACGCAGGGAGAGAGAGGCTGAAGTTTATGGTTGCCTCTCTCCGCCATAGTCCGGCCTAGCCTTGCCAGGCTCATCCTTTATGGCGCGCTGGAATTCCGTCCCTAATTACTAGACATCCTCCCCGTTGCCGCAGCAACGCGACCATAAAACCTGTCTGAGAGTCTGGAGCATTTGTACAATTGGAGTGCAGTGCAATAAACCGTCTGAGACCCAAGGTTATTCACTCTCTTACCAAGGAGACGAGAGCGACGATTGAGGAGAGGACGGATAAGAAAAGCCTCTGCTCACCGGCTGCTTCGACTTCATTTGAGAGTGCATTTCCCCCATTGCAGGTTGTCTTTCTTGGATCAGAGTCGTGGCCATGGCCTGGTGCTCATTCGCAGACGCTTCCTCCTGCCACCGGGCGGCGCTGTTGAGATCAAAGTCATTGCCGTGGATCTTTTCATCTGCAAGAAGAACCCAGCGTAATAAACCTTCAAGATTCTCGAGGGAAACTTGAAATGCAGGTAAATTCTCGAACAAAGCCCTTGCATAGCTTCATATTCTGTGAGATAACTGGCTTGTCCTGTAAGTCGATTCTTTGAACAGTTTTATTATGTCCTGCTGTATTTAAATATTTATTTAATTTAGCTGTTTTGATCATTAGGTTGCACATGTCAATATGGTGGTCAGTATTAGAGTGATTGGCAGTAGAATTGTTGAGGGCCAAGCTATGAAATGTAGTAACCTAATAATGCAACACATCTGTGCGATGCTGTGTGCTCTGCTAATTTTGTTGGACTTGTATATTTTATATGTAGGCTAGGAGCAAGGCCCAAAATATCTTGCAAAATCTATGCCCAAAATATCCAGCACACAGGCCTACTTTAAGATATCGAGGCTATTTACAGGCTGAACGTATTCTTTCTCAATCAGAGACAGATGTAATTCATGTCTTATCTGAAGTTTTTCATAATTAAATCTTCAGTCAGGTGGTGTTAAATATATATATATAATTCATGATTTTTCTGATGACCTGGAACTAATGTACGCCCTCTTAAATCACAAAAATCACCTATGAAGTCACTACTCTCACTCAAAGCTTAGCTTTTTGGACTCAATCTGTCTTTGGTGTCCTTCCAGAATGCATTACACTCTGGGCGGTGCCAAAGTATAAATTATGTGATTGGGAAAGTATTTGATTGTGAAACGCCAGGAACCTGTGTCCCTTTCCTTCCTGTTATAGAAAGCTAAACAGAGGGGGAGATATTCGGTATCAGTCCAAGAGGCGAGGGGGGTTCTCCATGGCTGTTGCATGCGCGTGGACTCCCGTCTCCTACTCCTTTGTTTCTCGTGAAAAATAAATACTTCCGCCGGATGTAATAAAAATCCGCATTATTGTTCATAACTGCACACGCGACGAACATGATCCGTTCGAAACGGTCTCCCCGGCCACCATTATATAAGGTTGATCAAAGACATTGGCCAGAGTAAACTGTTTTGGTGGAAATGATAGCTGGACAGCTGTGAAATGAAGATTTAGTAGCCACAATTAGGCTAATAACTGTAACACGGAGATATAACTGATAGGCTACAAGTCAATACAGGAGCGTGGGGTGTGTGCTGACGTTTCCGAGCTGCATGTGCACAACATTAATTAATGTCAACATTGAGTGTTGAAGTTCCAATGGCTGATACTTCATAAGATCATAGGATATTTTTTGCTGATGGTGTTTTTGCTGATGTGTCTGGTAGTAAAGTTCACACATAATGTTATGCAAAGTTTACTCATTGTTAATTTCATAGAACAGGCAAAATAAATGGTTGGCGCACGGCATTCGTCCCCGGTATATAGTCAACCCCAGTTATGCATCATATAAACATTTTCCTTCCTTATACTTTAGAACTGAATAAACTAATACCAGTTTCACATCTATGTTTAATTGTGAGACATATTATATTAGATGTAATTCTTCCTGACAGTGGAATTTGAAATAATTTCTAACCCTCGAGTAGCCTATATCACACTAGACCTACAACTATGAACCTATATAATGATGTAGAAATGGGCATCTAATGGGCATGCTGTTTTAACATGTTAATGTATAATTATATTTCCATTTTGCCTTCAGATGGACACCACAGGGTGAAAACCGAGCCGGGAGGCCACAAGCCACCTGGTCCTGGTAATGGTCAAAGCTGTCCGATATTAACTTCAACCTGGGGATGGAGAGAAGGCGCAGCACACCATGGACGCAACAAAATGGAGGGATACCAATTGTGTCCCTATAATACCCCTAAAGGGAAAAGGGAATAACCTGAGCAAGTACGTAAACATGGTCATTGAAACCCCCAAAACATAAATGTGTCCTTAAATGTATACCTATAACCCACAGTGATGTTATGCACGTGTGATGAGTTGTGTGAATAATGCATGTACAGATAGGACATGGCACACCTTTTTATATTTCGATAAAATCCTAGTAATTAACATCTGCAATAGTTTTTATTTTACAATGCCTTTAGGCTATAACACGCTTTTACACATGGTAATCACACACAATGTACATCAGCAGGCTTTATGTTATCACGCTTCGATGCTAAATGTACAATTATTTACACCCCAAAATAATCTAGTGCTGCTATTTGAATCTAGTGCTGCTAGTCTCTTTTGATATCACCATATGTATATCTTATATATATATATATATGAAATAGATGTAAAGCAACAACTCCTTTGAAAACCGATGCAGTTGCCGTGCGTGAAGCTTATTATGTTCCTGGTAATTAGGCCTGCTGCCTTCATCAGTCTTTTATTTCTCTAAAACCAATTGACTTGTCAATGAATTAGACCCAGGCAGTGATCTCTTTTATTAAAGCACTGTAAAGGAAAGTGTCGTGTTCTATTCGTGTTTACGCCCTGTTTACTTACACTGCCTTACACGATTGTTGAAAATGTTTGCGCATGAAAAGGTATAGGCCTTTATTGGGCCTGTTGTTGCGTCTGTGCCTTATTTGAAACTAAAATGGTTTCCATGTTGTCTTCTTCTGTGAGATATATGCATATGGAATGTATTAACTATAGAGGCATAGGGAGCAATAGGGAGCCATATAGGGCGTATAACAAAACGAATACTTTTATTATAATACTTTTATGTTATCCACAGTTCAAACGGATAGGGGTTCAGACAAACTTCTCTTAATGCTGCAAACCAAATTGATAGTCGATAGGTATGCTGCACAACCCCCCTATGCTCATGCATGGACGTGCATATACCTCTTTTTTTATTTTCGAATGTTTGCATTCTGCACATAGGGCCTCGCCCCTCCCGCGTTATGGTGGTGCATTAAAGCGAGGTGAGAGATACCCACTGATTGCTGTGCTGTCTCCTTTATCTGCCTCAGACCCATGATGGATATGGTCCGGGTTGCTACGTGGCTCTGGAAGGGGAGGGGC
The DNA here is from genome assembly GCF_023373465.1 of Oncorhynchus keta. NCBI lineage: Eukaryota > Metazoa > Chordata > Actinopteri > Salmoniformes > Salmonidae > Oncorhynchus > Oncorhynchus keta. The sequence goes on along the minus strand of NC_068440.1, from coordinate 27,298,571 downwards.
TCTGCGTATCCGAGCGTTCCTATTGGCTCCAGAGTCTGCACGGTGGAGAGGGGGTACCTCTAATCATATCCAGCATGTTTTGCACAAGAAATGTCAACCAGAAAGGGCTATCTTCTCCCCTCGCCAAAATACACCACAATAATGGCATGCTCGGACAGCCCCGCAGGAAACGCGTTTTTTGTGGATTCTCTGATCAGCGGCCGGACCGAGGGTGGAGGGGGACACTACTACCCGGGCAGCAGCGTGTGTCTGCCCCATAACGCCGCATCAGAGGTGTCTTACGGGCTACAGAACTGTGGATACTTCCCAGGTATAGGCAAGCGGAGCGACGCAGGTCCCCAAAACATGATGTCTGCCGCGTCAGGCGCGTATATGTCAGGCATGGAGATGTGGATGGACGCGCAGAGGTCGTGCCGAATGGACCAGCAACAAACTGTGGGTCCCCAGGTCGCGCCCTGCTCGTTCCCGCCGAGCATTAAGGAGGAGAGCGCGTACTGTCTCTACGAGCCGCAGAAGTGCCCCAAAGCCTCGACCGCCGAAGACCTGACATACTCCAGGCTAACCACGACAGGCCCAGGCTCGTGCACAGTCACCGACGGCGGCGGTGGTGGGGGTACTGTACCAGTGCCTGGCTACTTCCGCTTGTCTCAGATGCACGCACACTCTCATAAAGTTTACCACGGCGCCCAATCGAACCCCTCTCATTCTCACTTTGGCCTACACCCCCCTGCACATACTCGCTTCCACACCCCGATCCCCCCACCGTCCTCAGCCTTAGCCTGTTCAGCCACGGCGGCTTACAAGAGAAGAGACACCGAGGAGGTTCTGTCTTCCGGTACCGCGTCCCAGCCCCAGCAGACGCACGCCCCACTGGGGGACGAGGAGGCACGAGCGTCCTCCGACGCGGAACCTTCATCTCCCGAGGAAGCTGAAGAGGAGCTCGAGAAGGAGAAGCCAGCGAAAACACCTAAAGGTGAGCTGAGGTCATTAAAAGGTGTGGTCACTCACTCTGCCACGGTTGGTTTTATTGCGGGCTGTATAGTAAAGCAGGTATGGGGATGCGTAAAAAGGTTATATGGTAACACCTGCCGAGAGACTGATTTCGTCTTTTGCATTCAAAGGTCAGTTTTTATTTAGTTCAGAGAATTTCGCTGCCTAAAAGTCAAGCGGGTGTTAAAGTTTTGAAAAAGGAATAGAAGTAAACCAATAAAAATACTGTGGTAAAAAAGAAACGTGTATTATTGAGAATAAATGCAATTACTTGCTTAGGCTTAGACTACTGCAGGTTTATTTGACATTTTAGGAGTTTGTTTCTTTGGTCAAAAAATGAACAAATAGGCTACTAAAACCGTTTTTATTTTGGGGCGGTGATATTTGTTCTTATTATAGTAGATCTAGAATGATAGAAAATGTTGTACATTTCTGATTTTCTTTTGTTATTATTAGCAAATGTTTCAAGTCCAAGCAAAGTACACAAGGCCATGGAACCGTCCTTATGAAAATACCTATATCAAACCATTGACTTGCACAACACACACACACAACCTATCTTATATCTTACATACATAGTTGATAGCCTGAAAACATGTATACCATTTTCTTTAGGAGACACAGAAAGCGAATGCACGGCCAACTGGCTAACAGCAAAAAGCGGACGGAAGAAACGTTGCCCATACACCAAGCACCAAACACTGGAGCTCGAGAAGGAGTTCCTCTACAACATGTACCTGACTCGCGAGCGTCGCCTAGAGATCAGTAGGAGCGTGCACCTGACGGACAGGCAGGTCAAAATATGGTTCCAGAATCGCAGAATGAAACTGAAGAAAATGACACGGGAAAACAGGATTCGTGAGCTCACGTCAAATTTTGGTTTCTCGTGATAACTTTGAATGTTTTCAATAAGCTTTGTATTGAACTAGCTTTAGTTAAAATGCAAGATGTAAAGGGCACATCTTTAATAGGCCTACATAAAAACATTGTCTTTGCATCGTCCTATATAAGCTACTGGTAAAACGTGAATGTTATTGGGTTTTCTCTTTTTCTTTATTTTTTCTTAATTGTTCGTTGATTCGGTTCTGTTGCTGTCACTTGTTGGGATAGGTGTGTTGAGTAAAACAATGGAAGGAATTTGCTTTGGGTCTTATAGGATTGTAGCCTACTTAAAAATAAATATTGAGATGTAAATTTATATTGCATATATGTGGGGAGTTTCCTTTACATTTATACTGCATGAAACAACATGATTCAAATCCATCTTTTCCTGCATTTTGCAATGTGGATCACACTAAAATGTAAGGCCTGTAGGGAATAAGATGAGTCGCCCTGTAAATGTATTCTTCCGATGTAATGTATGGAGATATTATGATGAGCTGATTGTAAGTGTACATAGAACAAGATACATTTGATCTACTTTAGGATAATATTGTTGTGCAGACTCGAACTAAGGGAAATGTAGGCTACGTGAGCAGTCTACGTTGTGAAATAGTTTTTGTTGTGTATATCATTATGTACATATGAGGTTGTGTTTTCGTGTATTGCGTAATAAATTATCAGTTCACAAAAAGTGGATTAGTATGCTTTTGATGTCCTTGTTCAGAACTCTGTATTTCTCGCTAATTATTTGTTTGTAAAGAGAATAGGCATTTTGTACAGGCCAGTTGAGGTTGTAAGTGCACTTTGGGTTGCTTGTGCATTGCTTGGCTTTTTTCTTCAGAAATGTTTTTAGGATCCATGGAGTAGCTCTCGGAAACGATTTAGATATGACACCAGCCATTATGTCTCAGCAGTATAGGCATAGAACGCTGCAAGCCTAACCGGCTTTAGTAGAGTTTTATGACTTGCTCGTATATGACGATTTTCACTCTCCCCAAAGACTGGCTTCAGTCGAGAGAGCCATTAAGCCGGAGAGGAGGCTAGAGACAGTCGTAGAAAGTTACACTACATTTAGACAGAATTTGACGAAGTCATCTTCTTTTTTCTTGTGATTGGAATAGCGCAATAACTTCGATGAGTGGGTGAGTCAATTTGTTGTTTTGGATTTGGGTTTTCGGATCACCACATGTTTAAAACATTCAGGTTTCGAGCGTAGGATTTGATACTGAACATGTAAAAACATTGTAGGCTATTTTTAATACAGGCCTCTTATGAACAGCATGGGTGATTGAGATCGAAAACCAAAAGAAGACGTGGCGTTATGCATTGGCTGCTGTGCGTCTTGAGGCGTCGAGCGGACTGTGGAGTGGTTTAGGTAGTTTCATGTTGTTGGGATCAATTTTCTACCTCTACAACACGACACTGTCTTAATTGGCCCAGTTTAATACATCGAAACGTCAGTCAACTTAATCTGGGACACGTGCAATTTAACTGGATTTGATAATATTGAATAGTATTGGAAGTGTTATTTGTGGTGACATAAATAAAAAATAGGACCTTTCTTATTTCCTTACCTGTTGGGAAAGACTTGCTGTCGTGTATATCTCTTATCATATCGTCAGTAATATTTATACAACCTCTATTTGTTATTTTTCATAGTTAAATTAAGCCCCTGGCTGCATGCGTCCTATATTTATCTTGGTAAAAAGCTCAGTTATAGGAGGGTTGGACTTTGAATTAGCGTAAAGCTATAAGCATGTTTTCTGTCAGTCGTGACGCGGCGACGTCAGACAAGGCCTCGGTTACGACCACTGCATTGGAAAGGAAGGGGAAGTTGAGTGGGCAACAGCGACCTCAGTGGCGCGCCGGTGGGCAATAGAGCCGGATGCTTCCGCTGCGCAATATATCCAGAACACAAAAGAGGCGAAGGGCTTTATGGCGATATTTAGATCCGCCAGACAAGCTGTTATCTGTGGGCAAAATAAGTAAATAGCCCCTGCGGTTAACTGGGTCCGTGTTGAAAAACACCCTGATTTAGTTTACAGCCTTAAAGTGCCATTGCCTTCCCTTGTGTCTTTTCTTTTGAAAATGCCTGTCTGTTCTGTGTTTTAGTGCGCATAGCCTTTCCCTATCCACTATCCTCTTTGTTTGTTTCTAATGTCTCTAACACATTTTCATCCATGCATTATCTGATTCTGCACAGTGGTATACGTTCGAGGATGAAATAGTATCTGTTCAGTTATAGGTGTGTGGCACAGCCTACTGTTTTTTCATTCAGTAGGAAAATATGCTGGAGTGGATTCTTTAGCAGCAGTGAACCGCCTGTGGCCATGTAGGGTGTTGGCCTAGCTTTCACTTTTATTGGATGGTAATAAATAGAACACGTATTCTGTGTGCAGCTATCTCCATTCTCTAAGGCTATGGCGGGGGGGGGGGGTGCAAGGTTCGACACAATGTCTGTAAAGTGTTACGCAGGCGTTTCCTCCTAGTCTTCCTACTAGTCCATATAGTATCATATGTTGTGTCCAGACTTGGGGTGCACGTTCAGTAGCTTCTCACCTGCTCTTGAATTACCCCACATGTATTAGTTACCCCACAAGTATTAGTTTGTGTTGTGTTGCTTATCCATTCAAAAGGTACACCTGGAAATCAAATGCATATATAGTGTAGGCTTGACTATAATTTCCAGCGTCCCTGTCTTGGTTTATATTTCGTGTTTCAAGTTTTAATGTCACATGCACAATTACAGTGAAATGCCATTCTTGCAAGCTCTAACCTCAACAATGCAATAATCAATAACAATGTAATACTAAAAATAACACGAGGTAGACCCAAAACACATAGGAAATAAAAATAAGAAATGAGAAGTATACGCGAAAGTAAGTCCGCGTTCTATATACAGCGTCAGTCAGTTCCAATGCCATATTTACAATGTGCAGGGATACTGCAGTGGTAGAGGTAGATATGTAGGCAGGCCTATAGGGGTAAGGTGACTAGGCATCAGGATGTATGATGAACAGAGTAGCAGCAGCGTATATTATGATTGTATGTCAACGGGTGTGTGTAGAGTCAGTATAAATGTATGTTAATATTGTGTGTGTGTGTGAACACATGATGGAGTGAGTGTTTGTGTGTGTGTGTTGGATTGTCAGTGTGCGTGAGTGAGTGTGTAGTATCCTGTGAGTGTGCATAGAGACTTTGCAAAAATAAAATACAAGGGTCAACTCAGATAGTCATTGTGGCCATTTTGCTAGCTATTTAGTTAGCTATTTATTACTCTTATGGCTTGGGGATAGAAGCTGTTCAGGAGCCTGTGTCAGAATTGATGCACCCGTGCGGAAGCCAAGAGGACAGTCTATGTGGCTGGAGATTGAAAATGTGTTATTATCAAATTTGATTACAACGTGATATATGTGTCTGAATGACATAAACAACCCCATTTGTAAACTAGTGCCTATCTATTATCTATTAGTTGCATGTAAATGTCACGACGTAGGCCGATCTCCATTTTTTTGTAGGGAAACTCCTAAACTTCTAAGTGATTTAGTAGTTTACATAATGCTATCTTTGTTATAATTTTCTACTTAATAGTGCATTGTTGTTTTCGTTAGCCACGGCGGATTTCATAATTGACTCGATAGTGCTGATATTTGTAATAGTGCTAGTGTTTCTTATGATAGTGGTCTCTCATTATAGGCTAATAACATTCCTAGTAATAATAGGATAATGTATTTAATAGGATAATGTATTTAAAAAAGAAGCCAGGTATCGATTTACATGCTACTATGTGCACATTATTTTATACGACGAGTTTTCATAATTGTCGTTTATTTGTTTTAGCTGAATTATTGAAATATGCCACAACTAGGCCATGCTTTTATTCTTCACCATTAGGCTATTGAGATACATGAATGAACATGTATGTTTTTTCTTCTTCTGTAGGCTCAATATACAAGTGGTTGAATTCCTCGGTTCTGTTTAATAACCAGAATACGTTTTTATCTTGTCCATGGATATACGAATATAATATTAGCCTAGGACAATAGCATGATTTTTTTCCAAATGTAATTTTTTAAGACATCAGTAAATTAACGAACATATTAGGGTTCTATAGCTGTGAGTAAATGGGCCTACTATGCAAACACAAATACAATTCTATACTAATTTCCATTTTCATGCTCAAAATAATCTTACATTTACTGAAATATTTTTTTTTTCAGTAGCTGATATATAAACAATATCATCGCCCCTGAACAGGCAGTTAACCCACTGTTCCTAGGCCGTCATTGAAAATAAGAATTTGTTCTTAACTGACTTGCCTGGTTAAATAAAGTTAAAACAAAAAAATAAAGTATTATTCTCAGCAGGGTTTTTGTCCGATTAGTCTTTAATCTGATACTATATTATTATTGTATAATACCAAACTCATATGTTAATAGGCTATACAAAATAGCACGATATAGCACAACATGATGTGCTTATCTTTAATAGGGGGTGTGCGTAAAACGTTTTTTCTTTGGGAATGTTTGGACATAACTTTCTCTGGTTCGAAGACAATGGAAATATGAAAGGTTGAAACATTTTGACGGAAGATGAAAGAGGTTACATACTAGGATGGAAAGCGTCCCAGAGCATTCGTTTTAAGGAATAATATCTTCATAATGTACGTTATTTTGCGCCATAGAAACATTTGGTTTTGTTAATCAGCCCCTATATGGAGAAGTTGTTCTGGTTCATTTCAGCCACTGCGTGTTTTGTTGTGAGTATCATTGGTAATGCTTATTACCCTGTAACGTATGCGTAGATATCCCTCGTTAAATGTGTGTTTTACCTCATTTGGGAGAATTATTTGGGGGATTTACTGGCCTATGCTAACAGGGACAGATACTTTCAATGGTATTTTTCAATTGTATTTTTCTCAATGGAGTTCAGCCTCTCCCTTGTCACGGGCCAACATTTATATCAGAAATTGCGTACTAATCATGTAAAATAATAATAATTTGCTTTTAAAACTAGACGTTGTCACGTTTTAAGACAAGAGACCCGCGAGCATTTAATAGTCAAAGGGATTGATTTATTATTTATTGTTCAGCCTTTGTGATCACGTGCGCGCATCACCCAATAGAATGGCAGCCCTGCGTCCGAACTATTAGTAGACTGTAGTTCTTAGTGGTGCCAAGTTGCTACTTGATTTCTTCAGATTTTTATCTTGTGAGAGTGGGGTTTAGTGCGTGTGTATGTGTATGTGTGTGTGTGTCGCGCTTGTATTTGTAAGTATCAGTGTATGTGTGTGTGGTGTGTGTGGTGTGTGTGTCGCGCTTGTATTTGTAAGTATCAGTGTATGTGTGCGTACATGTGAAAGTCTCTTTTGCCATGTCGACATCTGGAACGTTGACTAGCTACTACGTCGACTCCCTCATCTTGCCTGAGAGTGAGGCGCTCTCCGCGCCTAGATACTCCTCCGGTCCGGGGGGGCTCCAGCACGCGAGGCAGCCCACATCGATCACCGATCACACTGAGCTTGGGCCCTGCACCTTCCCGACGAAAGCCCCGGTCTTCAGCCCGTCCTGGGGCCATGTACCGACCCAGTTTCCAGCCACCGTGTCGTCGGTGTACCACCACCCTTACGGGAATCACCTAAGCCCGGCTCCAGGCGACCTGGAGGGTCGCTACATGCAGTCCTGGCTGCTGGAGCCCATGTCAGGGTCCTTGCCTTTAACTGGATTACCAACGAGTCACCACTACGGGATCAAATCCGAGAGCCTGGATGCGGGAGCGGACAGCGTGCTGCCTGGATCCCACACGGCGCTGCTCCTGTCCGATTTCGCCGAAGGAACGGCGGCGACTGCATCCCCGGTGGACAAGGACACACTACCAGGCCAGACCGGGGACCTGAACGAGGAGAAACCGGCCCTTGATCCAAGTAAGTGCTGCTTCATCCTTTGACATTTGGCCATGCTATGTTCTGTAAAGCTGTAGGGATGCAGAAAGAAATGTGTGAGTGGTAGAGGAGGCGCGTGTTTGAAAATATGCCATTCAAGGCGTGCCATTCATTTATAGCGACTTGATAATAGGCTAGCGTTCTCTCACTCATTTCCGTGTTCTAATAATATGGGTTTCAGATTTTAAACAGGAGCAAGAGGCAAGAATGGGAGTGCATTGCTACTTTGGAACGCATTTATATTTTTATATTCAGAATTAATATCCAGAGCTTTTGTTGTCAGCCTCGTCCCTTGTGGTTCATATGTTTTTATGACATTTTGCCCAGCAGCACCGGGCTCACACCAGTCTCGTCTCGCACTCCTTCTCTCCAGATAACCCGGTATCCAACTGGCTCCACGCTAGCGCCACGAGAAAAAAGCGCTGTCCATACACCAAGCACCAGATCCTCGAGCTGGAGAAAGAGTTCCTCTTTAACACGTACCTCACGCGGGACCGTAGGTTCGAGGTCGCGAGGCAGCTCAACCTTACGGAGAGACAAGTCAAAATCTGGTTTCAGAACCGCAGAATGAAGATGAAGAAATGTAATAAAGATGGTGGACCGAAAGATGATTTCTAGGTATGATTGATTGAATGAGAACGTAAAAACATATCCGAAATAAGAGGGGTATCTGTGAAAAGGCTCTTTCTCTGCTGGACTGCATTTTTATAGTCGTTGTTTCATTGTTTTATCCCTAACAGAAGCTGTTATGTGTCTTGTAAAAAGCATGTCCGGCTCTACTCGTCGTTTTGATGCAACTAACTACCTTTATATTGCACAATTTAGCAGTGCGCATTATTTTTTGTTATTGTTATTAGGATGTTAATGAATGAATTAATGCCTCGGCTGTGAGGGCATCTGTGCAAGGCATGTACCCTATTGATAGGCCTGTTCTCTGTGCTCGTTTGTGTGTGGATGTGAGTAGCTATGTGTGTGTTCTCCGGTTTGTAGATATAGGCCTATTTGTATTTCAGGTTAAACTGAATTTAGTTTCAAATGTTTTTGTTGTTGTCGTTATTTCAACTATTGGTCGATTTGAGTTGGAGGGATAGGCTAACGTAATGGTGGCATTTTGAAGCGGGTGCATGACCATCAAAAAGCCTCTTTAAAATGCATATTGGCCTGTTGATAATGTTACTAGAAGCTACATACTGTCTCTCAACTACCTATAATTGCAAGAACCTCATTTCATTTTAACATGACTTTTCGTTGTGAAGAGACAGAATGCTTGTATAGATCGTAAAATACGTCTGAATTTCAGGGAGTAACATTTGAGAGGACATATTTGTTAGAAAGGAGAGAGACTAAATAAACAGAAACACTGTATGCTACCTAATGAATACCTCATGGTCTGGGGACTTTCAGATTTTTGGTTCTCAAATGTAATTTGTACTATTTATTGAATAAAACAAATTATATCTGCGAATGCAGCCACGTTGAATTATTATAATTTCTTGTGCATGTATGTCACTGTTCACTCTGATTTAATTCAAATTAATGTGATGCTCTAAAAGATGCTCAAATTCTTAAAGCTATTGACACTCAGATGTATTGTAGTTTACCAGATGTAATGTGTATAGGACTATTCTAACATTAGTTTGCACATATATTTTCTCTCAAACAAAATATTGTAATAATACTAGCAAAAGAACTATTCACGGGGTGTTAGAAAATAATACAAATTACCCATTTATTTCATTTTCCGTGAGGGAATTCGATATTTTGAACGCGTATTTTGTTATTCTTCCTTCAAGCTCGCACGCAACACACACACACTATAAAACGGTATATATGTGGGGGGTTCAAACAGTCTGTAGTCCGGGAAAACAGGCCGGCCCGGCGGATCGCTGCACGCTTGCTGCTCTGCTCTGCTCCGCGCTCCTTGGCAGAGGAGGTTGTTAGCTGTATACAGCCATAAAATACAATTACCACTATAACCGTTTATGGGGTGCAAAGCGCTGCAGGGCGAGAGGACACAACACAAGAAAGATGTCGAAAGCTTTGACAGCTGATGCCTAAAATAATGTAGTATATGTATTCTTCAGCTATGATCTGACACCACCGCTCAGTTTAGACCCGGTGCTTCTGGACACATAATGGTCGCTATGTTTTGAAACCGTCTACATGATCAGGGCGGTCGACGTATTCAGCGTTCAAAGATTTACTATTTAAAATGTAGCTTTGGCGTCATTCAGATTACAATATATTTGATATGAGCTTCTATTTAACATTTGTATCAAGAATGAGTTAGGTCTATCGATGTGGGCCTGCTTTCACCAAAAACATTTGGATTATAAATCTAGAGAAGTTCCCTCAAATCTGCTCTGTAGCCTAGCAAACAATTTATATCGACAAAGAGTAGCCAATAAAAATTGAAATTATAGATAGGCCTACTTGTGACCATGGAACTGTAAAGCCACATCCTCACAGAACCGCTCTTGTTTTATCAGACAACATCATTCACATCAGACACGCACATATATTTTAACGAATATATTAGCTTTAGCTTTAAAAACAAGGAAATTGCAGTTGTATGGAGCCATATAGCGGTGTTGTGACGCGCTAGGCCTCGAGGACGCAGATGGACCCCAAACTTCAAAGGCTCAGCCAGAGACATAGCAATAAAACGCCTGGTCTGCTATACTGTCTGGCATTCCACTTTTAATGGGTTTATGGCCGTCCAGACACAATTAGACCGTTTCCAGAACTCGGCACCCATTTGTTTTTTCTCTTTTCTGTGGGACTGCAGCATGGACAAAAGGCCGAGCGGAAATGATCAGCTTTATTGGCCTCTCCCCCGAATGTTGCTCGCCGGACTCATGGTCATCTCGAGCGACCCTTTGTTTGTACCTGGCCTGGGAAAGTTCTCTCTCAGTTTCTCTGGTAGTAGCTAGTGTTCTGTTCACGCGCTGAAAAAACAAAAAGGGCAATAAAACAACAGCATTATATGAGTCAAGACCTAATCTCAGTATAGATGAGACCAACATGAACATTTTAGATATACTACTCTCGATTGTCATCATCGGACCTCCAACATCTATATTCCATGTGGAAATAGAACTGCAGGCAATGAGAGCCACATACATTAATCGCATTCCTATTATGTGATTTATTTATGGATTTGGCCCCTAATGGGGAATGGGTGTGATTCCAGTTCTCAGGGCACTGCACCTTTTCCACACTGCAACTACGTGTAGTGACCAGAGGATGGCGCTGATGTTCCATAACAAGGCTCAAAATGGCCTCGTTTAAACACTTACCCTTTCTGATTAATTTCGGATGAACATATTTTGACATGTTTTGGCCTATTCGTGGATTTTCGTTTTATAACATTGTAATTCTAATTGATGCTTGCTATTATAGTCTGTATAATGATGTCAGCTCTTGTAGACGTTGACACATCCGCGGCAGTATTTCATATTTAATAATAATATACATAAAACATTTAAAATAGTACGTCTTAGTCTAGTAAAAAAAAAATGTTTGTACGTGTAGGCCTATATTTTACTTGACTCTACAGAAAAACCTGAAACGTAGTTGTTCCACGTGTCAAATGAAATAAATCAGGCTTTTAGAAGGCCTAACTATTTTAGTTCAAATGTGTTTATTTCCATCTTTAGTTTAGGCCTATAGGAATAGTAAACATAAGTGCTTTTTCAACAAATGGTTTGTACATATGATTCGTAAAGTAATTGGAAAATAATTTGCCCTTTTCAAATAGGCTTATCTTTCATACTCTACATTTGCAATAGCCCTACATAAAATTCAATTTGCTTTAGGCTAATCAATTTTGGAATATTATGATATGGCGTACTAAAATATCATATGTTTGGTGGTATTTAGATGAGCCTAAATCAGTTAGCTATATGCTCAGTAACTCCACATATAGAATTTAGTTGTTTTTTGTCCCTTCTGTTTTTTTTCCAGATAACATTGTGGAATGCGGAAGAATTTACATAAACGTTACCAAAATTAGGCCACGGCCTATTGCATATAAATATGTATAGCTATCCCTCGTTAAATGTGTGTTTTACATATTTTGGGAGGATTCTTTTTGGGATTTACTGACCTATCCTAATATATCCTAATACATTCAATGGTCTTTTTCAATGGTATTTTTTTCAATATATATATATATTGAAAAATAGTTAATACTTTGTTACTTTGTTTAATCTAGCATTAGGTTACCACTCAAAATAATTATCATATATTTCACTTAGGCCTATACTTACTTGCAACAATTACTTTTATATTATCTTATTTGAGATGTAACAATGGTAACTGAAAAATATTTACAATTGTAAATGGTATTATTTCAATCACCACAATATCAAAGAAGTTGTAAATTGTAAAATGTTTCAACTTTGAATTGATCAGTACTTTGTAGCCTATAATACAATTATCATGTATGAGAGGGTGTGTGTCCAAAGGAAGAGAAGGTGTGTGTGTGTGTGTGTGTGTGTGTGTGTGTGTGTGTGTGTGTGTGTGTGTGTGTGTGTGTGTGTGTGTGTGTGTGTGTGTGTGTGTGTGTGTGTGTAATCCTGGGAAAAGCCATGGTAACAGAGTGATGCTGAGACTCAGATTGTCCACTTTAAAATGTCTAACAAAAAACAATGATTGCAAAGTTAAATAAATCATACAACTATGCACAATGGGTACTTTTACAAATTTCCACTGTTTTTTGTTTGACATATATTTTTAAGTGAAAATTCGGAGTCTCACCATCACTCTGTTACAATGGAATGGCCCTCCTACTCTGCAGTCTGTGCATTATAATGAAATCTCTGGCCCCACCGGTGATTGGCTAAATCGGTCACAGGGGTGGATCACGTGGGTGAGTTCTTTGGTCCTGGGGAAAATGGGGTTTGGTGTAAATCCAGGGTGTATTGCTGTCATATATCACACTACCTCGTAAAAACGACACTGAAGATTCTGGCCCAACAAATCACAGAGAAAAAAATATGAGTTCTTATTATGTGGATGGTCTTTTTAACAAATATACGGCGAGCGGTTCTTTCTTCCCAAACGCAGACCTAGGTTCGTGCACTCTTGTACCCGATGGAGAAGGACCCGCATCTGCTCACAACGCCGCAGCCCCTGCCTTCCCACCGTCCCTGTCCGGACTTTACAACGTGAACAATGCAATCTACCAGAGCCACCCGATGTTTAGCCCTGGTTATGGCCAGGGTCCGGACATTCGCAGTCTGCACTGCAGCTCCTTCGACCAGAGTCATCTGTTCGGGGACAGCTGTGTCCAGCCGGTGCCCCTCACCTCGCAAGAGGACAAACACTACCGGATGTACCCCTGGATGAAAACATCAGGTACTGTCTAAGATGAGTCCTTCCTTCCCAACCGGCTCCTGCAGAGCTCTGCTGTAATGTCAATTAATCTACAAAACCTTGGGATACTTACCGTGGTCTTAATGGCGCAAATAATTACTTGAAGCCATTGGTATTTCATGGAAAGAATTGTTCAACTTTTATTGCGCAAGTAATGAGTTCTGTGGCCATAAACGTATTATCCCTTCGCTTCTGCAATGCTTTTTGACTCTGCTTTCTTACTGCTTCTACTCCCCTTTGTGACAATAAAATACCAGACTATGTAACGACAAAATAAAGGAAACACCAACATAAAGTGTCTTAAAAGGGATTTGGGGCACCACGAGTCAGAACAGCTTTAATGCTCCTTGGCATAGATTCTACAAGTGTCTGGAACACCATTCTAACACCAGAAATTCCACCATTTGGTGTTTTATTGATGGTTGTGGAGAATGCTGTCTCAGCCACGCTCCAGAATCTCCCATAAGTGTTTAATTGGGTTGAGATCTGGTGAATGAGTGGGCTATCACATATGATTTACATCATGATTTACATAATTTAAAAACTCGTGCCCTGTGGATGGGGGCATTGTCATCCTATGGGGGCATAGCCATGGTAGCCAAAATAGTGGCCTACCCAACATTTTTATATATGACCCTAAGCATGATGGGGTGTTAATTGCTTAATTAACTCAGGAACCCAACCTGTGTGGAAGCACCTGCTTTCAGTATACTTTATATCCCTAATTTACTCAAGTGTTTCCATTATTTTGGCAGTTACCTGTATATAGTGTAAATCAGTGACCGTGCGCTCTGCAGTTCAACATTTTGAATGGGATAGGGATAGCAGATGTGATTATCCTCATCAGTTTCAGAAACCTTTTTGTAGACATGGATATAATCTATATTAATGGTGGTTGTAAATAATGTCAATGGTTGGAGCAGTGGTAGCCTATTCATAGTATAGTTTCTGGCTAGTAGGGAATTGGTAGGCAAGCCAGTGTTTAATAAAGATATACCCTACCAATGAAACTAGCAGTAGTAATTGCTTATGGGCTATGTGGGTATGACCTAGAAGTGGTGGACAAGCACATGCTTCTAATTGGAGAGGCATTAGCTATAGGCTACAGGCTAGAATCCCAGCTGGAATATTTTTAATGGAAGGAAGTCTTTACAAAAATAACGTTTATTGAAGTGTATATAGGCTACATGAGGCAAAACATCATTGACTGTCCTAAAACATTTTGAGAAAGACATCTTAGTAACAATGTCACAGGCACAAAATGATTTTATTTATTAATTGATTAACTTCTATATAAATAATACATGAATGCAAAATCACATATGTCATTATCAATATCATGATATTATCAGAGTTATTACATATGTCATGCTTGTGTAGAACATGGTTTTAGTATTTTAGTATTTTTATTATTGGACCTAGCAGATTGAAACCCTTTTCTCTTGTAGATCCAAACCGAAAGCGTGGACGTCAGACCTACTCCCGGTACCAGACACTGGAGATGGAGAAAGAATTCCACTTCAACCGGTACCTGACCCGTCGGAGGCGCGTAGAGATAGCACAAGTGCTCTGCCTGACCGAGCGCCAAATCAAAATCTGGTTCCAGAACCGGAGGATGAAATGGAAGAAAGATCACAAGGACGAGTCCTCAAGCTCGACCCCCGGTGCCACCAGCGAGGACGTAAACGAGGATGATGACAGTGATCCGGTAACCGACGGACAGTCCAAGGCCGAGGACGCCGAGGACGGAGATTCCCAGTCCACCCGTGTGGCGTCAGATACCCCTGCAAGAGGAGATGGAGACAAGGAGGCGATTAGAAACACTCCATAAATGTTCATATTGGTCACTAAGGAAATGTTCTAGATGCAGACTGTCACAGAATCGATACACTCTGTTCGATCAGAGCTTAGAAGCCTGATTGAGGAAACGCCTTGCAGGGCTGAAATTGAGACGCACTCATTTAATATATACAAGCTCGTGAAAACACTGGCTATAGCTATAAAAATGAATATAGCTCAAGGAAGATGAAAGGGAACGGATACTACCTATTTACTCTACGCTATTACTATGAAAACTCAATTTGATCTTTGAATGTAGAACAAGTCTACTGTAAATGTTATACAATATTTAATGTTAATCGTTGGGAACTATTAGATATTTTACTACTGAAATAACATTCCTGAACAGATAACTACCTAAGGCGACGGTTGCGTTGCGTTCATGCAAAGAATTTACCTCCAGTTTCAATTGACTTCGAGGAACCTTTTTCGCACTCTTTTTTGTCTCTATTTCAAAGCGAAATAAATGCAAATGTTGAATCATCTGGTGAATATGGCTTTAACGTTTAACTGTAGCTTATTAACGTTGCATTGCGCTGCTGTCTGTTATCATGTCTAATGTTGTAAGAACTTGTCTTTTGGGGTCGAGATTTGTCGAGATTTGAATAGATATTTGCATGATTTCCAAACAGCAATCAAAAAAATGAAATGTCCAATTTGTATACCCTACCTCAGATTTTACGTCAGAGACTAAACCTATAGCCTACTACTGTCTCACTGAATTTCAACACTGCCTAAGAAGGACTTATAAACACTGTATTGTAACGTCGTGGTTGCTATTTTATTTTCATCTCCTTTTTTGCTTTCAATTATTCTAACTAGCTATAGCCTAGGGTCAATATCATTGTTATGGACGTGAGTGTCTGCTTGCACGTGTAAGTCTGTAAGTTAGGGAATTTGTGTGTTTGTTTTATTTGAATCTAGGCTATAGAAGAGAAGCGGTCCAGTGTTCAGAAATGAGCATTTGTTTTGCAATGTGACTAGTGTAAATAGACTGCATTCGACACTCACCGCTTTCCCTCTGCGGTATTCATATTGTGACATTATGTAAGATGCAATAGTAATCGAATAAAAACAAGACCATTCGGTTTGAAAAATAGCTTCGTAACGAATTTCCTGTAAGCCAACCATACATTGATGAAATCTTTAGCCAAAACGTTATGAAATTCAACTTACATGCCAAAATCGATGGTACTACCTACCCTACATTAGGCATGAGTGACATTTTCACGTTCATTTAGTTATTCTAGCATTTTGACATTTAAACCATTTGTTTTTATATGACAATAAATACTGAGCCTACAAATACGCTATTACATAAGAACACGGTGGCCTATTTTAACATAGTCTATTTAGCACGGAAAGTAGATTTAACCAATGCAACATTTGCTTAATAAAGAGACTAAAGTATGCTCACTATGAGGACACAGACTGTACAGGGTGTGTGTGTGTGTAGCCTACTGTGAAGGGGAAATTACTGCATTCCCCCTCCTTTCGGTAAAATGGCGCCCAAGTTCTGACCTGCCCCGTCCTCTCCCTCTCTGTTTCTTCCCCTCTCTCACTGGGTCATAAATCCCTTGTTGTTTATGAAAATTTACAACATTGCAATGCAACTTTACGAGGCTCCTCGGCTCCCCATTGGTCACCGCTGGTCACATGGCATGGAGCCGTGAACATGAACTTTTTATACATAATTTCCTTTTCCAGAATAGAACCGCACTCATTTAAAAGCCTGTGTCTGCCATCCAACCCTTTCTGTAATGTAAAAGCTTTCGCTCTTCCATTTCTTTTCGTCGTGGGGTAACGCTGTTTTGCTTTTTAGTTGTTGTTTATTTAACACGCAGTGCAAGGAGCAGCTCCCTTCTCATGGAACCGGACGGTTTGGATTCATTACCGGGGTCCTCGTGACGGTTTGGCACATTGGACGGGTTGAGTGCGTCGTTGCCTGATCCCGGGAGCGTTTGGATTCGTCCAGGATCCAGCTGTCAAAACAGGGGATCTGTTCGCTTTGCGCCAGCGGCACTTGTCCGTCCTCTCCCTGTGACATCACCACACACCATGAGACCCGAACACCTCACATACGGTAAGAATACTACTTGCTTATCATGATTGGATATGATTTTGTAATCATGCAAAATCATAATAGAGTGAGCATTCAAGTAAAAACAACTTTCTATGCTTGTTTAGTTTTAAATAGCGATGGCTTTCAGAAACGGGTTATGTCCGAAAATGTCATTTGATAATAACAATATGATAATTATTTGCATGATTAATATCAATGCTATGGTTCGTTGATTGTGGTCTCTGGGCTTGACCTATCTAAATATGTTATTCAGTACTAATGTAAAAAATGCTTTATCATTATCAGGATTTGAATAATTTATTGGCGATGCATGCTATTTGTGTTTATTTGTTGCTATTCAAATGGGATGGTCTTTCACCAGCTCCGAATTGGAACTGTGGCCAATAGGCCTAGTCATTGTCGCCCTCTTGTGGGAGAAGTGTGGTGGTGTTTTGGCCACAGCGTTTTGTCCATTTTCTCTCATTTACATTCTGTGTTAATTGTGCCAACACAGAACTTCCCTTTGTCTTTTTATTCGTGCTATTCGTTAAACCATAAAACACGGTTGTACATTGCTGTTTGTATCATGATAGCATGGTTTCGGCAGATGTTGCAGTTGTTTTGATTTGAGGAAATTATAGATTAGCTTAATCTAGAGTATTCTTGCTCCAATTTTCCTCTCCTCCATGATGTAACATCAGAACCACATCATCGAAAGGACCTTTTATCAATGACCCATTAATCTCGATGATGTTCACGCTTATAATATTTAGAAACGATATGGCTACAAAAAAAATATGCTAGTAATGCTATTTTGCTGGTAATATGCAATTCATTTTCATACGAGTTTTAAATCCTCTACATTGGCACTGCATAAGGCCCATTATAGCTGGAATGTATTGTTCTGAATAGCAGTAGTGCTCAACGTTTTGTTATTAAACTATATGATAGGTGAGCTAATACTACATATATTTTGTCTGTGTAAATTCAGACTAGATATAGAAAATGGCAAGGTGTAGGGTTATGCAAATGACCTGCAGAATGGTCAAACATCAAGACCTGATGACGAGATAACACCGAAGGAAATACATGCAATCATTATGAGCACAGGCAGAAAGAAAATACACTCCCCCTTAAAATGGAGTTCTGATTGTGACAACAGATGGTCAAGTGTTCTTTACATAAGATCACTGGACATCACAGAGAGCCAGAACGTCACAATAGACACCATTCATTTAACAATAGATTGTCACCTCCAAATGATGTCATAGAATAGAGGCTGTGAGACCGAAACGTCACAATTGATATGGCAATATTATTACCTCAAAATATGACACAAATTAGACACCGAGAGACCGAAATGTCACAATAGGCATCAATACCATGGAAAAAGTACCAGACAATAGCCTATTGTTGTGATGCATTTTATTACTGTATGCGTGCGTGTCAGATTGCATAGTTTTCTTCGACGAGTTGCGTTTTAGAATTGAATCCGTTATGGTTCACCTCTTAAATGTGTTTAGAGTTCCGTTTACCTTAGTGGCTCCAATTCAATATCCTCCTCGATATTTACAGTGGTAATGAAACTAGTCGAGAAAACATTTCATATATTCAGATTAAGAGTGTTTAATAGTCACATGTACAGTGTTCCAGGTGTGATTGCAGGGTACAGTGAAACCCTTAGGCTCCGAGCTCCAAACATTAGAATATAGCCGTGCTGCTACTCCCCTACACTATACAAAATCTAAGGTATCTGAAATGCTGCTTGAACAGTTTTGTCTGTTACGCACGTAATACATCCTATCTAGCTAATTAAATTTATGAGCAAATAAAACTGAAGCATCGTGACATTTTACTCACTCATCAAGGAAGCTGCATTTCAAATTGTTAGCATTTTACCATCTGGAGAGCACGCGCCCCTCCCTGCTCTGTGCGCCACAAGCACGCACACAGAGTCCCTAATCCTGATTATTTTCTCTCTCTTTTTTTTCTTTTTTTTTTACGTTTCTAGCAGATGCAGACTCTTGAGTAGAACGCAACTAGTCCGGTCGTTTTTTTTTACTCTCGCACTTCCTGATTTGCCCCCTTTCCCTGGGTGGGATAATTTCTTGGGAATTTTGTTTCTATTGGCCATTGACGAATCAGATGTTAGCTCTTAGACTCCCTAACAACCTCTTTAAAGCCACAATCACAAACACTACTGGACATTCTAAAGCACAGAACCTATCCTTGCTCCTTCCAACATCCGGAGCATGCTTGTATGCGCTCTCAAACTATCCCTGAAATGTAAGACCCGGGCTCGCATACAGGGCTCCTTTAGACACCGCTGTACACATCTGGTCCTGAGTGCAGCTTGTTCCTCGGCTACTGCAGTGCCTGAAGGGGCCCTATTACTGCTGTGAGTCTGCATCCTTCGTACAGCGTACTTATCCCTCACGCAGTTAGTGCCGACGCTCTAGTCTAAACTGACTGTGTGGGGCGTCGTAATAGCCTAAATACGGGCCATCGTCTTTTGGGGACTATAGGACCCAGAAGTCCAATGGATTTTGGATAACTAGGGCCTTCGTTGCCAAAACGAGACTACTGTAAACCTGCAGTCGCGTGCCCCAGTTTCTAGTAGCCTAAATAGACGTTCCAGATTAACTGCACAATTTTCCGTTTACTAGCCACGTCTCTTTTGTAAGGCTACATTATTTAAAACGTTATCGCTCTGCCTTTCCTGCCTGTACACTAATATAACCCTGCTCCAGCTATAGAGTCACATTCTCATCAACTAGGCCTATATACAGTTTATCTCTACCTTACACCAACAAACCTGCAACTCAACACCGATGAACAGCAGCTATAATCAAATAGTGCTAAATGAATGTCGTCATATGTTTGTTATTGGTATCGCTTGTATTGATTGGGCCTACATTATTATTACTTCTGCTGTTACCGATATATGTCTTTCTTCATATCATATTTCGAACCTAATTTTAGATTGTCATTACGTAGTGCCTTATATTTGTATTTTGAAAACTTGACAACACTTATCACTTAGCCTACTTCTTTCGCTTCCTCACTCCGAGGACATTATTGATGGAAGGAAATGGGTGTGGGGAAGATGCCGAGCAAGGCCAAGGGAAATCATTTCATTTTCCCTTTGTTATTTATCCATGTAAAATGAACGAACATTCCTACACAAAATGATCAAGTTTATTTCGCCTATCGTCAGACATTCTTTGAAAATGTATCTTCTAATCTGTGCTTAAATTACAATATGTGTTTAGATTACAACATGTGTTTAGATTAAAACATGTGTTTAGATTACAACATGTGTTTAGATTACATGTGTTTAGATTACAACATGTGTTTAGATTACATGTGTTTAGATTACAACATGTGTTAAGATTACAACATGTGTTTAGATTACAAAATGTGTCTAGATTAAAACATGTGTTTAGATTACAACATGTGTTTAGATTACAACATGTGTTTAGATTAAAACATGTGTTTAGATTACAACATGTGTTTAGATTACAACATGTGTTTAGATTACAACATGTGTTTAGATTACAACATGTGTTTAGATTAAAACATGTGTTTAGATTACAACATGTGTTTAGATTACAACATGTGTTTAGATTACAACATGTGTTTAGATTACAACATGTGTTTAGATTAAAACATGTGTTTAGATTACAACATGTGTTTAGATTACAACATGTGTTTAGATTACAATATGTGTTTAGATTACAACATGTGTTGAGATTAAAACATGTGTTTAGATTACAACATGTGTTTAGATTACAACATGTGTTTAGATTACAACATGTGTTGAGATTAAAACATGTGTTTAGATTACAATATGTGTTTAGATTACAACATGTGTTTAGATTACATTATGTGTTTAGATTATTTTCAAACATACCTATAATTTTTCTGCTCCTCCTTTTCCTGTTCTGAAAATGGACTTTAGTTATCCATATTTGCAAAAAAACGAATGCAAAATGTATATTATTGTTATGCCATTCATGTTTTCTAGAGATGAGGCTATTCATTACACACAGCTGCAAGATTTTATGCAGATTTTTTTTGTGCCTAATTATCTAATTAGCATAATTCAGTCATAATTTGTTGATCAAAACCTGGTTTATTTTCATTCAGACTTCTAAAAGTATTTATGGAATTTCACTGGAGGGGTGAAGTGTTGTCTATTGAGACTACTGTATTGTAGCCTACTTTCTGTCGTCATCTAAAAGACGAAACTTACGTTGTTTCAAATGCCACATTTTTTGCGTATCTAACATTTAGGAATGACTGCCATTCTATTAGATTGGATTATAACTGCAGGTTGTGACGGCTCTATGCATATCAGTAAACTAAGCTTCACCTGTAAAATGATTATTATTGATAAACACATTTGCAATTTATTCAAATGTCCAAAGAGTTGATTCATATAGGATATTCCAACATGGTTTAACGAAATATTTAACTAAATTTAAGTTTCTAGACATATATATTTTTCTTGTACTTGTTTTTTCTTGTACTGTACGTGTTTTATTCCCAACGCGAAGGTTAATGAGGATAACATTGAATACAGATTTATCTCTATACTCTCTATCAGTGGAGAGGTTGCATATTCAGTATACACTGCGTTTCTTGTTGTATTGTTTGGGGAGACCATGCTTTTGCCGCAATGGTCGTTAACCTCTGAACGACCCCGTTCGGAGCCCACGCCTCAAACACTGTCGCAGGCAGTGCCAGACTGCGACCAGAAGATGGCGCGCGACGACAATCCAAGAGACGCAACCCGGGCCCCGCGAGCGCCCTGCCTAGGCGCATACCCAGGCGCGCCTCCCTAACATCCCACCAAGATTTCCTATTTGTGCACGAGTTTACTTCTGGAGGTCATCAAGCAGGATTTACGACTGGTCAACAAAAGCACGTGATTCTCAGCAGTACCCCATATTTGGGCGCCTACGTAAGAGAGAATCAAGTACATGTTCTACTCATTTCCATAATTCATCATAAATTGTGCAAGGGTGCTATAGAACGCGCAAAACCATCAAGAGCCACAAATCAAGTACACACGTTATTACTTTCTCCACAAAAAAGCAACAAATACCTGCTAAACAACAATATTGGAATTATCAACCAATGAGCTCCTATTTTGTAAACTCATTCTGCGGTCGCTATCCCAATGGCGCGGATTTCCAGTTACATAATTATGGAGACCACAGCTCTGCAAACGAGCAATACAGGGACCCCACGACCATGCATTCCAGCAGGTACGGTTATGGCTACAACGGGATGGACCTCACTGTCAGTCGCGGTAACGGGCACTTTATGGCCAGCGTGCGGGCACAGGGCTACTCCCCGAACCAGTCGGTGGCGACAACAACGTCCTCGGTCGAGACGCCCAGGTACACCCAGCCCGCGAGCGCCACCGAGACGACGTCCCTCTCGCCTCCACCTGACCCGCTCCCGTGCTCCTCCTCTGTCGCGAGCTGCTCGTCTCCGGTCAGCGAGTCTCAACCTCAACACCGAGACATAAAGAACTCCATAACGAGCCCCTGCACGACCCCGAGTTCGAATGGAGGCACTCTGTTGAACCGGGTGTGTGTGTCCAAAGCGTCCCCCCTCCAGGAAGAGAAGCCCGCGGGAAGGGCGCAGACAACTTCCCAAAATGTCACCGACGGTGCCCAGCCCCATATTTACCCCTGGATGAGGAAACTGCACATAAATCATGGTAAAACAGCAGTATTTTGTTTAGGTCGACGCTTGTGTTTGTGTTTTGTACTTGATACAGCTCGTCTTGTCTCTGTGTGGGTTTGTGGTGTGTGTGGGGATGGTGTGCCCTATAGCCATTTTAAGATGTGCTTGTTTCCATTTTTTAATTCAACGTGGCATGAAAACACAGGACATTTTCTTCTTACCAAAATGCAGGAGGTGAACATTTGATTTAAATATAGGATGATAGGTTTTCTTTTGCCATTCTTTCGGATTATTCTATATTTGTATGGCATTTTTACAAGACACACTTTGTGAAATTGATTGGCACTTCCACTGCGTTTTAAGGTGTATGTGAAATGTGTGTGAATAGTGTATAAATGTGTGTTTATGTGGATTAGGCTCCATGGAAGAGTTATCAGTAAAATGTATTTCCTGCATAAAGCGTTAGTAAACATAGTTGTGTAGGTTGCTATTTTGATTGTGGGCTCATGGTAGCATCCTGTGTGTGTTACCACCAGACAGTCTGACCGGACCAGAGGGAAAGAGGGCGAGGACAGCCTACACGCGTTACCAGACACTGGAGCTCGAGAAAGAGTTTCACTTCAACCGTTATCTGACCCGCAGACGGAGGATCGAGATAGCGCACGCGCTCTGCCTATCAGAACGCCAGATCAAAATCTGGTTCCAGAACCGGAGGATGAAGTGGAAAAAGGACAACAAACTAAATAGCATGAGCATGGCAGCGGCAGGGGGTATAGGTTACAACCATCCCTGATATTCGGTTCCCCGATGAGCACTAATAAAATAATACAAAGCTTGGGAAAACTTCCCATCATGTCAAAAGCCCAAGAGACTTTCCGAGGGCTTCTTAGGACAGTGAACATCCACGTGTCCATGCAAGCTCCAGCCAATAATTTCCTCTTTATTTATTTTATTTTGACCATGATAATGCTCTGGATAAGAGCGTCTGCTAAATGACTTAAATGTAAATGTAAATGTAATGCTTGTGTGAGTTTAAAAAAAACTTGCGTTCTGTAAATGTTTGTCTTAAAGGAAAAACCAATGGGAAATACATGTTTAACTTATTTCTTGTTCAAAATTGTAAAAACTTAAAGTTACCACAAATAAGTCTATTAACTATCCAATAAAAGTTGTGTAACATATTGCACTCATAAAACAGTATAGAAACTCAAATAAATAATGACTTGATAAGAAATGTAGTTGCTTTTGTGTATAGCCTTTGTTTTATATATATGTATGTAAGTGGGCCTATGTATTTATTTGTTGGATGTATTGTACCAAACTCAGATAACGTGTTCCTTATTGTAGACAGACTTAATAAGCCTTATGTGATTGTTGTGCGTTGTGAACACGTGATGGAACCGCAGTTCCGACCCAGTGTGTGTAGCTGTGCCTATGTACCTTCTTTTGCACGAGCTGCTGTAAAGTTGTTTAACCTGGCGCATCTTCTTAGAATGTGTTTCTGTCTTTTGTGTGTACGTTTTTTTTCCTCGTTAGTTTGGATGGGAAGGGATACATAGTGGATCCCATCGCGTAAGCGCCATCGTGATATAAGCTTTTTGTAAATGTTTTTAAAGAATGACTGGAAAATTAAAATAATATTGTTATGGTGACGCTGATTATAATAAACTTTCTACGGGAACAACAGACTGTAAATTATTTGTTATTTCGATGATTTCTTCATGTGCCTAGGTGGTAAAACGCATGTTTGTATGTCTCAGAATTGTCCAACATTTTAGTTGTTGAATGCAAACTTCATAGGCCTGCTGTAACTTGTTTTTCTAGGTCAAGACTATGCCTAACCTGAAATGCAGTCCTGAAATGTTCGTCCCCCCCCCCCCACTGTAACCCTTTCACCCCATTGATTGCATTTGAAACTTAAAAAGCTACACTTTCCCAGCTAGTTTCAAGGTCGAGAAAATCAACAGGTAGACAAATCTATATCCGCTTTCTTTACTCACCTCTGCACGTGGGTCAAAAGCGGGTCCTAGCCAGTGACCTGCTCTAGGGGCTCTGCGTCCCCTGTGCTCGAGCTCACTACTCTCATGAAATCCGTTCGACTTTTTGAGCCGTAAACTTTATTATGCCGGTTCCGGCCTGACATTTGGGTGCCAAATGAATGGGGGTTTTGTCTATGAATTAGATCGTAAAAATCATCTAGAGCGCGGCCAGATAGGCTCACTGGCCATAAACGGTCACGTGGTGGCCATTAAAGTAAGTTTTATGGTTTTGGGGAGTTGACAGTATATTGCACATAACATATAATAGCACTGACGCGAGGCTTCGTCTGACTCTCTCCTTGCAGGCTGTAAAAAGTGTTCCTTGCCCGTTACAGCTGCTCCTCGTTCACCAGAACGCCTCGCGATGGACCCTGCGCACCAGACTCACATGAGGAGAGAGCTCCTGTCTCGAGGTAAGTTTCTGCCTCTATTGCCCTTGAGTAGCCTGTAGCCTTCCGTTCCCTTGGCTCCGAACAGCCACCCTGTTCGAAACAGCATTATGATTGTTTTCGGACGATCTATTTGTCCTTATTAGCCTATTACGCTAATTTCTCAGTTGGTTATGAGCTGAATACTGGTCTTTCTCGGCAGATGTTGGCCAGGGTTGGGTCCGGCTCATGGATATTTAATTGCTTCCTTCCCAGTGGAACTTGTTTCCCTCCATCTGTGGTGAAACTCATAATCCATTACTGCGTGTGGGATAATTATGCTTCTGTCCACTTCCACCCCCACAAACTTCACGTTGTTTTTTCACTTCCTGTATAACACAAGGGGGGTATTTGGCCTCTTCATAGCTATTCATGTGCTGGACAAGCCAAAAATCTTGTTTTATGGTGTTTGCATTGTCATTGTTTAACTGAAATATGTTTGTATACAGTACTTGACTATCATTACAACACTTTCGGTATCATGTTTTTTAGTGGGTGAGTGGGAAGTTAAAGCACAACTTTGGAGCTGCAGTTGTCGCTTTGGTCAGGTTTCCTCATTAACACACTGTAGAGTTAACACAACACATGACAAAAAGCAGCAGGGCCACATTTAAAAAGGTATTCCGTTTTGTCTCAGCCACGTCATTTTGTGTTTTGGGGTTATAAAGTTCAGTTGACCTCTTGGAGAGTGTCACTCTCGCTGCATGGTGACCTCTTTGCAGAGCCTGGGCGCGTACGTCCGTGCGGAGGTGGTCACTCAGATACCAATATCTCCAGGAAAGGATAGATTTATCAAAGTAGCCAATTTGTAAATGCGTCACAAAGGTGTGTGTAACTTTTGTATTGTGACGCATTTTCACAATCACAATAGTTTTCTTTAGATTGCGTTTTTTTCGTTTGCTGGGAAAACTGCTCTGCATCAGTTTCTTGTTTAGCTTAGTCTATAGCCTAATTACGTTGTTGTTTTGGCTGTAATGTAGACTGTAATGTAGACTCTGTGGCAACAGTCTAGGTTTAGTTAAACTGTGTTTCTACTACGTAGCTATGTGTCAGGCCTATTTGATGTGTATAACAGTGTTTTACTATTTGACAGTTATGGATTTCTGACTCAATTTCCATCGTTGTGTGTTGCTCTCATATGTTGACACATTTCAATTAGGCCTTTATCATGTCGTGATGATTAAAGCATTCGGATAATGGGTGCATTGCCCATGTCTAATTAAGAAGTACATGTTGGCCTACTGTAAGTACAAAACATTATATTTGAAGTATCAGAAATCTTAAAGTCTAAACTCTAAATTAGTTCTTACAGTCTATTCATAACCTTTTTTTAATCGGTGAATTCTATTTCAATCAATGTAATCTCAAAGTATTTGATTGAAATTCAATGAATACATCTGAAAAAAATTAACTTCATAGGACTTAATATCAATAGATCGATTGAATTCAAACGGACTCATCTGGTGATTTGACGTGGTTTGACCCCAACCATATTCCCCATCCTCCCCTTCTCCGCCCAGTAACCTAATAGTTTACATATATCACTAAGTCGTGTAAACAGATAGCCAATGCAACGAAATGTAACTTTATTTCCATTACAGTTTGTGGTGTAGAAAATATAAGTAAAACCATTATTCTATGCCATTATCATTGTGACGTCTGGGGAGAAATGTACACCATTGTTACACAATTAAAATGTCCAAATCGGGGTCCCTTATGCGTTGCACAGCAAGGCAGACAATGCCATGCAGAAAAAAAGAACCGTCCCCAGCGCGCGGTTCACCGCGAGGTCAGCCATAGCAGAAAGATAAATCTGCATCCTCCCGGAGCCACCAGCAGAGCTCGCTTTAGGCCAAGTTCAGTGTCATCCGCAGCCAGCTTCTGATAGGAGGAGAACACACGCGCACGTACACACACACACACACACACACACGATAGTAGGATAGGACACACATATACTTGACCGGTTTGCTTGCCTTAATACATACACATTGCAGTGGCAAAATAAAATTTGCATATTACATTCGTTTTTTTGTTGGATAGCCTGTGGTACATTTGAGCAGTATGGCATAGTAGGTAGATGTGAGGCACACAAAAGTATGAAGGACACACATGCATCCCTGAGTGGTTTGCTTGATACAAACGAATGAATAACGTAAGTTGTTCTGGATAAGAGGGCCTGCTAAATGACAAAAATGTCATTATAAACTGGGTGGTTCGAGCACTGAATGCTGATTGGCCGACAGCCGTGGTATATCAGACCATATACCACTGGTATGACAAAACATTTATTTTTACTGCTCTAATTACGTCGGTAACCAGTTTATAATAGCAATAAGGCACCTCAGGGGTTTGTGATATATGGCCAATATACCACGGCTAAGGGCTGTATCCAGGCACTCCGTGTTGCTTCGTGAGTAAGAACAGCCCTGAGCAGTGTCATATTGACCATATACCCCAACCCCTCGGGCCTATTACTTAAATATAATGTACATACTGTATTAGAGGTATGCAGAGCGGTGTGTTGTAACCAAAACACACAGTGAGACAGTACAGAGATACAACTACAGTTATTCTGTTATAGGCCTGCCTTTATTGTTACTAAAGGATACCATTAATTATAATATTCATGACAATAATTACAGTAATGATAACAGAAAGGAATATAGAGCAAATACATTTTTCGTCCTGAGCAGCCAGAAACCTCGCCTGGGCAGCTAAGCCTCGCAGGGGTGGGACTGATGAACTCGAGATAGCGGGGAAGAGGAGGAAAAATTGGGGTCAAAAGTTTACCCGCTGAACAAGTCTCCTTCATCTGTTCAGCCGGGGCCTGATGCCAGCGTTATAATAGCGATCTTGACTCTCCACACAAAAGATAGAATAGCTTTGAATTACATATGTTTGACGGTGCACTCCAGGTGAACCCTGAAAGCGGGGTGACCCCGAGTCAGGGACCGAGGGGAGTGGACCCCCGCCCGTCCCCAGACCCAAGATTGAGTGGCCAGCATTTTATTAAGGCTGTGGATTGGTGAATTTCCTTTGAATAAATTGCATTGGTTATGTTTAGGGACCAGGGCAAAATTAGCATTTTGAGGATTGATATTCTTACCCCGGTCACAGGGTGATGGGTAGGCTATGGCCACAGCCCCCCAAATGGAGCCTCCGGACTCCTTAAAAAACATTTAGCCTTACTCTCGCTCTGCTAAGCAACACGTCTTGTTTTTTGCCTTACACAAAGTCACCCACAAGCTGATTTTGGTTACAAAGAAGAAATATGTAAAAATAATAATAATAATAATAATAATAATAAATGAAAAACGTGAAGTGTTATAAACTTTTCTGAATTAGTACAAAAACACCGTTATAATTGTATTAGGTTTTGAAAATGCGTTAGGCTTTAGGCCATAAAGCTTCTAAAGGGATGGAGCTGCATAAAGAGATCGAACACAAGCGTTTTCCTTTCCCGTAAAACTGTGAGAATATGAGCCCCATCCCCATATAATTCTACATGAACATTGCTAACCCAATGAGCTTTCATGGGGATAATTTTTCTGAAAATATGCATCTAGCCTATATTGTAATAGATACAATTGGTTTTCAAGACATGGCAAAATGTAGGCTAATGTAGGCTATTTTCCTAAAACGTCTAATGAAACTGTGCACTCGAAATTGTTAGATCTGCCATGTCAGTAACAATTTATTCCCAAATTGTTCATTCATATTTCGTTTTGTTAAACAAACAAGTGGCCTATTATAAAATAGCCTAACTATTGGTTATTCAATCTTCATTTATTTAAAAAGAGTCAAGAGCTAAAGGAATAATATGGTAATTGGAGGTGTGTCTTTATCATAAATAAATATCGGAAATAGCTTCCGCAAGTGATCTTTTTCTTATAGAATAATACCGAATTGGGTTATGGCACAATTCTAACAACTGTTTATTGAAGAAAATTGAGTATATGTTCTGTCGTATAAATTTAGAACATACGGATTGGGCAAAATAGTATGTTATGATAACACCCTTACCTTTACCACCTAGTGAATATTTTCCTCTGCAGCCTGGTCCTCCTAACAGACAAGGGGCCTTGTAGCAACCATGTATTATCAGTCACTATCATCAGAGCACTTTTCTTACTGTCTACATTTACAGCACTGTGTCAGTTTGATATATATATTATATTCGTTATATGTGGGAAGGACAGGAGGCGTGGCAATACACTTCTTTCTCACACATTACTTTAGCAAATGAATAGAATAGTAGGCTAGATTTTTCAAATTTATAACCAGACTTTTTGCTCTTTTGCTAATTAACTTAGATGCCTTGGACGAATTTTATTTAGAATAATTGTTACAGAAACGTTGCCATAGCCTGATCCACATTGCACAAACAAGATTAGTACCAGTCCCATATTTATTAATGCTTCTCTTTTTATATTGTGAAAGTCCATTTATCATATTTCACATTTTCCATCTAAAATCGTAAAACACTGAATGTGTTTGTTTAAAATAGCATATTTATGTCGCTGAAAAGTTTATTAGATCATCACGTTTGAGAAGTGTCAAAATAAAACTTGTGATTTTAACTAAGTTTAACATTAGGGCGTAAAAAAACATGTTCAACTTCAGAATAAACACGTTTTCCCATCTCAAGATGTTCAATAAAAAATGACTATAGTAAGTGCAAAAAGCAGTGTATTAAACGCAATCAACTGCAAATAGCTGTAAAGCATTACCGACAGCCGGTCTCTCATTCAAGGTTAGGCTACTGTATGTCTAGAGAGTGGATAATAGCCAACCCTGCCCATATTTATATAACACATATATAACACACTGACTGTACATTTCAAGTTTCAAGTTTTCTTTGTCACATGCACAAGTACAGTGAAATGGTTAAATTGCTAGCCCTTCCCAACAATGCAATATTTAATATCAAAATATATATTTTTTTTATTAAAAAGAAGAGAAATAAGAAATATGAGACAGAATTTTTGTTGTTGTTGAGAATGTCAGCTATATACAGGGTCAGTGTTAGTACCACATTTACAATGTGCAGGGATACTGAGGTAGATGTACAGCTTACATGTAGACAGGGATCAGGAGAACGTGACTGGTAGCAGGATAAATAATAATAATAATAATACACCATATGGCAGCACCATAAGTGGTGGGTGGGTGTATGTGATTTAGATATCAAGTCAAGTATTCTTACCTTGGATATTATCTTGACAGATAGGCTCTCGGTGGTCTTGGCTACATGCGTTCTGGAGGCCAGATCTACAGAATAAAATATCCCCCCTTGTCATTCACGATGAGTTACAGGTGCAGAATACATTACATCGTAATATAACACCTGTCAACTTTGGCTATTTAGATGCGTAGAATGCCATAGGCCTATATCTGACAAAAATACAAATCCCATAGAGATGGCTTTCGTTTCCGTCTTATCCATACAAAGCTCGGAGCAGGACCTTGTTTGAACGGGAAAAACAGGAGCCTAGGTGAGCAACAATAACATAAGCCTAACAGTATGATACCATTTGAATAAATATACATATGTATATCCTTCTAACTCAAACCTTGACAAGGATACACTGAAGCGTCCCTTCAGTTGGCTAACATCGCTACAGGAGTGGCACAATCGACGTAAGTATTTTAAAGGTGGACTTACGTGGGTTTTGTACTGTTCAACAACAAAAAAATAATCACAAATTATTATTATTTTTGGGGCGCTGTTGAGTGCTGACCCGTACTAAGTGCACCGTTATCTCCCCAGAGTCGAGTAGACCCGAAAACCGAAGTCCAAGTCCGGGGTGAACTTCAGGTCACTACGTCTAACAAATATGAAAATGTCGCCTCTTTGGAGAAGTCACGCCTTGTTGTTTAACAAAGACTGTCAATGGGCAAGATTAATCAGAAACTAAATGGAAACGGTGTCACTTTGGGGTCAGGGAGAAGTTATCGCTGTTTAGGGGAGCGAATAGAAAGCGGGAGCGAAAAAATGAAAAAAAAAATAAAGCTTTCAATATTTCCGAAGTTTGGCCCCCCTTGCCACCGCACACCGGGCCTTCTTCACGTGGACAGTCGCGGACACTTTCCCTAGAGTTGTTCGTGCAGTTGAGGAGGCTTCCTCGATATTTTCACCTCGGATTCGGAATAGTGAGATGGAGGGCAAGCAGGTCGTGGAGATGGCAGTTGACAAGACACTGATGGCACAGAAGAGATACGGTCAGGGATGCTGCTATTATAAACTGTATATAATTGCACTTTTGTCATAGTGAAATGAAACGAGAAGTGTGTTTGGTTATTTGTAGGATACATGGTCGTGAGGTTGAATATATTTTCAGGTGATGGCTTGAATATTGGCATTTTAGGTCTAGTTATTTATTTCAGTTGTTTGGCATTGTACTTATTAATAGTATACTATATTTATGATGATTATTATTATTAATATGCCCTTAGACTTATGTTGTAGGCCTAATTATTATCTGACATCCACCTCAATAGTTTAAAATGCTGCACAAATGATGGGTGTTTATGTTGGATATTTACTAGTAAAGTAAACTAGGTTAGTTATAGTCAATCGCAGGCAGTTACTTCTAAACATGAGTCGTATAGGCCTATCTTTGTGATTACTGACAAGCGCTTTGTCAGTAGACGGTGCGTCGGTAGATAGGCCTATCTTTGTGATTACTGACAAGCGCTTTGTCAGTAGACGGTGCGTCGGTAGATAGGCCTATCTTTGTGATTACTGACAAGCGCTTTGTCAGTAGACGGTGCGTCGGTAGATAGGCCTATCTTTGTGATTACTGACAAGCGCTTTGTCAGTAGACGGTGCGTCGGTAGATAGGCCTATCTTTGTGATTACTGACAAGCGCTTTGTCAGTAGACGGTGCGTCGGTAGATAGGCCTATCTTTGTGATTACTGACAAGCGCTTTGTCAGTAGACGGTGCGTCGGTAGATAGGCCTATCTTTGTGATTACTGACAAGCGCTTTGTCAGTAGACGGTGCGTCGGTAGATAGGCCTATCTTTGTGATTACTGACAAGCGCTTTGTCAGTAGACGGTGCGTCGGTAGATAGGCCGATGCATGTTGATCACTTACTTTTGTATTGAGTTGCTTTTCATTTCAACACAAGTGTTCACTTCTCATCTACTAACATCATTGCAAATTCGCAACCGGTTATTTGGCCTTCTTTTGGCCTTCTTTTGAGATGCAATCTTGTATATGATGAGCCAAATATAAACTATTTGATGTTACAATTAAAATGCAGAGTTATCATAGGTTTAAGTGACAATGTGTACCGCAGAGCCGCGTAACTGCACCCAGGCAATGTTTTATCTTTGCTTCGCTTTGTTTTGTGTGTGTGTGTGTCACAAATCAAGTTAAATATTTGACTTCCTCGATTGTGCGTGCACATAATCTGTCACTCTCTAGTCTCCAGTTCACGATCAATATCAGTATCTATGTAAACAAGTTTCCATTTCATTTAGTTCATCACCATCAGTAAAATGTTACAATACAGATTTAAATTTTACGAACGGAATTACCAACTGAGAATTTACTAGAAAGAAAAGCATTTTGGAAAGGAGTGGATTGGAAAGGCGCTCCAATGTCATCTTTGACAGAAAATAAGACACGTACAGTTTGCTTGTTTCCAAAGAGCCCATCCTTTTCCTGGGCAACAGTATGAGATACCCAACATCATCATCATCCTCCTCCTCATCATCTCCTCAAGGCCGTGGTCTACTGTGGGTTACTGCTAAATAAAGGGGTTACTTACACTAGTTGAGTCAATGTGGTAAACAACTGGCTTGATACTTTTTTCTTTATCTATTTTGATTAAATAAGGAAATCACCAACGTAGGCTAGTCTGAGACATTTTCGTTGTGCCAATGCCAGGCTTTCCATTGGTTCCTGTTTACATGATGCCCACAGGAGACGCGGTGATTGGTGGCGGTTTACACGTGACCAGACAACTTTGTACATTTGACAGAGAGTAGGAGGGTTTTGTGGAGATCAGAATAACGACAGAGCGATAAAAATTAGTATTGTTGCACTTCACAAATTAATGATCATGAGTTCATACTTGATAAACTCGAACTATATCGAACCTTCCTTTCCTCCATGCGACGAATATCAACAGAACGGATACATCCCCGCCCCTACTGAGTACTACGAACGGCCAAAAGATTCGGGCTTTCCCCATCACGACGAGGCGTCCTATCCGAGGTCAAACTACACAGAACCGAGCTACGACTACGGTAATGTCCCTAACAACGGTCTCGACGATTTCACCGACAGGCATCACGCACAGGCTCACCCCGTTGCCCAGAACCATGGCCCTCGCCTCAACCCAGTCCCAGACAGCGGTGCCGTGGCGGACGTGAGCAAAGACTGCAGCCTCGCAACTGAGTCTTATTCCAGCGCACAGAAGGGAAAGGAAGTGCCGGTGGTCTACCCCTGGATGAAGAAGGTCCATGTTGGTGAGTTATCGCCACGTTTAAATACCGGAACCACAGAGCAAGCCACCACTGGAACGTATGCACGCCCATTGAGGCAGCACTAGTAGCACCCCTTACAACGGCAATTTACGACCATCGAGCAGCGGGGTCGGTAATTAAGAACCCTCATAAATTTTATTGCCTGTGTTTGTCTGCCGGGGCCATGTGTCTATGTTGTCTTTTAACTAGAACTATACCTCCATGGCTGGACCCCAGCCAAACTGTAATATACAACCCCGCCGATTTTGTTAATCATTTTCTAAGGCTTGATTTGTCCCTGGATGCGAGCGCTTGTACACACGGAGTCTCCAAAGAAATTGAGGCGAAACCCCCAACAAAACATCGTAGGCTTTATACCCCCATTAGACTCCCAACGAGCCTTTATGGAGAACAACAGTTGTAATGTATCCAGTGGAGGTGGTGTTTGAACTGTAGTGCTTCATGTGGCAGTAACAACTGCTTGCTTGTATGTGTGTGTGCTTGCTTTTCTTCAGTCAATGCTACTTACAATGGAGGAGTGCCCAAGAGGTCTCGCACTGCCTACACCCGCCAGCAGGCTCTCGAGCTGGAGAAAGAATTCCACTTCAACCGCTACCTGACCCGACGCAGGCGCGTGGAGATCGCGCACACGATGTGCCTGACCGAACGTCAGGTGAAGATCTGGTTCCAGAACAGAAGAATGAAGTGGAAGAAAGATCACAAGCTGCCGAACACAAAGATCCGCTCCGCAAGCTCAGCCTCGTCCTTGGGAGCACAGCAGCAGCAGCAGCAACAACAGAAAACCAAAACAGCCACGCACCAGCAGCTTGTTCCCACGCCTTGCACCGCGATCCTATAGTGATGGAACCCTCGCGCCAAACCAACAGACTGAGAACAGAACACAGAAACAGAATTTTGTGGCCCGATTCTCGAGTATGGCCCCCATGGTATTACCCCATTCCCTTGGCCTTTGGGCCTGTCGCGTCCTTTCAAAACCATTTCCCCTCTCAACCTCCTCTTTCTGTTTGTTCACTCTCTCCTCATTATTGAGCTCGAAATCCGCCACGTACTGCCCAAGATGGCAACTGAAATGTATTTGTTTATTAGAACAGAAGGTTAACGCACATTCAAATGCACCACAGGACCTTGGATTATAAGTGTCATTGCATAGAATAAAAAGAAAGAGAATGAGACTAGAGACATGTGAGGCCGCGTTTTTCTTTTTCTTATATGCAATGTTTTTGTTTATTCTCGTGGAAAGTTTTAATATACTTGAAAGAATGACGATGTTTTAGTGCCCGGTCTGAGACCTATCACGAGGTTTAGAATGGGACAGGGTAGTAGTTAGGGTTTAGCTCGTGATGTGTGAATGAGTTGGTTTACTGTTGAATGTGTTATTAACTCGTGTAATGTCCAGGTGACTTTCACCCCTAATGTACATAGACAAATCATAGCGAAGGCACAATACTGAATCCATTTTGTCGGCTAAAAAAAGACAACCTCGTTTGTTTGTTCGTGTAGTAGTGTAGATTCGTTTCATCTGTGATAGTGTGTCCCTATTTTGTGGTGTGATCTAAACTGTGAATATTTGTATATGTTGTTTGATTAATGAACGGTGTAATAATGTATTGTATTTTAGGCACATGCAAGAAACGTTTCTCGTGAAATAAATATGTACTTCAATTGTATGGCTGATGTTGGTTTGCATATAATAGTGTAAGATATTTCAGAATAATATGCATTGAGTTAGATCAAATTTTTGAATGCTATGGTAACAAAAGCATAACTTGTCTATAGCGTAGGCCTATGTCAAAGGCCGCACAAAGGTTGTGGATGATTTAACAATGCTCACAAACTCAATACGCATAGTGCTTGTTTCTTTAACGTTTAATGACATTACACTATTCCCAAACAGGGATTGAAACTTTTGCATGAGCTAGCCAGTGCTTCGAATGTGCGTGCGTAATGAACGTTATAAGAAATACAATTCACCTAATTATGATAGCTGTGCTGGGTGTTAAATTTTGCTTTGTTTGTCCACTTTTGTTTTTTTCTGGACAAAACAACTCAGACCAGTGATATTCCAATGGGCAGCACCTAAAACGTCAGTAAATATATACAAAAGCCCACTCCTTGCAAGTTCACAGTCCTAAGACATTCAGTCAATGTAGTTTCACAGCCAAAGACGCGCAATTATCCAGAAATATCGTTGTGCATAAAGTGGGCATACAACAACTCCAATAACATTTTATTTTTCACCCAGATGCATCTTTCTCAGTGGACTTTCCAGATTGCTATAAACTGCTATTAAACTAAACAAGTTGATTTTCGGGCCATGTTTCTCTGTTACAACATTGCATACACAGTTAACACAATACAAAACTAAATCGTGTGTGCATATTTGTTAATAGTCTGTAAACTACTACTATAGGAAAGTATTTCGAAAGCATGAGAGTGTTGCAAATTGAAATAGGATATTACTTACTACCATAATAATACATGTTCCACAAACTTTATGTAGCCCAATAGAGAGAGACCTGTTATATTCTAGCGAAGTATTTGGCCACACATTTGGCTGCTCCTGTTTTCGTTTTTTATTATAAGGATAATGTGCATTTTCTTCTCAATCCCTAGTATACCAGCGTGTGTTGGTCACTACCTGCTACATCTAAACAATCAGAGGGTTCAACGGGAGGACACATCAGTATCTGACCAATCATCAACTAGCAGCACTCCGCTTGACCTCTGACCTTACGACACACAATGTCCAGTCCTCCATAGCTTTTAATATATATATATATATATATATTTGCCCACGAGACAATGCGGAAACAACATTTTTGTGAAGGTGTGCAAACGTGCTGTTCATTCACTCAAAGTCGTCTACTGCTATTCGTCCCACAAACGCCTCTGTCAGATCATGAGTGCAAAAGGAAGATTGAGATAGACCACGCTTAGAGCTATTAGAAAAAAACAACTTTTCCATTTACTGTAGCTATAAAAGGGACCTCGTTGACCTCTCCAAAGGATCTACATTATTCTAGTAAATGAAAGCCATTCTTATAATTATGGACTCTAACATTGAGTTTCGAGTAGATATGTTAACGAAATGAAAAAACAGTTATTCAAGGCCATTATTATTGTTCGCCATAAGCAGCATTTTGTCTCTGTATCTGACTTTACAAGCATTCATAATCCATCCTTGATAGACAGAAGGGATTGCTATGTTATATATATATATAATAGGTAGGCCTGAGTGGAATGTTATAGCATATGCATAACAATCAGCGTATTTTCTTATCAAATGGCATTGGGCACAGCAGGAAAGGAATGCGTAATATGGCTACATCTTCGTAAACTCCATCTGAGCTTTATAAGTGGATACAAGTGCAATTCAATGTAATGCATTATGGAAACATTTTAAATTACACAGAATTATCTTGCCAACTTAGGCTAGGCCTTTTCTGTGCCAGCAGTTGGCGTAGGCGTGGAGTGGAGAAATTGCCATTTTGTTTGATTGGCACAGGTTTTATGCAGTCTCTCACGATGTCAAGATAGTTAAATTAGACATTTGTGCTAATTTAATACCCGAATAGAGGTCACCCCCAATGTACTACATTTTAATATGATAACTCACGTGACGTCTTCAATAATGAATGCCCTCGGGTCAGAAATAGATATGAAAATCGGCAGTATTTTCATTTGAAATGATCCTCGGCAGAGCACGAATCAAATATTCCTCTCTGCTAAATTCTCGCTCCTGTCCGTCCGGTCCCTGGTGGATAGAGCCCATGTTGTCTGATTGTGAGTAAATTTGGACACTTTCTGTCCTAAATAACCTGTTTTTCATTTCTTTACATAGCGATATGTTAAAGGTTGAGAGCAATGTAATTGTCCACGTCATTGGTATTTGGTTGTGACTGATTTGTAACAGTGTATATTCAGCTGCTGCTTTGTTATAAAGGCTTTCTTGCTCACCAGCATCAACCTCCTGTTAAGCCGCAGCTTTGTGGGTTAGACTCCTCTGCTAGGAGACTGGTTCCTTGTGGCAAAAATGTGTAAGCGTTACCGTCACGTAGCAATTTAAAAACTTGAAAACTATCAATTTCTAAATTGTTACCTGGAATCTTAATATTACTCATATGAAGATATACTTTTTCAATGATAATAGACTATATGAGGCAGTTATTATGGTAGGATATGGCATTCAACTTGTGATCAAGGCTCACACCCAGGCGTCATACACACAAGGCGCATCAGCATGTGGAAAAGTACAAACTTCTGCATAGCATCTGTGCTTTTCCATAATATAACATTTCTGGCTAAATTTACCCTAAAATGACTCAAAGGGAAGAGGAGGGGGATACGGAATTGCAATGTGGCAGCAACGAACTTTTATAATTCTGAACATTTAATTGACAAAATATGAACTGATACCCCGTTGTTATAGGACTGCTGCGATTGACAAAGCTGTGCAGTGAGACTTCTTGTTCGCTTCTGACCTGTGGCTTTTATTCAAGGGTGTAGAGCCCAGAAATGCCACTTCGTTAATTGAGCATAAATAAAGTAGGCCTAATTGAAAATAAACACTGCAATGAACTCAAATGTATATTGGCATTGGACATAAGTGATCACAAGATTACCTTAGAGCAACCCAATGACCCTGAGCAAGGAAGAGGTTCCATGCTTTTTGCACACTCAATTTACTGTCCCATTTGTCTCCGATTGTATAAATAAAGTTGCGTTGAAATTAATTGAAAGGATTGTCAGATTCTGGTAAAAACAATGCATTCACGTAGAAGTAGTACAGTAGTACAGTAATCATTGACTTATATTCCGTTTTCATGAGGTATAGATAACTGTTTTCAAAGTATTTTGTAAAAATACATTTTATTAACAATTTATGTGCATGTTAACCCATGTCTGGTCTTGTGAGCCACACATGCAAAGTTTTAAAAGGCAAATATCAGGCTATTGTGCATGAATGAGTTGTCCACATTATTGAATGGGCGCCTTAAACAGAGAAGGCACAAAGAACAATCAAGAACTAAGTTAAACATTAACAGACCACCATCCTGTCCACGAAAGACTGACTTTAGGCTACAAGGCTGTTATTGAACATTAATGTAACATACAATATAAACACGTGTAATAACATAAGTCTAAAAATATGTTCAAAATGACTCTGAGCGGTTAGTTTTAGTTTTAGCTTGCCAGAGGCTAGTTGAATCAAATGTGCCATTGGTAATGTGTAGGCCTACTATTATTGTTAATATTATTACTATTATGATTATGATTATTATTATACATGATTATTATTGCTCTGAGGTCAAATTAGGAAGTTTAGTCTCTTGTTCTTACCCTATTTTTTTTATAATCAGCTCAATGCACTAAATATAACGTTAACCTATCAAAAGTGGCAATTGAAATACATTTTAAAGTATTACAACAAAAAGTCCAAATTAATACAATTTTATTTCTACAATACGTACTGAAACAAACCATCAGAACAGAAGTCAGTCCGTGTAGTCGTGT
The DNA here is from genome assembly GCF_023373465.1 of Oncorhynchus keta. Taxonomy (NCBI): domain Eukaryota; kingdom Metazoa; phylum Chordata; class Actinopteri; order Salmoniformes; family Salmonidae; genus Oncorhynchus; species Oncorhynchus keta. Next base: position 27,259,295 of record NC_068440.1, on the reverse strand, counting down.
ATAGCGAGATCCACCGAGGCTTCTTTGTCTTAGCTTGGACGCCAAGCCAGTTTAAGGCGTTGAATTTCGCATTAGCCTTGATGTTGGTCAATGTAAACCCCTGAGAAAGAGTTATCTTCTGCTGAGTGTATCGGTAACCCAAGGCTCGCTGTTAAGAGCTTCAAATGTCAACATTGTGGGGAGATATGTAGCCTATAGCCACCGCCGTCTGGCGAACACCCAAAGACAGAGGGTGTGGAGAGGTCGACAGCTCAAGTCCTCTTGGTGGCCGGGGAATGTTGGGAGTTTGATATATCTGAAGAAATATCTCAGAAAAAGTATAAACAAAGAAACTAACCAAATGCTGTAATAGGCTAATCATCTTGTGTGGTTTTTATTCTTGATTGCATTTTGTATTATATGTTCGGTTATTTTCTATAGTATTATCACTAGTGTATAGTATTACTATAGTATTATCACTAGTGTATAGTATTACTATAGTATTATCACGGATTATTGGAACTAGCTCTCAAATCAAGAATTCCACTGTACGGTTTTACACCTGTTGAATTCTGTGCAGTGGCGAATAAACTTTGATACTTGAAACTGCTGAAAAGGACAAACACCCATCCTAAAAAGTATCCAAAACTTTCCCAGCTGAAAACGGAGGTTTAGCTATGTTCGTAATTGGTTTTGTAGTCTCCATCCTCTCCTTGTTTTTGACCCCAAATAACTTCACACTCGACTCTCTGGGCCTCGGCTTGGGTCAGGAAAAAGTTCAGGTGCGGTGGCGAAACCCGGCGTGGGAGAGAGGGTCTGTTTTCCGTCCACCGTCAGCTCCAGTCACAGACGCTCCCCGGCATGCCATGCATGTGCACTCTGAGCTGGTGCAGGCAGTGGTATGCAAATCTGGCCGAACTAGAACAGAGAAAGACATAAAACACATTTCTGTATCACCAAAATGTATCCCAAAGTAAAGGCCTTTCTCTGAGTTTAAACGAGGTCCCCTCTTCACATAAAAAAAAACCAAAAAAACAATTATGCTAATAAAATCTGATTCACCCATAATTCTAACCCAACATAAATCATAAAATCAGAACCTCCTCACTCCCAATCTTCCACAAAGTAGTCTGAAAGGTAAACTGATTAGAGATGGTCCCCTCCTGCTCGGATTTTTAAAAGTTTAAACGGCTCAAGTTGTAGTTTGAGAAGACAAAGGGTGGTGTGGGAGTGGGATGCGCTCCATGTCCGCTTGACGTGATTAATAGTTATGGTGGAACATTTCCACGCCCGCTGCTCAGTGTTGACAGAAAACAAGCGCCAAACGGCGCCGAGAGAAGGGCTGCTCTTCCGGACAAGGTTTAGGCTGTACCCGGGAAGTCTAAACGATATAATGTAGTGGGCCACCATACCGTTCATAACTTAAGTTGTGGGTGTATTAGACATTGCAGTAGAATATACATGTATTTCAAAGATAATTATTATCGATGACCCTCATCTCATACGTTTTCATGTGAACAAGAAGAGTAGGCTAGTTTCCATATACCACCTGATCCTTCCCCCTCCCCATACTGGGATTTGAGTATGTCCTCTGCGCAAACCTATAATTTCCAGCATCACTCAACTGGCGGTAGGAAATGCGTAAGAGCTGCAGGTTGAATGGAGGGTCGCTGCACTGACCAGGGGGGTAAAGAACCAGCTCATTGCGCTTACTCGTGCACCATCTCCTCTCAGATCAGCACTGACTGACTAACTGACACTCACACCTCCCGGCTACTGGGACGCACACCTTTACGCAGCGTTCGGACAGGTAACTATGAGATATTTGATTTCGATTCGGCCGCCAGTATGTGGCTATTGACTGAGTGAGTGGGTGAGTGATTGGTTGTATAGCTCGGGGGTGTGGGGTGATGTATAGTGGAGTGGTGGCGATATTGAGTGCCTCTGCACACTCTGCACACAATAGCACCAGCCATATCTCTCTATAAAAAATAAAGGGGTGACTCGGGTGTTGAGTGAGCAATCCGCCACCCATAAGGGGCTTCCTTGAGGAAAAGCCCTCTATCTATCTCACATAGTGAGAATTGTCACACCACCACGCCAAACACATCCCTGGCTCTACCCGTGGCCCAAGGCTAGTTAGCCTAGCATCACAGTATTTTACATCGGGATTAGCGCTCTCTGATTACGTTAATAGGCACTAAATATAGGAGCCTTTAAAACTGACAGAACACACACGCCTCGGAATCAGGCGAGTTGTGTGGAAGTAGAGAGGCACTGCGAGAGACCTGTCCCATCGTACATTGTAGTCTCGTGTACCCTTCTTTTTCCTCCCTCTAAAGTGATCCGTTTTCCTCAGGGGCAATGACTGCCTCCATGAATGATTCACGGGCTCAAATAAAAGGGATTTAAGTTGACGTGGTGTCACGTGAGCAGGGCGCATAATACGGCGCGGTGTTATGGCACCGGGAGAAAACCGGAGCCCTGGTCTGGCCATACGATGCTGATTACGCGCATCCCCCCACTTTCCGTGAGTTTAGTCGGGGCTTTGTAGACTTTTGCTGAGGAGAGAAAGAAAGAGTGAACGAGAAAGAGGGAGAGAGGGAGGTTCTTGCTTGTTGTGGATGCTATTATACTGCTGTCACGGACGGATATGTTTTTCCTCGCGGACAGAGTCAGAGCTTGTGCTTGGGGATGATGGATTTTATTTTGAGGTATTTCCGCCGATTGTTCATTACTGTCGTGAGTTATTGCCGCGCGAGGCAGAGGTCAGTAAGCAAAAAAGACTCCATGTTTGTGTCGGGAAAATAAAACTGAAACATTTTTAAAGAGTATATATTGTCATGTTGTTAGAGATATCGTCGATTTTCAGTGTCAGGCTACTCAAATGAATTATACTACATGAAACATAACTTCAGTTATATTTGCTTCACTATCCTGTGTGAACGTTTTAGCTTGGCTTCAAAGTCCTCACAACAATTCCCCATCCCATGGTCTAGCCTTACTCCATTGGTGTTATATATCACAATAAAATATAGATGTTTAAATGTTTCATTTTCAGTTTCATTTTGATCCGATTCCTAGCTCAGAATAGTGCAGACACTCAAGTGTTTAGCTAGAAACCCGTATGCAGTTCATGCAGCCATAGCCACAGATAGCCTACATCAGATTTGCAGTTGGCCTAGATAGCCGTTTGTAAATAAACCCAGCCATTTAAACCTCTGCTGGTTAGAAAATAAGAAAAAAAACTGAGGTGAAAGCAGTCGTGATGTCCTGCTCCGAGGAGTAATTCATTTCCCTATAAAATACATCAATTTGTGGTGTTAAACATGGGGTTTCTCGGGAAAGGATACATCAAGTTGAGGTACATAAAAAGCGAAGAAAGGCTTTGGGGTTGTGCGGCTCTGCCACGGAGACGAGGATAATGTTAGACGGAGTGCCATATAGGACCGCGCGGCCGCGCTGAGGTCACGGCGCTCGGGTGTGATTTATGGGCGCAGGGACTTGGGGCAGCCATTGCACGAGCGCTAATGACTATTCGATCCAATTCCAATGTGGGACAAAAATACACACAAAAACAAAAAAGCTACAAAAATGAGTGTCCAAGTTACTTTTTTTGTTTTCTGGATAGTTTTGTTTTTGTATTAATAATGTTGAAATACAAATGTGACTGTTTTGAAATGTATTATTTTTATTAATAGCAATAATTTGATTTATAAGAGAAAAATATGTATAATAATGTGGTTATTAAGTTTAATTTAAAGAATATTCATTACCTTTGTTGCACAACGAACACATAGGATTACAATATGATACAATATTTAAATTTGGACACAAGATAGGTCACATTAAAATTCTTTAAACTACTGGGCTAAAGCCTATTATCGTAAATTTGTGTATTTACTTGACTGGTTTTGGCTGCTAATGTTGAATTAATTTATTGTTCAGAGTAATTAGTCTATTGTTAGGCTCCTTGGAGTTTTCATTAGGCCTAGCCTACTCTCTTCTGGAAATATGATATTAGCCTACTAATATATTATGCACATTGTTATTATTGATATGAACTTAGCATTTACATGTTAGGTGGAATATTGGACCTATAGGTTTATTAGGGAAAAAACAGGTTGGCTAAAGTAACATGGATTTGAAATTTTCTTTCAGAATTCTACCTAAATAAATCACATCCATCCTACGGTCTTCACGAGACCCTGCCCTGCCTTCGGTAAGTCCATATTATGTCCTCATTGATTTCTGTTAGAAATGCTTGATGGTCATATCCTGATTCAATTCTAATAAGTAGCACTGAGACGCCTACACCAGCACACTCACACACAGGCCTGTACACACACATCCATAGCCTGTAGACTTCCTATATAGCTTATAGTGGTGATATGAAACGCCTGAGAGCAATAATTCGTTCTCTTCCACATGTCTTTTGTAGTGTAATTTGTCACTATAAAAACGACGGGGGAATCGCAGCTCTTGCAGCGATGCCTTGTTCCTTTCAAAAGATCTCTCTCTGAAAACCATCTGCCTTGGCGAAGGCTATAGATTACACAAATATTACTCCCAAAAAGTAGTTTTGGGGTGGTTTGTGTTCGTGCTTTTTGTAATAATATCAATCCGCCTTCTGTTCCCACTATCTCCATGACATCTAACCCCGTAGCTAGGACCCAAATTAAGGAAAATCATGACTCAGCATTTCGAGAAAACACAAAGCAGTAAATAATTATACCAAGTCACTATTCTGCTTTGAAAAAAGAAAGGCAACGTTTGCTAAAAAATATCCTCACGCACGAATTTTGGTCCCACTCACCCTCCCACGCCGTCTGAATGTTCTACCTTCTTATTGTGTGGCTGAATCTGTCCTTCTATCCATCCACCATGCGGCCTCAGACCAGAGAAGCAGTGCTCTAGACGTGTTTACTGCCTTGAGATGCAAGAGGACATAAATCGTTTTGCTTTGTCCGCAAACGACACCATTCACATGCAGAGGGATTCCCCATGCTCTCGGTTTCTCTCTCGCCGGTTTCTCTTGTCTACCTCCTCTGTTTTCCCTTTTGAAGATGTCTAACCCGATGGGGTCTTTCCCTTGGTTCACCCCAACCAAGGCTTTGATCGGCGGCGTCCCCAGTTCATAAACGCATTTATTTATTTTCTAACCATCCAGGAAAAATACATATTCGATCCTATGAATTTAGAAATTTGTCGATTATTGCAACACACACAAAAAAAGTAATAATCCAAGCACAATTCGTAAATGAAAGGCTTGATAAGATAAATAAAATGCAAAAGTATTGGTTAATGATTAAGCTGCGGATGGGCGCCCTTTATCCCTCTCATAGTAATGGTAATGTACGGTTGTCACCATCAGCTGTGCTGCGTAAAGCTGTGCACTCTCCCATCATTTCATCCAGTCTTTATTCGATTCTGTGTTCAATAAATAACAACAAATGCCATAAAACACTTGGGATGGGTGTTCGTGGTTTTTGTGATGCTATTTTTTTTGGAGGGGGGCAGGATTTGAAGTTACTTTTTGTGTCCAAGGCACTAGTTCATTTGCATAATCTTCCTTGTCTATGGTGACGCTATGTTTCGGGGAGTTCACTGTTCTGGTGATGTCTGCATGGTACTTGTGCCCAAACACATAGTCCATAGCCCTGGCTAGGTTTAATATTGGTATAAGACATGGGCACTGCTCGAGCATGTGATAAGTTCAACCCCGAGGGCCGATAGCGGTTATCTGGACGACCCGAGTGCTCGCGCCTGCTTTCATTATCTTGGTTTACCCTTCAAACACCGAACAGAAAAAAAGGGATTTTGTTTCTTCTACACACAGAGCCTCTCGCCCCTTCCCTTTTTTGTTGTGGCGGATGAGTCCTGTATGAGCTTGGCGCATGCTGGTGCTGCTGCTTATACACCAGCTTGCTCTGCCTAAACTTTTTCTCCGGACTACTGTTTTGATCGATTTCGTCGCTGAATGAGAACATACTGTCTTGTGCTTTACATTCATCGTCAGAGGATAAGGTAAGCAGGCCAGAAATTGTCTCTCTCTCGGTTGTAAAAGGCAGAGTTCGTGTCGCGCGGTGATTTATCACCGTATGACTTACTACATCTCGGTTCAGGAAGAGTTCACACACAACACAGGCAGCCAGATTTCTCTCGCGCGCGGAGCGGGGGGCTGAGTATTCGAAGGCTCGAACCTGTCTTCTCTTTTCTGCCCTGTCTTTCTTTATTCGACCAGACTACTATTTATTTTGGAAATGCATCAAAAAGCTTTCTGATATGTATTCCAAAGCAACGCTTTCATTGCAGATCTGGTGATGGGATGTGATATTCATTTGAATTCTGCGGTGTGTTAAGGGCAAGAGGGTCTGGTTTTCAAACCGTTTTTGCCTGTCGTGGTGTGTATTGTGCTGTAACGAGCCGTAGTTAACGAATTATCTATCCATTTCTTTTATAAAAACATATCTCAGGTGATCTAATATGAAGATCATGGTCATGTTTAATATTGACATGATTGATTTATAATAGTATCGCTCGGCCTAATATTACTTTTGCCCAAGTTAGTTCTATATTGTATTAAAAGAGTAGTAATATATTTATTTCTAATAAAAATACAATGAATATCAATCATTATCACAAACCTTCTCCACTTGTTGGCTATCATCATTTTATCGTTTTATCGTGGTCTCTTGCACTGCCTTAACTAGGCTACACAATAGGATGTTCATGTTTTCATTTTGGATTCCACTATAGCCTACAATAACCTGCCTATATTTCCTTAGCTATGAAACTAGTTTCACATTTGAGATAGTTTGTGAATTGATACTGCTGCATCGAGTAACTCGTTTATTTTGAATGATTCACATAATTTCCATTAGCAGGTGTGACAATAGCTTTTGCCTATAGTTGCTATTTTATCCAGACTACAATGCTTCACAAATTAAGCCTAAAATCCTTCTAAGGAAAACTCTACTATTTTATTTTAAAAACGTGTATGTTGTATCCATTTGCCCACATCGATTATCAAAATATATATATATATAATTTCAATTGGATAGTTTTTCAATTACTTCTCAATTGATATGACCCCAGTTTGCCTACCTCAGTGAGTAGACTGCTAGCAGTAGTTGGGCATTCCCACTCATTAGATCCACAATAGCTATTTCCTAGCCTAGAAGTACGCCTATAGTTCTAGGCTACATTCCTAAATACCGAGCCATAGCCTAGCTGTTCACCGGGCCGCTGTCTGCAGTGCGCCATCCCGCCCTTGCATACATCACCGGGATGCGCGACTTCGCCGACAGCACCGAAAGGAGCCTTTATTATAGGCCTGCGAGGGAAAGTTCACGTCGTGGTCATGGAGATGCAGTTTTACAGGTTTCTTCCTGGCCCTACTCCACCTTGGTTCCACACACACATGCAGCAAAAACTGGGGAATGTGGTTGTTTATGCTTTTAGCAAGGTGGCTGGGCTGGGGCAGAGATTACAGCACACTGCGGTGAAGGCTGGCCGGGTCTGTGGAGAGAAAGCATAGAGAAGTCATAGGCCCAGTACACGACAGGCCTTTCGTTTGGTGGTTTACAATTAATTGTAATATTGCACAATTGCTATGCTTTTATAAACGTATTTATTTTGATTCAGTTAAGTGCAGATGAGGTTTGTGCATGCCTTTGTTCCCTTTGTTGGTAACCAGAAGGTAAACGAGAATAGCCAGAGAACTGTTGCCCCTATCTTGCCTCCATAGTATCTGGTGTCAGCCCTTTATTGAAAAGTAAGATGGATCGCCACCATTTCTTCTCCTCACCGTGCTTCTTGTAACCCTAGGTTCACCCGAGGAGGCCATTGGCGAAGAGGTGTCACGTGACCAAGAGGTGCCAATGTTATTCAACAAGGGTGTCAAGACCCTGTCAGTTTCTGAAATAAATATTGGGAAACGGCGAGATGCAGAAGGCAACCTACTACGACAGCTCCGCAATTTACAGTGGCTACCCGTATCAAAGCGCAAATGGCTTCAGTTATGATGCCAATCAGGTCCAATATCCCCGGGCCTCTCATGTGGAAAGTGAGTACCATCGACCAGCCTGCTCCTTGCAGTCCCCAGACGGCTTGGTCGCCCTGCAGAAGCCGGGGGAGATGGCGGAGAACTGCGATAGGGGTACGGCCATCCAGGCAGCGCAGCCACCCGTCCTCACTGAAAGCAATCAACCGCAGATGTCGGTGTCTGTCCCACCACCCCCTCCCCAGTCACAGTCCCCCGGTTCTCTCAACCAGAACACGAACAACGGCTCCTGTCAACCCAACTCAAAGAGCTCGGTGCACAGCTCGCCGACCACCACCCGGAAGCACATCTTCCCCTGGATGAAAGAGTCCCGTCAGAACCAGAAGCCTAAAACCAGTAGCTCCAGCTCAGGTATATTACCTAGACGCCACTTCTGAGGAGACACGTGATAAAATACACCCCATTATTCATGCTTGGTTCTGTGATCCATTACTGATACATGAAACAGTTAGCTTACATCCATACCCCACAAGTCACCAATTATATATATATTTTCATCAGATGAACCAACATGTTTGATTATTTCCATATTATGCATACATTCGAATTCTCAAACTTTTCCCTCACAGTTGAACAAACTATAGATAAAAATATATATAAAAAAATATATGCCATTTAGCAGACGCTTTTATCCAAAGCGACTTACAGTCATGTGTGCATACATTCTACGTATGGGTGGTCCCGGGAATCGAACCCACTACCCTGGCGTTACAAGCGCCATGCTCTACCAACTGAGCTACAGAAGGACCATATAGTTTACCATTATGATGTATGGCTTATTATCTATTATGCAAGCCCACTCAGAGCCATGTATTTAGAGAGTTGGGCCATTCGGCATCCTGATGCATTTAAAATCTTTCCTTCTGCCCCTGAACAAGGCAGTTAACCCACTGTTCCCCGGTTGAATAAGGATAACACTTCAACGTGTTCATGTCAGCTCCCCATTAACGTTACATGGAGAATATTTAAACAAGAATTAGAACGATGTTCAAAAATGTGGTTAACTCTGAATGTATGGCTCGGGCCTACTCCATCGTGATATTCTTTATGATCTAGTTCTCAAGGTCCGGGCAAGGAGACTCACAGCTCCGCTTAAACCGTTGACAACAATCAAAGGATTGTTAAATATTTGGTTGTAATATCATTACCCCTTGAAGAGCAGAGTCAGACCTAAACAGGTACAATTATTTAACTAGGCAAGTTAGTTAATAACACATTCTTATTTACGATGTCAGCTTAGGAACTGTGGGTTAACGGCCTTGTTCAGGGGCAGAACAACAGATGTTTACCTTGTCAGCTCGGTGATTCGAGCTATCAACATTTCGGTTACTGGCCCAATGTCTAACCACTTGGCTACCTGCCGCTTCATGCAAAACAATGATCGGAGTTATATTGCATGTAACTGCATCAGTACACATCAAGCCTCACGACATATCTCAGTACTGGCCACCATTAATTGGATATTTGAGTGATATCAAATAAAAGTGAACTATACCAGACAAGTATGAATGGTTTAGGTTCATTTCCCATATTTTGTGGGCTCTGCCTGTCAAGCAGCAGAAGAGCGCATATGCCATGCTACTGTCAGCTGATAATGTTTACTTTGCATGCTATAGGTAGAAACTGTACAGTTAGTGGTAAGTAGACCTAATGTAGGCTACGTTTTTCTCCAAACAATGTTGGCTTACCTATCGAAGTTAACTAACATGATCCCCTTTTCAACATTGTTTTTAAGAGTTTTTAATTACAATTGCTGCTGACAGACATGATATAGGTTACATTGATTGATAGACCATGTCAAATTGGCTAGCTAGTTAACAAGCAAACTTTCGCCGGATAAATTAGATGACTATATCCAAATATTGCTTGATTTGCTTGCCATCTATAGTGGAAGTGACCGTAGAGCCGACTGACAACTTTACCAGGACTAGGACTTGCCGATGTCAAGCTCTTTCCAAAAGCCTTATCTCTGATGAAGCAAGCTAAATGATAGGTACCTCCGCGGCAGGGTAGCCTAGTGGTTAGAGCGTTGGACTAGTAACCGGAAGGTTGCAAGTTCAAACCCCCAAGCTGACAAGTTACAAATCTGTCGTTCTGCCCCTGAACAGGCAGTTCAGGGGCAGTGTTCCTAGGCCGTCATTGAAAATAAGAATTTGTTCTTAACTGACTTGGCAAGTTAAATAAAGTTTACAAAAAAAAATAAAAAATAAAAAATAATAATAATAATCTGAAATTAGGTTATCATTGATGTTTACTGATCATGTTTTGCATGGAATGGTCGTAAATTTGTAGTTATGACTATGCTCAATAGGTGATGATATTAAAACCAAATATTTATAACATTTATTTAACAATACCTTGGAAACCTTGCCAAAGGCTTTTAGCGGAGCTATAGTCTACTTGCCCCCCAGAAGCCAAATCGAACGTATTGTGACGTTTTATTGAAAACGACCTATTTCGTATAATACAATAGCCCTATTACGCACACCCTCTTGTGATGTCAATAGGGTCCCCCATTAGTATGCATTCCTTATGATCTATTATGATGTATGCATGTTCATTAGAAATACTCAATTGTGATCCATTCCTCATAGTTTTAGGCCTGGCTCCACCATGTGTTGTCCATATGCTCTATCGTTGACTTTCTGCTAGAATAAACATAATATATTGTCCGTGATCACACAACATTCCATGCAGGACAACAAACAAACATACAAAAACAGTTGTTCCAATTTGTTCTCTTGTTTTGATTAGAGGAAAAGCTAGGAGACCTGGGGGAGGAAGTTGTTTACCCAAAGTTGAAAGATGCTTAAATTCCCATGGCCTTACCAAATCGTGTTGTCTCCATAGGCTAGTATGCCTATTTATGTCCACCTTTTGGGAATATATTTGGTCAGAAGTGAATAAGTAGGGCATCCAGGCATCTAAAAGGTCTGCTGAATCCCATTTATCATGAGTCTGTCAAGATGTCTGCCAAATTGATGCCAAAGGGACTATTTCAAACCTTAGCCTAAGGCTTACCCCACTGGGTAAAAACTGGTTGAATTAACGTTGTTTCCACGTCATTTCAACAAAAAGATGTGATGACATTGAATCAACGTGGAAAACTGATTGGATTGCCAGAAAGTCATCAATATAAATGATTTCGTATTTTTTTCACCCAACTTTTAACCTAAATCCAATGACATGGTGAAAATATTTTTGATTTCACGTTTAATTCACTGTTGATTTTCCAGCAAATGTAAATTAAAACTAGACTTTGAAATAAGTCTGTGTTCAGTGGGTCTGCTTTTTGCAATAATTCTAATCACAGATCCCTCAACAGTAGCTCCTTAATGAAACAAGATAATTTTGAATATTACATTTTTTATTTGGATAATTATTACGATTTGGATTATAGCCCGATTATAGCATTTTTCGAATAACATCAGTATTTAGTAGCCTAGTTTCTGAAACAGAGATGGTGAAAATATTATATCCCCATTTATAAAGAAGAGCTAACTCATAACATGATGCCATGCTGCATTCCTCACGCCCAGCTTCTGGCTGTACAGTAGCTAGTAGCAACATTTATTAGGTGTTGGCAGCCTGCCATAAACGGTAACTAGACCAACACCTTGCTGTGAGGCGGCAGAGCCCAAGCCATTCAGCATGGTGAGACTCATAGGAGATGGCAAGGCGAGATTTAGCTCATGCGCAGTGAGGAATATAGATATTTGCATTGCACATGTGTGTACTATGAGGGTTAAAAAGCTACAGTGGGAAATACACACACACACACAATTATAATCACTCTGATTTGGCTTTTGAGTAAAGTATAGCTAACAGTTGAGAGCTGTCAGTCATAGTTAATGTTATGTCTGATATAATTGCACTGGTAACATCCACAGTCTAGTTGAGGACATCTCTGATTTGTCTTTATTTGTAGAACTCTTATTGATATGTGTATTTGAGTCGGTTCATGTGGAGAAACGTGTGTTATCAGCTATATGTATCTTGTCACTCTGTGTCTTGTTCTTGTGCTTGCTGCTGGGGTTGGTTACTGATTGACTGCCTTCCTTTTCCTCTTCCGCCAGTTGAGAGTTGCCCTGGAGACAAGAGCCCCCCGGGCGGGTCAGCCGCGTCGAAGAGAGCCCGGACGGCTTATACCAGCGCACAACTGGTGGAACTGGAAAAGGAGTTCCACTTCAACCGCTACCTCTGCAGACCCCGCAGGGTCGAGATGGCCAACCTGCTCAACCTCACGGAGAGGCAGATTAAGATCTGGTTCCAGAACCGCAGGATGAAGTACAAAAAGGATCAGAAAGGGTGTGGCATGATGCCTTCTCCCGGGGGACAGTCCCCTCGGAGCCCCCTCGGCCCATCACCCGGAGGCGGGGGTGGAGGATACCTCAACTCTATGCATTCTCTGGTTAACAGTGTACCCTATGAGTCCCAGTCGCCAACGTCTTACAATAAGCCCGCTCATAATGCATACGGTATGCCTACGTCATATCCCCCTCCCTTGAACAGCTCCCTAAACAACTGCCCGCCCTCTCAGAAGAGGTATCCCGGGACTGGCGGCTCGGCCACGCCCGAGTATGACGCGCATCCTCTCCAAGGAAATGGCGGCTATGGGACGCACTTGCAGCAGGTCAGCCCTGTGTATGTAGGCGGAGGTTACATCGATTCGATGCCCAACAACAGGGCCTCCGTTTTCGGCCTGACCCATCTCTCGCACCCGCCGTCCACAAACATGGACTACAATGGAGCAATCACTATGAGCAATAGTCACCATCAAAGAGTGTGCGATCCAAACCCGACATACACAGACCTTAATACGCCGCACTACTCTCAGGGAAGAATTCAGGAAGCGCCCAAACTGACACATCTGTAGCCGGGTTGCACCCTGGATCACTCCGCCCCATTGTCTTACCTGATGAACCACCATCGCTTTGTTTCTTTTGTTCTTTAGTAGCTTTTTCCACCTTCTCTTTGTTCTAGGTTATGTTTGTTATTTTTTTAAATATAGTTTAATGTGTGACGTAGCATAGGAAAGTAATCACGCTTGCTTCAAATGTTCACTCTATTTGCTATAGTGTTATTGTTCTGCACAGACCTATTATCTGAGACAACACGCGCGGGGGCACATACGCATAGACCTATTTAATCTTTAACTTGTTTCTAAAACCAAATCAAACAGGGTATATGAACAAATCTTATGGTATTATTTTAATGTGAATGTGTTAGTTTTTTGGTATTTATCCGCAGTTGAAGATTTGTTTTGTGTTATTGTTTTGCATTTTGTTGCACTTGTGGAAGGATCCTTAAAAAAGGGAGGCCTGGAAGCTCCAGCCTACGATCTAACCAGCTTGTGTTCTGTTCGACTTTCAACATGTTATTTATTTATATGACGTTATATGGAGTTCTTTAGTATTATTTGACCCCCCTGTGCTCTTTGTATGTGGAGAGAAGGCTATTGGAACCAGGCCTAGGCTCTAGTTCTCCCCCTTACCTGACAGCAGACAGACGACAGAGAGACAGACAGACACAACACTGATATGTTGGTGTTATTTGTTTCTTCTTCGAGGAGGTATTTTATTTCTCTACGAATGCAAATCAACCAGTCACGCTTGGAAGGACGGACAGATATTAGACGTTTCTTTATTGAACAAATATTCTAGATATCACCAAGTTTATTTTTCAGTGTCATACATTCCATGCTGCTCCAGTTCGAATAAATAAAGAAATGAATTTAAATATGAATTGTATCTCTCAACCTGGATTTCGAGGGTATTTAAACATATAACACATGGCACAAACTACAATAAGGAAGCAATAATAATAGGCATAATAATAATAACAAACATCTTATTATCCCATAAATTATTTATGAGGAGGAAAAACACTGGTAGGACTTTAGAGGGCATGCTATTTCATCACAAAAATGTCATTCACATTATCTCAGAATCAATATTACCTATAATAATCTATAACATAATAGTTTATTTGATAGTGACAATAAATACCGAAAACATTGTATAAAAGCCTCTCGTTTTGTCTCCCTTAGCGCGTGGGCACATCAGAAGCTTTTGCTGTAGCCTTGTTCCCGCGCCTCCTCCGCACGAGCACATCCATAATAATAAAAGTGTCACGAGGATCTTCTGCAGTATCTGTTAGCATAAAATAGGTTAAATGAGAAACCGTTAAGGAAAAAAAGTTTGCTGATAGGCCTATATTCAATCAATCACATTTTGGCCCCATGTTTCACGTTTATTATGGCGCTATAGGACTGTTAAGCTCATAATTATAGTTCTTTACACATGTAAATTAGACTAAATGAACGGATATGTAATACAGGACATATTAAATATTTGAGTCATAGGCTATCTGATGCAGCTAAATAGGCCTATGTGGGCCTGGATTCGCTGCACACAATAACAATTACAAGCGTTTACAAGCAACAAAAATTAATCGACATATTTTCAACTGTTATTATTGTGCAATGGTGTAAAATAAGTATGAAAATAATAAGCTTGTGTATGTCTCTCTTAAGACTAACTTTTGGGATTGTGTACTGCAGTTTCCTTTGTTGTGGCAGGCCCACATTCAATTCACACAATGAACTGTCTTACATGGCATAAAACATATTTTCAACTGAATTACTTTGACTACATTCAAGTTTTTATTTTCAAATATAATTCAGTGAGTATATTGATGAAATGTAGGTCAATATAAGCCAATGATGGAGAACACAATTCCACATACAATGCCATGCATTGTGCATTCAGAATTTCCCAACGGATAATCGAAGAAACAATTATCAGTGTAGTAAAATTATAGTTATCACCTTCAAATGTTTTACAAAATCTGTACCCGAATTTATTTCCTTTATAATTTCGACTAATGACGTATTACAGGGATGGCACTCTACTGATCCTGACATATGGTTAGCAGGGAAACCTAGAACAATTGAACCATGGTCTGTCAGCATAGACAGAGCAACTCTGGATCCAAAACACACAATCACACACACGCACACACTTGCGCGCGCGCAAACACACACACACTCACACACGCACTCCATTGATTTGACCCATATGTAGGAGATTTTAACGCAACATAAATAAGATATTGGGTTGAAAAAAGGAATTGTCATTTTCCATCCGTGGGAAAGGTGTTCTAAATCATTCCCCCAGAATCCCCCTGTAAAAAAAATGTGTAGGTCTGAGTAGGGTTCACAGAAAGCCGCCACCCACTCCTTGCCTCACACACAAAGCCTATGCGTAAATTCCAAAAATCCATCCGTCTCCTCCTCAGGCCCGTCCTTTACCACAGACTCTGCTCACCACCAACAAACCCAAATGTATGCTCCAACGAAAATAATTACGTTTTGTAAATACGCCCCCCAAAAAATCCAGAAAGAAAATGCAGTGGCGATGTTGGTTTAGCTTACTCACCATTTACGCGCATTATCGCCCTTCTGCAAAATGTTCCATGTATTTTTAATGTCTTAAAACATCCCTTAAGCGACAGAAAAGATGTGACAGCGAACAGAAACGTGTTATAATCTAAATGGCCAGCGTTGCTCGCCGCTTCCTGGCTGCATTTGATCCGGGGGAGAGTTAGAAGCCTTAAATGTGTTCTGAGGGCACCGAGCTGTCAGACCTTTTGGCGAGTAAGATTGATCGCGCGCAGGCTTCCAGGATTCTTTGTTTGCTATATAAGCAATAAACTGAGCAAGGCCTACCACTTATTTTCCTCCTCTCCCACTCACTCTTCCAATTTTATTTCCTTTGAAGCATACAACATAGCTGCTTACTGGCTGTTTGACGAAAAACATCCATAGTGTGGCTTTTACAGATTGTACTGGAAGGGTACATAGCCAAACTGTGGGAGCTGCTCAGTCGATACACAATTCCTTCTACAGAATCTATCCGCAATGAATTCGTTAAAATGACCTATTCCAATGGCAGGGGTTCATTAACTGTGCAATAGCACAAGTTGAAATGTGTAAGAAATAAGGTTAAATGTAAAGAGGATCATTATGCCCTTGTCCACCACTCACCGGCTGGAAATTGTTCCCTAA
Organism: Oncorhynchus keta; assembly: GCF_023373465.1. Classification (NCBI taxonomy): domain Eukaryota; kingdom Metazoa; phylum Chordata; class Actinopteri; order Salmoniformes; family Salmonidae; genus Oncorhynchus; species Oncorhynchus keta. The sequence continues at coordinate 27,243,183 of NC_068440.1, read as the reverse complement.
ACTTAGTATGTTGTTAGCATATAGGTCAACCTTGCTTTAGTGTAACTGGGAGGGCTCTGCAGAGTGATATAATTGCAGAGACTGATAAAGAGTATAATTACTCCACAACAATTCCAGACTCAAATGAAACAAAACATGATTGGTATGCATGCACACAAAATGTGATATTTTAAAGCAGTATTTTTTTTTGCATTAGGTGCATATAATTTGAGCAACATCAGTTGTGTGTGAGTGTATTTGTCTGAGGTTTGTCTGTGTGTGCTTACATGCTCCATGTGTATTTGGGTATCTGGGCGTTAAACACAATATGTAACTACTTCATGTGTAATAAATGTACTGCATACAAGTGGATGACACTAAAATGGTATAGTCGGCATGATTAACCCATGCCTCCAGAATAGGTATGACGTTTTGTTCCCAGTTGTATGCCTCAATTAGTAGCTTAACCTATAGCTCATCTATGCTTGAATTGAAAAGAAAGTCTATGAACACAGTCATACATTGTCACACATTGTAAACTCTACCGTTTTGGAACACATTGGATTGTTAGGTGTTGTTGCTGTCAGGATCTCTAAATATCAGTTTTTGGGGTGTTTTTTCCACGAGAGAACTCTACATGAATGGCTAACTTTGCTAATGACTGCATGCATAGTGTGTAGCTACTGGTGTCATTTGTGTGGCGCGGGGGCGTTCTCTCCAGACATACTCAAACAATACGAGAAAATAGGACTGCATGAGCCCGGGCAATATAGTTACTTCACTTTCACAGCGCTCAGGCAGCCATTCTAAAAACACATTTATAGTTTAGTTGACTAGGAGGCTAGGGGACGATAAACTGGGGTGGGCGTAAAAAAGGTGTAAATAAAAACAGCCGTCCCCATAGAGACACGGCGTTCTTCACACCAGAGTTTTTGGATCAATCACGCAGACAGTGGCTTCTTTTGATTAAACCCCAAATTGTAATTGGGCAGAAGTTATCATGTGACTTGGCTCCAATTTCAACCTTGTCTCCATGAATTCAATAGTTTAATAGCTGTTCGGTCACCATACGGCCGTAATCAGTGAATTTGAAAAAAAATGCCACCACCTCTTTCTCATTGAGCCGCTACATTTATAAAAATACGCGCAGCAAACTTTCCTCGGCTCTCAGCGAGCGGAGATGAATTACGAATTCGAGCGAGAGAGCGGTTTTATCAATAGTCAGCCTTCGCTTGCTGAGTGCCTGACATCTTTCCCCCCTGTCGGTGATTCATTTCAAAGTTCATCAATCAAGAGCTCGACGCTTTCACACTCGACACTGATTCCTCCTCCTTTTGAGCAGACCATTCCCAGCCTCAACCCAGGCATCCACCCGAGGCATAGCCGGCCCAGACACTGCCCCGATGGATGCATCCCGCTGCCCACCGCCTCCCTACCCCCGGAGTACCCCTGGATGCGAGAGAAGAAAGCCTCCAAGAAGAATCACCTGCCGACTTCCACCGCGACTGCCATAACGAGTGGACTTGTATGCTTCTCCCCGGAAGGTGGGTGGTTTTAATGGGGTAATTTAGAGGGCAGACATTTTTATTCAGAATGCACTTTCCAAGCTCTTGAAGGACTGGCAATAGGCTAGCCATTACCAAGTTGCAGAGCCTATTCGAAATTAATCTGCTGGGCACAATGGTGCATTGGGTTATCCATATTGTTACTCTACTCGGAAAAGTTTGGGCAAAGTTAAGTAATGTAAAATGATTTATTTAATTTCCACGGTGCCCTTCCTCGCGGAACAGTGCCAGAGTTTTGATGTGTGACAGTAATGAAGAGTGATAGAGTAGTGTTGCCGTGCCGGGCAGCTGGCGCATTCATCAGTATAGTAGCCCAGTCTGTACCACACTACTGCTCTCTCTCTGTCTTTCTCTGCTGTATTTTGGGGGAAATTATGTACATATGGTGCGCAATAGGACTTCGTCCAATAGTGTGCATTAATCAGTCAATAGCCATATTACAAGTTGGCTATTTTGTGGGGGAGAATTCTTAGGGTGCTATTATGAGCATCCATTTTGCTGCAGTATAGCCACTGTGTTAAATAGGTTGATCTCTGGTGGTTTGTGTTTATACAGGAGTAATATTGCATTATCAATTCATAGTGGTTAATTGTGTAATGCTTCTTTATCTCGTGATTTATGTGCTGCTGTCTCAGGTTCGCCGGAGATTCCAGAGAGCGGAGGAGAGGGTTCCCGGCGGTTGAGGACTGCGTACACCAACACACAGCTCCTGGAGCTGGAGAAGGAGTTCCACTTCAACAAGTATCTGTGCCGACCGAGGAGGGTGGAGATAGCCGCCCTGCTGGACCTCACCGAGCGGCAGGTCAAAGTATGGTTCCAGAACCGGCGCATGAAGCACAAGAGGCAGACCCAGTGCAAGGAGAACCACAATGGCGAAGGGAAAGAGCCGAGTGCTGAGGACAGGACCCAGAGCGACGAGGAGGAGGATGAGGGCTCGGTGTTTGAGCAGAGCCTCAATATAGTGACCGGGGCCCTTATGGAGAGAGGGGCCTGCTCCTTTCAGCAGAACTCACTCAGTACTTCCCAGCAGCTCCAGAATGTTGGCCCGCACAATGGCGTGGCCCAGAGTTACACAGTTTTACCACTGAGCAGCAATGACAAAAATCTGAAGCATTTCCCCAACCCGTCACCCACTGTTCCAGGCTGCGTGTCAACAATAGGGCCCGGCTCTGCACCTGGCCAGGACAATGGCGGTAGTCCCGCGGCCCTGGACGTCTCAATACAAGACTTCCAAGTATTCTCCTCGGATTCTTGCCTTCACTTCTCTGATGCCACCTCGCCTAGTGTGTCAGAATCCCTGGACAGCCCCGTGGACAATCTGGACATATCTACCGACAACTTCTACTTTTTCTCGGAGTCATTAACTACCAGTGACTTACAGCATCTGAGCTATTGAAATCAATTAAAAATAGAGCGATACTTTCAACCTGGAACATTTAAAGAAAGAAAAAAACTCCGGTATTAACTATGAAGTACATTTTGGTGGTTGTTTGATATGATCGGCACATTTCCTTTTTATTGATTAATTGATTAGGCCTAGTCGATTAATTCAAGGTAAGAGTCTGGAAAAATATACCATTGTGGCCTGCAATTACAATAACACAATGATTTCTTAAGATGCAATATTATGGGTATGTGAAAAGTTGCACAATAGTATGAATTCTGGTCATTTTATTTTTGTATAGCTTACAGTGCCATGGATATTTTTGTTAGAATAAATATGACTTGCTATAAGGAACTTGCAAGATTGTGTTTTGTTATTATTATCCAAACCTTTTTTATCAAGTGTAAAGTGTATTTTTGATCAAATGTATTTTTATCAACCCCCACAAATAGAAATGAGGCATTACCAATCGATACAATGTTTAGTTGCTCATTCTGAATACAAATTTACTCTAATTCATTTGCAAGTCAAAATAGTATGATGAAAGCAGGCCAATGTAGCCGTATGTCGGAGTATAAATCCTATAGTTATTCTAATAAATGCATGGTTTATATTCTATTATAGGCTAAGCATAAATGTTTAGTCGATAAAAACGAACCTTCATCTTGGAGGCATTGAGCCCTTGATATTGTATTCTGTTTATGTTAATGAAAAATGAGCACCTTTATCATGATTGTTCAGTGATATAAATAGCTGTGCAATTTGAGAATGGAGTTCAATAGAAATATCAGCTTACAATTTTGAATTAGAAACTCTTTAGAAAACTTCCCTTGTCCCATTTCAAGCAGATTCGAGTATACAGAAAATTTCACAGGCTACTACAATACATCGAATAAATCTCCTTTACTTCCCCTGGTTGTAAAGTTAGTAAAATTGTGAACATACTAGGCTAGAAATAGCACGTCTCCCTATTGCTAGCTCCCTTTGCTGTGCGCATGTGGAGGCAAATGCTCGAACCATGTTTGCCTTCACGAGCTCATAAATCAAACCCCGTCATGAATGAGAACGTTATCAAAGAGACCAATTGTGATATATAATGCACAACTAACAACCCTCTTCACTTTTTCAGATGGGATTCGCGAATCGAGGCCAAAACTCTGAAGCTTTGTAAGCCTTTGGTAATAATGCATTTGTATAGCTGTTCAAACACGCGGGCTCTCCAAGCGTGCAGCAGCGTCTTCCCCCTCGTGCTATAAGTAGCCTAATTCAAAACAGGCTGTTGCAGGCCTATACATTAGTATTCATTTTACACGTTTTACATTTTCTAAAAATAGCTCTAAACCTTTTAGTGATTGGGGAACAGTGTATGCCAATAAATATATTTGATTAAATTGAGATGTTCATAACAATAACATAATATGGCAAAATGGCTTTCGGCTATAAACGTTTTATGTCCTTGTGCAGAAATTTATTTTCCACAGCCTTTGAGAAATGCATGTTTTACTAATTTCACCTTGGAGTTGTATGAGATTTGGTCAGAAATATTACAATTCTGTAATAATTTTGGAATGGGCTACCAGTTGTCAATATCTCACTCAACATGCTAATGCTTGTGGTCATACTAACCACGGGTTGCTACATAGCATGGATCGATCGTAAAATGTATCATTGCAAAGCAAAGTGCATAACCATATTACATTCAACAGTAGCGTATTGGTGGAGTGACGTTTAGCCAATATGTAATTTATTAAAAACTGGCAGTGGACGACTGCACGCGTAGGCTATAGGTTATGCACATATTCCATGCACATATATATGTCAAGAGGAAAGCTACTTTACAGCTCTGGTCCAACTTGGGCTTTCCTTTCCAAAGGCTGGTAACCAAATAATTCCGAAACAAAGCGCCTTTTCTCTCACCCCATTCCACGTTCGCAGAAAAAGCATTCCTGGAACGTTCACCGCCTGGCGAAGAGTGCTGCACCCACGCGCTATGTGCACGGTTGAAGAGAGCGAGAGAAAGAGAGAGCGAAGCGTAGGTAGTGTAGGATACTTTAGTAGTGTCTCATGGTTCGAAACTAAGGAGTCTTGTTGTGTCCAAGATGGCTTTTGCTAGGGGACATAGTGAACAATTTGCAGTTTTATAGCTAATATCATACTATTTTGCACAATTTGCCATGATGTTGAGAGAAAATGTTGCTGTTTTAGAGATAATGGATTCTTAAAAGAAGGCACAATCTTGCTTTTTTCCCCGCAAATATTTGTTTTTATAGTAACAACATTTGAAATATATATTTTGATAGACCAAAGTATCAGCTATCACACCATGTAAAGAAACAACCACATTTTTATTTCATTTTTATGAAATGCAACTAACTTTCATTTTTCAATTAGTGTCCAACAAGAGATATAAATCTGAGGCAGTTGATGCTTTACAGAGTTGACAGAAATTGCATTTTTTTATTCATTCAAGTGGCGTACACAGAAGCAATTTTGTTTTTCCTCAGTTGCTTTATGACTCTAAAACCTAATTAAATGTAACGTATTTGAATCTAAAGTCATATTCTATCTTAGCTATCAGGAAGAAATATCAGGAAGAGTTGACCGTTTATGGTTGTGACCATGGTTATTGCAATATTCTTTGTTTTAATCTTCCAAAAGTACAGAACTTTACAGACAATGAGTGCCATGAGACCATGAGTGCGCTACATGTAATGAAGACATGAATAAGGGGTCCTTATGGTATAGTTGACCCTGCTCATTCCTGATTCATTTTAGAGTTTACCACATCTCCGGACACATCTTTTAATCACCGTTTTCAGAGAAATATTCTTTAAAGTCACAAAGGGCTATTGCAAGTAACTACATTAGATAATTTCCCAGTTAATATCCACTATTGCCAGTTTTTAGAATTGTAGACACTTTTTTTGGAAAGTTTGAAATTGGGACATTTTGCTACAGACAAAGGCATTCGAAAATTCCATACATGTACATTTTACAACCACTTCTCACAGTCTCACATCAGAATTGGACAGTCATCCATGTTTCTCAAATTTCGAAGTTGTTCCAAAAATCACATTTTACGCTGAGGCATTAACTCCACATTTTTATGGTTAGGGTTAAGTTTGACCTCTAAATTCATAAGGTTAGGCATTAACTCTGAATGGTTAAGGTAGGGTTAAGGTGTGGGACAGGCTTAAAACAAAAATATAAAAAAACAACTTTCTATGCTAGATTCAAACATGCAACCTCTGGAATCAGAGGCAGATGCTTACAATGGTTGCTAAAATTGTAATAGTTGTAATAGTTCACCTAATTTCAGTTTATGTGACAAAACAAGCAGGTATAGTGTAGAGAATCATTGTACCATCTAAACCGCTGTGAAATATATTTTCCATAACCAATAATGTTGTGTTTTCAGCTGTTTGAAGCTGGTGTACAAAACCAAAAGTAATTAATGCAAAAACGAAACTTAAGCACGGGAAGCATACATAATGCAGCTTTAAGGTAAGGGTTACGGTCTGGGATAGGCTTAAAACAACATTATGAAAAACAATTTTATATTCCTATGGAACCAGAGGCAGATGCGTACGCCAAAACCCACTTTAAGGTAACAGCGCTCACTTTTGCCCCTAGTGGCCGCTTTGCACGTTGTCTCTCGATATCCTTGGATGTGGATGTACGTCAAATACTGACTTGTGTCAAGGTGACCTGCCTGACATTTTTGTTTCCCTGTCAGACAAGGATTGTCCCGACTTTCAAGAATCCTTGATCTAATTTCCTGCTGTTCTACAGATTTTCCATGAGGTTGTTTTGCAGGTTTAAAGCTAATTTCCTGTCATTCAAAAATTAATAAAATAATGGCTTCTGATATGTTCATATGCTATCTGGGGGGCCCGACCTCCCGCGGACCCCCCTGTGAGAGGTCCAACAGAGGCTGTTGGAAGAATAACCACCACTAGGCCATACAATCCTTTTGTCATCCAGTAGGGACGCAAACAACTATTCCCCTCTTATCCCTCGGCCCCTCCCCTCTCTCTCTCTCTCTCTCTCTCTCTCTCTCTCTCTCTCTCTCTCTCTCTCTCTCTCTCTCTCTCTCTCTCTCTCTCTTTCTCCCTCTCTCTCCCTGTTACAGGTTTTTCAATTGCTTTGGTACTTTTTAAAAACCCTTAGTACAAAACTCCAAACTGGTAACACGTGTAATCCGCCAAGTCTTATCTTCAAAACATTTTATTGTGCTTTCATTTTGTTTGGAGACATCTTTCACCACACACCCATTGATCCAAAATATAAGTTTAATGTGAAATACCATGAGAACATTGATTTAATCCCCGAAACACAACATAATGATATCTTCTCAATTGAGTTGTTTTAACAACAAGTTAATCCAATAGAAAAAAATGCCCTTTGAATGTAATATGCTACATTACTGGTTTTAACATTAGGAAATATACTTGCTCTACCCATCAAAAATTGACCCATCAAAAATGTCCTATCTAATTTCCATAATTTCTATCCCATGTGTTATAAAAAGGGTCATCATTAAAGACATATTTTACAATCACTGATGCAAATATATATTGTTCAGATATAATTACAACATTATCAAACAAATCAAAACAAATGAAATTAATGAAATAAATATACATAACGTTTAGCAGGCACTAGTTTGCATCAAGCCCGTCTTGAGCATTTGGCCATAGGTTCTCATTAACATCGCAGTAAATGTCCTCATTGTTTATGCACATGGGGAAAAACCTTTTGGCATGGCAGATCCAAGCCTCACCTAGGTCTGGAATGATGTCATTGAATGCCTCACCCATGGCCTGGAGGAGGGTGGCACACTCATCGGGATGGCAAATCATATACTTTCCACCTGTATTGTAATCATGTATTGTATATTTTACAGTATTGCATTGTTGTTATGCATTGTAGTGGTCATGTGTTGCTCAGTTAGCAAGAGCATGGCACTAGCAACACCTTGATTCTGGGGTCACACAAACATGTGTGGATTGTTGTATCTTTGGATAAAAGTGTCTGCAATGTAAATAGCCTATATTACTGGTACTACAGTCCTGTAATGCCCTATATTACGGTGTTAGAGTAGGGTATTGGCCAATGACATGTTAGTACAGCAGTGTGAAGCCCCTCCACAATAGAAACACCCCAGATACTTCACCTTGGATACATGTTGACTCTATAGGAGATGCATTTCTTTCTTGTTTGGACCTTCTGAATTATTTGCATATTGGTTTTGCATTGTATTTCTATTGTATTAATGCACTGTTGGATCTATAGAAACACAATCATTTCGCTGCACCTGCTGTAACATCTGCTAATCTGTGTACTTAACCAATAAACATGGATTTGATTTGTTACGTTTCTGAGCTTGTCAATATCAGAAGTAAAGTAAAATCATAATAGTCATCATCATAGTAGTACATTTGAGTACATGTCATACATTTTCATTATGTAGTTCTCAAAATCTTTTGACAAACGTTTAAATGACAATCAATTAAGAGCAGTCGGATTAAATCATAGTAAAATGTACTTTAACAACAGAGAAGAGTATCATACCAAAAGTAATGTGAGCATTGCATTGTGAAAGGCAATTACTTTGTATGAACATATATTCCAATGTGAAACATGTATTTCTAGATTAAACTGATTACGATTGGTAATAAAGTGACTGTGTGATTTTATTTGTTGTACTTAGTCAATAAAAAATGTGCTTAGAGTTTTTAAAAAACTGCCTTTTAGTCTGTTTTGAGTTTTGTACTAAGAGTTCTGAAAATGTAGCCTACCACATACTTGTGAAAATAGCACCAAACCGATTGAAAAAAAACTGTAACGTGTGTGTGTGATATGTGGCGATGTGTGCCTTTCTGTATATAAAAATAAATAAAGAGAGCATAACAGAGAGAGAGAGAGAAAGAGAAAGGGAGAGCGAGCATTTGGCACCAGGAATGGGAGCACCAGTCCCCCTTTCTCTGCAACATAAAATTTAATCACCATTAATTTCTCAAACGGCCTCATAACAGGATGATCAAGCAGCAATTTCTCCTGAGGCTGCAAGAGCCTTACAACACCGACATCCCGTTATTAAATCAACTGATCATTCTACATAATGAAAAGGAGTGGGCGTAAAATGACACACTGCATGCTGGCTTTTGGCGCAATGCTATTAATATTGTGTCACTGATTATTTTTGATGGGCCAATTCTTGTGGTCTTCGAATCTCTACATGTGGCTCAGCGAGCCTGCCCCAATGAAATAAAACCCCTACAATACCTCTGTCCCTCTATCAATGCAGATAACACTTAAAACGACTTAGATGTGCAGTCCGCAATCGAGTGAAACAACATAATGCACGTTGAATCATTCGGTTGTGGTAAGGTGCAGTTGAGAGTGACTGGTGCACCAGACTCACGTCTCCATGCCAACCAGCTGACGCTATTGACTGACAACTACACCCGCATGCACGTGCAAACACACACGCAATAGCGTTATAATAAATGGATAGTTATCCCGATCGAGTGTATTTAAGGATTCTTGAAAGGTTGTGCAAAAGCTGTGCTCGAATATATGTCCTTTATAATGTCGACAAAATGACTGATATTACCGGGAAAGCACTCTATTGATCCTGACATATGGTTAGCAGGGGAACCTAGAAAAATTTAACCATGGTCTCTAAGCATAGACTGAGCAACTCTGGATCCTAGACACACACACACACACACACCCTCTCTCTCTCTCTCTCTCTCTCTCTCTCTCTCTCTCTCTCTCTCTCTCTCTCTCTCTCTCTCTCTCTCTCTCTCTTTCTTCTCTTTCTCAATACATTCAGTTAAATTTTCATGTGCCCCTTTGTTCGTCTTGAAATGCCACATTACCTACTGCACACTGAAATCATATTAGTATATATTTTTTTGTGGAGGGTCGTCGTATATAACTCTTCTCCTGACAGTCATTCTAGCAGGGCAGCTTAGCAGAAGCCTTGTTTGCTGTTCCCCGCTCTACATGGGACCTGAGCGCCATCCACCATCGTCTGCCTCCCGGCTCATTGTTTGCTCCACCAATAAATTAGTGGTTAAGCACGTCACCTTGATCGACTAATCGGAATTTAAAGACCCACTCAAAATCTGTCACGCTAAGGGGACACGGCCGAGCACCTCACTGGCTGACCCGGGCCACGTGACTGCCCACCGTTTCATTGATAGTGGTAAAGGTGATATGGTTACCCAGGGTGAGACAGATAGAAAGTCATCAGAAGACCGGGCCTGTTGTGGACTGTCTCTCATTCCTGTTGAGACGATACTACAATGAGTATCTCCTTAGATTAGTCAGTGAAGAGAGGCGATGGCAGGTCCTGCTCACTGAGGTCATTCCACTCGGATCACAGAATTACAACTTTCCAGTTATGCGCGGTCATTAGAACAACTGTGGGGCAGATGCGCGCTTCATGCCCAGTAGAGATGGTATCCCTCACAGACATGGTCATACCAGACTCCTACCAGCTCTCTGGGTTTAGCCTATGGTGCCCATCCTGCCTGCATCTTGGGTTATGGACGCCAGGGCTTCTGTACCACCCACAACCATTACGCACCGAACCATTATGTGGAGGTCACAGGGTTCCCCCAGTGCGCATGGTTAATGTACTCCAGGAACATTTCCTCATCCATGGTACCGCAGCATTGCCAAGGTTACGGGGTGCGGCCCTTGGTCAGCTCCATTGCCCTCATTCTACCTCTGGTGGCGAGCACAAGCAGGCCAACCTGTGTCCATTCAATGGGTGCTTGAACCCGCTGTCACCCCTGCATGCGGCCCACCTTGACGCGTGCTGCTCGCCCCTGTCAGAGAGAGCCTCCAACTCACAGACCTTCAACAGGATGAAAGTGAAAAGGAACCCGCCGAAGACAGGTGAGTGTCATGCAGAATGGGGCAGGTGAATGCAGATTGATGCAACACCTCTCTGTATTGGGTATGGATAGGAATGTAGCCATAAAGTCATAACTCCAAGTAATATACTGAAAGTACAAATGCTACATACAACAATTTCAATGATTATACTGAGTTACAGTTCAAATAAGGAAGTCATTCAATTGAAATAAATGTTTAAAAAAAGTGTCAAACACAATGTAGCAGCCAAGTAGGCTACTATCTATGGTGATGAAATGGACAGCACTCTCCAAGGTGAGTCAATGTAGAAGCCAAGTAGGCTACTATCTATGGTGATGAAATGGACAGCACTCTCCAAGGTGAGTCAATGTAGAAGCCAAGTAGGCTACTATCTATGGTGATGAAATGGACAGCACTCTCCAAGGTGAGTCAATGTAGAAGCCAAGTAGGCTACTATCTATGGTGATGAAATGGACAGCACTCTCCAAGGTGAGTCAATGTAGCAGCCAAGTAGGCTCCTATCTATGGTGATGAAATGGACAGCACTCTCCAAGGTGAGTCAATGTAGCAGCCAAGTAGGCTCCTATCTATGGTGATGAAATGGACATCACTCTCTAAGGTGAGTCAATGTAGCAGTCAAGTAGGCTACTATCTATGGTGATGAAATGGACAGCACTCTCCAAGGTGAGGCAATGTAGCAGCCAAGTAGGCTCCTATCTATGGTGATGAAATGGACAGCACTCTCCAAGGTGAGTCAATGTAGAAGCCAAGTAGGCTCCTATCTATGGTGATGAAATGGACAGCACTCTCCAAGGTGAGTCAATGTAGCAGCCAAGTAGGCTCCTATCTATGGTGATGAAATGGACATCACTCTCTAAGGTGAGTCAATGTAGCAGTCAAGTAGGCTACTATCTATGGTGATGAAATGGACAGCACTCTCCAAGGTGAGGCAATGTAGCAGCCAAGTAGGCTCCTATCTATGGTGATGAAATGGACAGCACTCTCCAAGGTGAGTCAATGTAGAAGCCAAGTAGGCTCCTATCTATGGTGATGAAATGGACAGCACTCTCCAAGGTGAGTCAATGTAGCAGCCAAGTAGGCTCCTATCTATGGTGATGAAATGGACAGCACTCTCCAAGGTGAGTCAATGTAGCAGCCAATTAGGCTCCTATCTATGGTGATGAAATGGACAGCACTCTCCAAGGTGAGTCAATGTAGCAGCCAAGTAGGCTCCTATCTATGGTGATGAAATGGACAGCACTCTCCAAGGTGAGTCAATGTAGCAGCCAAGTAGGCTCCTATCTATGGTGATAAAATGGACAGCACTCTCTAAGGTGAGTCAATGTAGCAGCCAAGTAGGCTACTATCTATGGTGATGAAATGGACAGCACTCTCCAAGGTGAGTCAATGTAGAAGCCAAGTAGGCTACTATCTATGGTGATGAAATGGACAGCACTCTCCAAGGTGAGTCAATGTAGAAGCCAAGTAGGCTCCTATCTATGGTGATGAAATGGACAGCACTCTCCAAGGTGAGTCAATGTAGCAGCCAAGTAGGCTCCTATCTATGGTGATGAAATGGACAGCACTCTCCAAGGTGAGTCAATGTAGCAGCCAAGTAGGCTACTATCTATGGTGATGAAATGGACAGCACTCTCCAAGGTGAGTCAATGTAGCAGCCAAGTAGGCTACTATCTATGGTGATGAAATGGACAGCACTCTCCAAGGTGAGTCAATGTAGCAGCCAAGTAGGCTCCTATCTATGGTGGTGAAATGGACAGCACTCTCCAAGGTGAGTCAATGTAGCAGCCAAGTAGGCTCCTATCTATGGTGGTGAAATGGACAGCACTCTCCAAGGTGAGTCAATGTAGAAGCCAAGTAGGCTACTATCTATGGTGGTGAAATGGACAGCACTCTCCAAGGTGAGTCAATGTAGAAGCCAAGTAGGCTCCTATCTATGGTGGTGAAATGGACAGCACTCTCCAGGCTGAGTCAATGTAGCGGTGGAACAAATATAACAATATCGGAATATAACTTCTCCATCTCCGGCTGAATCTGACTCACTAGTGGGCCTACTAGCTAGTGGAGATGCCGGTGGTGATGCTGAACTGGCGTGATTAGCATCACCATCAGGAACAGTTTGCCGCTCACTCCTCTCCTCCGGCAGTGACAGTTCTCTGACTCATTCTGGGTTTGATTCACCATCTTTCTCTGGATTGTTGGACATGAAAAATGTCTAACTCGATTGTCTTTTCTTCTACATTGTTATTTGTCTTTCCCACAATTCAAATTCAGTAGGGAGATGACTAGACTAGCCTATGTGACATGATTACGTAGGGACCTCTTCATTAGCTGACCACCACTACCAAGACCTGAGTCAAGATCAGTTACTTACCCCACCGGCCCTCTCCATAACCCCTACGTACAAATAAGAAAGCAGGTTTGGAATCAGTTTGGCAGGATAGGATGATTACACAGAAGGATCACCGTGCTTGAGAAGGAGTTCATCTTCAACAAGTACCACAGCCTTGGGACTGGAGTAACACAGCCTTGGGACTGGAGTAACACAGCCTTGGGACTGGAGTAACACAGCCTTGGGACTGGAGTAACACAGCCTTGGGACTGGAGTAACAGGTGGCGAGAAGTGCACAATATCTGTCTGATCTCCATGTTTCTGGTTTGTAATGCTCCTTAATTTACAAATGTACTATAAGACATAATTTAACGTTAGTGTCAATTTGAATAATTAATGCTATAGCTTTTGAAATGTATGAAAATGAACCATTCTCAACATCCAGTGTTGCGCAACCACAATATTTTGCATGACAATATTAATCAGACTAAAATGGGTCACATAGTAGAAATTTGAACCGTACTTTTCTCATCTCACTTATAATGAATGGTAATGTAGAAGGATGTCTCTCACCATTTTCAATGACTATTCATACTTAGCCCTAACAATCAGGTGCACTCCAGATGTCCTTGTCACTTGATAAAATAAACATTTTTATTATCTTCACAAATGGGAAACTCATGAGGCTCATCCCATTTCTATGGCTTGTCGGGGTACTTAACCCCCATATTCATAAAGAGATATATTTTTAACCACTAAACCCGTCGATGAAAGCTTATGTGAGAAAACGATCCATCAAGAAATAATGATTTTGTTTATTTATTTAACCTTTATTTACCTAGGCAAGTTAGTCAAGAACAAATTCTTATTTACAATGACGGCCTACCAAAAGGCAAAAGGCCTCCTGCGGGGACGGGGGCCTGGGATTCAAATAAATATATATAAATATAGGACAAAACACACATCACGACAAGATAGACAACACAACACTACATAAAGAGAGACCTAAGACGACAACATAGCAAGGCAGCAACGCATGACAGCACAGCATGGTAGCAACACAACATGACAACAACATGGTAGCAACACAAAACATGGTACAAACATTATTGGGCACAGACAACAGCACAAAGGGTCAAATAGGTAGAGACAACAATACACCACACAAAGCAGCAACAACTATCAGTAAGAGTGTCCATGATGGGGTCTTTGAATGAAGAAATTGAGATAAAACTGACCAGTTTGAGTGTTTGTTGCAGCTCGTTCCAGTCGTTAGATGCAGCGAACTGAAAAGACGAGCGACCCAGGGATGTGTGTGCTTTCGGGGCCTTTAACAGAATGTGACTGGCAGAATGGATGTGGTATGTGGAGGATGAGGGCTGCAGTAGACATCTCAGATAGGGGTGAGTGAGGCCTAAGAGGGTTTTATAAATAAGCATCAACCAGTGGGTCTTGCGACGGGTATACAGCGATGACCAGTTTACAGAGGAGTATAGAGTCCTATAAAGAGCATTGGTGGCAAATCTGATGGTCGATTGGCAAAGAACATCTAGCCACTCAAGAGCACCCTTACCTGTCGATCTATAAATTATGTCTCTGTAATCTAGATGGTCATCTGAATCAGGGTTAGTTTGGCAGCTGGGGTGAAAGAGGAGCGATTATGATAGAGGAAACCAAGTCTTGATTTAACTTCAGCCTGTAGCTTTGATATGTGCTGAGAGAAGGACAGTGTACCATCTAGCCATACTACAATGTACTTGTATGAGGTGACTACCCCAGGCTCTAAACCATCAGAGGTAGTAATCACACCTGTGGGGAGAGGAGCATTCTTCTTACCAAACCACATGACCTTTGTTTTGGAGGTGTTCAGAACAAGGTTAAGGGTAGAGAAAGCTTGCTGGACACTAAGAAAGCCTTGTTGTAGAGCATTTAACACAAAATCTGGGGAGGGGCCAGCTGAATATAAGACTGTATAATCTGCATATAAATGGATGAGAGAGCTTCCTACTGCCTCAGCTATGTTGTTGATGTAAGTTGAGAAGAGCGTGGGCCCTAGGATCGAGCATTGGGGTACTCCCTTGGTGACAGGCAGTGGCTGAGACAGCAGATTTTCTGATTTTATACACTGCACTCTTTGAGAGAGGTAGTTAGCAAACCAGGTCATAGACCCCTCAGAGACACAAAAACTCCTTAGCCAACAAGAATGAGAGAATACTATAGACATCAACAAAGCCAGTCAGTTGATTATTGAGAAGTTTTTCCAACACTTGATAAACAGGGCAAAATAGAAATAGGCCTATAACAGTTAGGATCAGCTTGATCTCCCCCTTTAAATAAAGGACGAACCGTGGCTGACTTCCAAGCAATGGGAACCTCCCCAGAAAGGAGAGACAGGTTAAAAAGGTTGGAGATAGCCTTGGTGATGATAGGGGCAGCAACATTAAAGAGGAAAGGGTCTAAACCGTCTGACCCAGAGGGTTTTTTGGGGTCAAGTTTCAGGAGCTCCTTTAGGACCTCAGACTCAGTGACGACCTGCAGGGAGAAACCTTGTTGCGGGGCAGGGGAAAAAGATGGAGAAGCATTGGGGATAGTCACATTAGAAGGGGTGGGAGATGAGGAAATGTTGGACGGGCAAGGAGGCATGGCTGAGTGAAATAGGAATCCTGACTTAATGAAGTGGTGATTAAAGAGCTCAGCCATGTGTTTCTTGTCATTAACAATCACATCATCAACTTTAAGGGACATGAGGAGGGTTTATTCTCCAGGTCTTTAACTGTTTCCAGAACTTCTTGGGGTTAGACCCACAGAGAGAGAACTGCTCCTTAAAGTAACTAAGTTTGGCATTCCAGATAGCCTGAGTGCACTTATTTCTCATTTGCCTGAACGAGAGCCAGTCAGCCTGAGTATGCGTGTGCCGAGCCTTTTGCCAAATGCAATTCCCGAGGTGGAGTAACTCTCCAAGATCACGGTTGAACCAGGAGCTCAACCTGTTTTTAATTCAAATTTGAATTCAAATTTAACAATACCACTGAAAATATGAAAAAAGAAGGTCCAAGCGTCTTCGACAGAGGGTATCAATCTGATTCTATACCATTTTACAGAGGCCAGTTCATGAAGGAAGGCTTGCTCATTAAAGTTTTTCAGCAAGCATCTATGACAAATCAGAACAAGTCGTTTCACTGAGCAGCCTTTACGAACACAGGCTATAAAACAGTGATCACTAAGGTCATTACAGAAAACACCAGACTGATACCTATCAGGATTATTTGTGAGGATAACATCGAGGAGAGTAGCCTTTTCTGGCTACTTGAATACAAAGCCAGCAAGAGGTGGTTAGAATGAGATGAGAGGCCAAAAGACCGTGTAACCAATAGAGAGTCAGAGTCCTGAGTGTGGGAACAAGCATAGTCTGTCCCACAGTCGGGTAAAGAAAGTTTGTAGTCAACAAAGCAGGCAAATAGTGAAATAGAAAAATGCACAAGATTTAAAAAAATATATATATATAACGACTTGGGGCTAGCCATTGAATGTTCAGAGTCACTCGCCCCAACAGTGCCTGTGTGCTGGAGGCGAGCAAAAGCTCAGGAGAGAGGAAGGGGGGGGTGAAGGTAGGGGGAGACAACCAGGGCAGACGTTGAACAGATCACCAGGTGGAATCCAAGCAGCAGTGCAGCAGTGCAGCAGGCAAAGGGAGTAGGTGTCACATCCACTTGGGAGAAGCTTTTATTTCTGGAGAGAGATTTCTTGTAGAAAATGCCATTCTAGTGATGTCATATATCATTTTTAAACATTCAGTCACTTGTTGATATTTTGCTAACAGTATACAAGCAATATGAACTGGAGGAGACATTGGCCTGTCGCTTAAACTTATATTTTATTTTATTCCAGGTCATCAGTTATCATTGTGCTATTTTCGTCCCATCCGTCTCTTCTCCCAGACAAACACCCACGACTAGCCAGCATGATACTTAAAACTTACGCTGTCATTTAGTCACTAGATGGGATAAGAAAATGACCTGTTTGGAACCTTAAACAACTAAAGAAAGCTCAACAACAGAAAAACACTTCCGGGTCCGTTTAAAAAAAAAAACTCACTGTATATCGCTCAAAACCATAACTGGGAGAAACATGGTGGGACTGGGCTGTGTTTTTGCAGGGAGCTCGTCTTCCGCATTAGGAACATGCTGACTTCACTACCTCATTGTAACTTCTGCCTTATCTGAGAAAATGGGCGTGCTACTTTCACCTCTTGTTACTTTAGTCCTGGCTCTACCCTAATTCTATTACTGCAGTTATGCCATGGGTTGGCGTTATATTTAGAGATTAGATTGTGTAATTTACATTTACATTTACATTTAAGTCATTTAGCAGACGCTCTTATCCAGAGCGACTTACAAATTGGTGCATACACCTTATGACAACCAGTGGAACAGCCACTTGCATCTAAATCTTGTTGGGGGGGGAGAAGGATTACCTACCCTTACTTACCCTATCCTAGGTATTCCTTGAAGAGGTGGGGTTTCAGGTGTCTCAAATTTGTGGTTTGAACAGTGTAGAATATCTAACCAGCCTATGGAGTTGTGAGTTCAAATTTGTCCGATTTGTATTCCACTCGTACGTTCGTGTGTAATGCTATACTCTCCCATGTCGTCAAAAGATGCCGAGTGTACGTACCTTTGTTACGTAACGAGCTGGACTAAACAAATACCTGTGTATCAAATTGATTAATCGAAAAAGACATCACTGACACAGACAGTTGGTTGCACTTGAAGTTGTGTTTTACGTCACAATCAGCGAGGAGAACTCATATGGAATCACTGCTGGTACATTCTTAGAATACCTACTGAATCATGTTCAAACGTGTTTCTGGCCTGTGTTTGTAGCCTGCTATCCTAGTGTTGTGTGTCAGTCTGAATGTATTGTGTGAGGTTTGCATGATATGCCACACTTTCATTTCGTCTATACTTGATTGGACACTGAGTTTTATCAGTTAGGAGGTTGATTATGTATAATATGCTTGTGTCTGTTACTATCTGTTTGAGCAGAGCACATGAAAAGTGTTTTTCAGCATGTTGTTTATGGGTCAGAATACGTGTATTAAAGTGCTTTTGCCTCTATGACTTTTGTAGATATGTTTATTGGGACGCAAACGGTGCAGGCCCTTTGTCTTGCCATGTACGACCAAACCTGGATCTCTCATCAATATAATAATAATAATTATTACTATTTTTTATAGCGCTTTTCATTACAAAGACAATCTCAAAGACGCTGTAAAAATGTATAAAAGATCTGTCAGGTCTTGGGCGATGGTCTTCTCTTCCACAGATTCAGATGATAATGTGTTGTTCAGACAGGCAGTTCAGAAAGGCTGGGCAGTAGTTTAAGAGGAGGGAGCAGCACCAGTTACTTAGGCAGGTCCGGACTCTGAGCTCTTCATCAGGCAGTTCAGAAAGGCTGGGCAGTAGTTTAAGAGGAGGGAGCAGCACCAGTTACTTAGGCAGGTCCGGACTCTGAGCTCTTCATCAGGCAGTTCAGAAAGGCTGGGCAGTAGTTTAAGAGGAGGGAGCAGCACCAGTTACTTAGGCAGGTCCGGACTCTGAGCTCTTCATCAGGCAGTTCAGAAAGGCTGGGCAGTAGTTTAAGAGGAGGGAGCAGCACCAGTTACTTAGGCAGGTCCGGACTCTGAGCTCTTCATCAGGCAGTTCAGAAAGGCTGGGCAGTAGTTTAAGAGGAGGGAGCAGCACCAGTTACTTAGGCAGGTCCGGACTCTGAGCTCTTCATCAGGCAGTTCAGAAAGGCTGGGCAGTAGTTTAAGAGGAGGGAGCAGCACCAGATACGTAGACAGGTCCGGTCTCTGAGCTCTTCATTAGGCACCTCATATGTTGTCTCCTCCTCCTCTGTAGTTAGGCTGGATAGTCCCCTACTCAAGTGTAGCACCCATCTGAGTGATGCTTCGGCAGCTATAAGCGCCAGAAAGACCGCTACACCTCGGCAGTAGTCAGGAAACAGTCCACTATGAGGCAGGCCTCTCTCAACCCCTCACATCACAGTCCACATCAGTCATGAAACCAGGATCAGCCTGGTCTCATAGACTAGACATAACATAGTAAACCTAAATCTGGGACACTCAAAATTAGTACGATATATTTTGTTTGGAATGCCGAAATAAGACATATGGTTACTTAAGTCAGAAACAAAAGTAGGGTAGTTGGTCGGGATCGATGGGTGGGTTTATAACATGAACGTCTAGCAACCCTTTAGCATTTTAGATAATTAGCAACTTTTCAACTACTTACTACTATTGAACTACTTAGCATGTTAGCTAAGCCTTCCCTAAACCTAACCTTAACCATAATCCTTTCAGCTAACCCTTCCCCTAACCCTGAACCTAACTTTAACCATTAAACCTAACTCCTAAAATTAACCCTAACCCCTAACCCTAAGCCCAGACTAGCTAACGCTAGCCACCTAGCTAGAAATCATAACATATCATATATTTAGTAAATTCATAACATAATGTACACTACCGTTCAAAAGTTTGGGGTCACTTAGAGATTTCCTTGTTTTTGAAAGAAAAGCAACATTTTTGTCCATTAAAATAACATCAAATTGATCAGAAATACAGTGTAGACATCTTGATCGTACCTCTTGATCTTACCCATCCCGTATCCGGGATCGTGAATACAGCCTCAGGCTCATTACCATAACGCAACGTTAACGATTTCTAAAAATCGCAAATGAAATGAAATAAATATGCCTGCTCTCAAGCTTAGCCTTTTCTTAACAACACTGTCATCTCAGATTTTCAAAATATGCTTTTGAACCATAGAAAATCAAGCATTTGTGTAAGAGTTTTGATAGCTATTGTAGCATTTAGCGTAGCATTTAGCACGCAACATTTTCACAAAAACCAGAAAACCAATCAAATAAAATAATTTACCTTTGAAGAACTTTGAATGTTTTCAGAAGGGGAGACTCTCAGTTACATAGCAAATGTCCAGTTTTTCCTGAAAGATTCTTTGTGTAGGACAAATCGCTCCGTTTTGTACATCACATTTGGCTACCGAAATGAACCGAAAATTCAGTCACCAAAACATCGAACTTTTTTCCAAATTAACTCCATAATATCGACTGAAACATGGCAAACGTTGTTTAGAATCAATCCTCAAGGTGTTTTTTTCACATATCTCTTCATTGATATGCCGTTCGTGGAAGCCTGCTTTCGTCTCAGAATCCCATGGAAAAATACCCAGCAGCTGAGTTTTGCGCACCAATTTCCACGCAGGACACCAGGCGGACACCTGGCAAATGTAGTCTCTTATGGTCAATCTTCCAATGATATGCCTACAAATACGTCACAATGCTGCAGACACCTTGGGGAAATGATAGATAGGGCAGGCTCATTCCTGTCGCATTCACAGCCATATAAGGAGACAATGAAAAACAGAGCCTCAAAAATCCTGCTCATTTCCTGGTTGCAGTTTCATCTTGGTTTTGCCTGAAGCTTCTGTTCTGGGGCACCCACAGACAATATCTTTGCAGTTCTGTAAACGTCAGAGTGTTTTCTTTCCAAAGCTATCAATTCCATGCATAGTCGAGCATCTTTTTGTGACAAAATATTGCGCTTAAAACGGGCACGTCTTTTTATCCAAAAATGAAATAGCGCCCCCCTAGCTTCAACTGGTTTGATGTAAATGACTATTTTAGCTGGAAACGGCAGATTTGTTTATGGAATATCTACATAGGCATACAGAGGCCCATTATCAGCAACCATCACTCCTGTGTTCCAATTACAAAAGGGTTTTCTAATGATCAATTAGCCTTTTAAAATGATAAACTTAGATTAGCAAACACAACGTGCCATTGGAACACAGGAGTAATGGTTGCTGATAATGGGCCTCTGTACTCTTATGTATATATTCCATAAAAAATCTGCTGTTTCCAGCTACAATAGTCATTTGCAACATTACAATGTCTACACTGTATTTCTGATCAGTTTGATGTTATTTTAATGGAAAAAATGTGCTTATCTTTAAAAAAACTTTTACAAGTGTACATTTTGCAATTTCACAACATATAATACAATTGTAATTTGTAACATGTCACACGAAATCTGTGATGGATATCCACAAATTAATACATACCATACAAAATGTAACTCATCATAGTAAATGGAGTCTCGTATTTATGTACAGAATAATACGAAATGCTTTGAGACCAGGTTATCAGAGTAGGTGAAAAAATGCCAGTGCTATATTGATGCATCAAATGATTGAATAGCCAGCTAGCTACTTAACTACCTAGCCAAGCCAAACTAACTGATTTGTTAATAATCCAGCAACTCCATGGGTCAAGATCACCAGATATTGTAGCTCAGAAACACTCAAGAAGTCAAGAAAAAAACGTTTGTTAAAGAAATATGACTCAGAGAAGTTTTTTAATTACAAAGGAGACCAGTGGAAAGTAAGACACAAGGGCTCATAGAGGCTTGTACAATAGTGTTATTTTTTTATATAAGAACATGCAAGTTTATAAACCTATGAGAATGACCCGACCATAAGAATAGGCGACACTAAAATACACTCTTAGAAAAAAGGTTTAGGATAAAACCAAAAAGGGTTATATATACTTGCTTAAAATTTGGCACCCCTAAAGGTTCTATATAGAACCCTTTTTTAGGGGGGCTCTTTAATCAGAACCCCAGGGGTGCTTCTTCACTGAACCAACATTGGTTCCGTATATAACCCTTGGATATGGAACCAATTTTGGATCAATAAAGAGGTGCCATATACGAAGCAAGCATAGAACCCTTTTTAGTTCAATCTATAACCTTTTGTTCAACGAGTGTAGCTTAACCAACTGGGCACAGACGTCAATTCAACTTCTATTCCACATTTGGTCAACGTAACTGAATTGAAATGACTTGCAAACAACGTTGATTCATCCAGTGTGTGCCCAGTGGGAAGGTTTTTCAGTCCAACGGTAGTATGTCTCCAGCATAGGGCTTTAAGCGTTCCACTAAAACGCTCTCAATGCATGCATCAGTGATCGCATTGCCCCTGTCTCATGTGGTAAGCATTATTGGCATAATAAAGGCAGGTTTATCCATGGAGGGGATGAGAGCGCTAACATCATTGTCATTTGCGATGACAACCTTATCGAGCTGCTGGCTCATTGAATGGACAAAAAGAAAGGCCATTGATTAAAACATTGAGAGGATGATATTGACACAAATGCGCCCATGGCCCTGTCATTGTCATTGTGTCTGTCAGGCTCCTCAAGGTACCAGAGAGGTGTGTCATCTCGATCTGATGACAGAGTGCTGGTAGAAGACAAGTCAGAAAGGATGCTCCGGATCCAAGGTTGAACATGAGCAGTGACTTGGTTGTGGCAATACACATACAAGTAAGTATTGCAATGTTCATTGCTGTTCTGGTTAGTGTTTATTGGCTTATTTCACTGTAGAGCCTCTAGCCCTGCTCATTATACCTTATCCAATCTTTCAGTTCCACCACCCACACATGCGATGACATCACCAGGTTTCAATTATGTTTCTAGAGACAATATCTCTCTCATCATCACTCAATACCTAGGTTTACCTCCACTGTATTCACATCCTACCATACCTTTGTCTGTACATTATACCTTGAAGGTATTTATCGCCCCGAGAAACCTCCTTTTACTCTCGGTTCCGGACGTTCTAGACGACCAAATCTCATAGCTTTTAGTAGTACCCTTATCCTACTCCTCCTCTGTTCCACTGGTGATATAGAGGTGAATCCAGGCCCTGCAGTGCCTAGCTCCACTCCTATTCCCAAGGCGCTCCCTTTTGATGACTTCTGTAACCGTAATAGCCTTGGTTTCATGCATGTTAACATTAGAAGCCTCCTCCCTAAGTTTGTTTTATTCACTGCTTTAGCACACTCTGCCAACCCAGATGTTCTAGCCGTGTCTGAATCTTGGCTTAGGAAGACCACCAAAAATTCTGAAATCTCCATTCCAAACTACAACATTTTCAGACAAGATGAAACGGCCAAAGGGGGCGGTGTTGCAATCTACTGCAGAGATAGCCTGCAGAGTTCTGTCCTACTATCCAGGTCTGTACCCAAACAATTTGAAATACTACTTTTAAAAATCCACCTCTCTAAAAACAAGTCTCTTACTGTTGCCACCTGCTATAGACCACCCTTCGCCCCCAGCTGTACTCTGGACACCATATGTGAACTGATTGCCCCCCATCTCTCTTCAGAGCTCGTGCTGCTAGGCGACCTAAACTGGAACATGCTTAGCACCCCAGCCATCCTACAATCTAAGCTTGATGCCCTCAATCTCACACAAATTAACAATGAACCTGCCAGGTACCACCCCAAAGAGTAAACACGGGCACCCTCATAGATATCATCGTAACCAACTTGCCCTCTAAATATACCTCTGCTGTTTTCAACCAAGATCTCACGATCACTGCCTCATTGCCTACATCTGTAACGGGTCAGCGGTCAAACGACCTCCACTCATCACTGTCAAACGCTTCTTGAAACATTTCAGTGAGCAGGCCTTTCTAATCGACCTTGCCTGGGGTATCCTGGAAGGATATTGACCTCATCCCATCAGTAGAGGATGCCTGTTTTTCTTTTAAAATGCCTTCCACACCATCTTAAATAAGCATGGCCCTTTCAAGAAATTTAGAACCAGGAACAGATATAGCCCCTGGTTCTCTCCAGACCTGACTGCCCTTAACCAACACAAAAACATCCTATGGTGTTCTGCATTAGCATCGAACAGCCCCCGTGATATGCAACTTTTCAGGGAAGCTAGAAACCAATACACACAGGCAGTTAGAAAAGCCAAGGCTAGCTTTTTCAAGCAGAAATTTGCTTCCTGCAACACAAATTCAAAAAAGTTCTGGGACACTGTAAAGTCCATGGAGAGTAAGAACACCTCCTCCCAGCTGCCCACTGCACTGAGGATAGGAAACACTGTCACCACCGATAAATCCACTATAATTGAGAATTTCAATAAGCATTTTTCTACGGCTGGCCATGCTTTCCACATGACTACCCCTACCCCGGTCAACAGCACTGCACCCCCCACAGCAACTCGCCCAAGCCTTCCCCATTTCTCCTTCTACCAAATCCAGTCAGCTGATGTTCTGAAAGAGCTGAAAAATCTGGACCCCAACAAATCAGCCGGGCTAGACAATCTGGACCCTTTTTTCTAAAATGATCTGCCGAAATTGTTGCAACCCCTATTACTAGCCTGTTCAACCTCTCTTTCGTGTCGTCTGAGATTCCCAAAGATTGGAAAGCAGCTGCGGTCATCTCCCTCTTCAAAGGGGGGGACACCCTTGACCCAAACTGCTACAGACCTATATCTATCCTACCCAGCCTTTCTAAGGCCTTCGAAATCCAAGTCAACAAACAGATTACCGACTATTTCGAATCCCACCATACCTTCTCCGCTATGCAATCTGGTTTCAGAGCCGGTCATGGGTGCACCTCAGCCACGCTCAAGGTCCTAAACGATATCTTAAGCGCCATTGATAAGAAACAATACTGTGCAGTCGTATTCATTGACCTAGCCAAGGCTTTCGACTCTGTCAATCACCACATCCTCATCGGCAGACTCGATAGCCTTGGTTTCTCAAATGATTGCCTCGCCTGGTTCCCCAACTATTTATCTGATAGAGTTCAGTGTGTCAAATCGGAGGGCCTGTTGTCCGGGCAGTTTCTATGGGGGTGCCACAGGGTTCAATTCTTGGACCGACTCTCTTCTCTGTATACATCAATGATGTCGCTCTTGCTGCTGGTGAGTCTCTGATCCACCTCTACGCAGACGACACCATTCTGTATACATCTGGCCCTTCTTTGGACTCTGTGTTAACAACCCTCCAGACGAGCTTCAATGCCATACAACTCTCCTTCCGTGGCCTCCAATCGCTCTTAAGTACAAGTAAAACTAAATGCATGCTCTTCAACCGATCGCTGCTTGCACCTGCCCACCCTTCCAACATCACTACTCTGGACGGTTCTGACTTAGAATATGTGGACAACTACAAATACCTAGGTGTCTGGTTAGACTGTAAACTCTCCTTCCAGACTCACACCAAACATCTCCAATCCAAAGTTAAATCTAGAATTGGCTTCCTATTTCGCAACAAAGCCTCCTTCACTACTCATGCTGCCAAACTTACCCTTGTAAAACTGACCATCCTACTGATCCTCGACTTCGGCGACGTCATTTACATAATAGCCTCTAATACCCTACTCAATA
The DNA here is from genome assembly GCF_023373465.1 of Oncorhynchus keta. NCBI lineage: Eukaryota > Metazoa > Chordata > Actinopteri > Salmoniformes > Salmonidae > Oncorhynchus > Oncorhynchus keta. The sequence continues at coordinate 27,217,742 of NC_068440.1, read as the reverse complement.
AATTGGATGCAGTCTATCACAGTGCCATCCGTTTTGTCACCAAAGCCCCATATACTACCCACCACTGCGACCTGTATGCTCTCGTTGGCTGGCCCTCGCTTCAAACTCATCGCCAAACCCACTGGCTCCAGGTCATCTACAAGACCCTGCTAGGTCCCCCCTTATCTCACCTCACTGGTCACCATAGCAGCACCCACCTGTAGCACGCGCTCCAGCAGGTATATCTCTCTGGTCACCCCCAAAACCAATTCTTACTTTGGCCGCCTCTCCTTCCAGTTCTCTGCTGCCAATGACTGGAAAGAATTTCAAAAATCTCTGAAACTGGAAACACTTATCCCCCTCACTAGCTTTAAGCACCAGCTGTCAGAGCAGCTCACAGATTACTGCACCTGTACATAGCCCATCTATAATTTAGCCTAAACAACTACCTCTCCCCATACTGTATTTATTTATTTATTTAGCTCCTTTTTACCCATTAGTTCTCTCTACTTTGCACATTCTTCCACTGCAAATCTACCATTCCAGTGTTTATTTTTTATTTCAGTTATTTTTTACCTGCTATATTGTATTTACTTCGCCACCATGACCTTTTTTGCCTTTACCTCCCTAATCTCACCTCATTTGCTCACATTGTATATAGACTTATTTTTCTACTGTATTATTGACTGTGTGTTTGTTTACTCCATGTGTAACTCTGTGTTGTTGTACCTGTCGAACTGCTTTGCTTTATCTTGGCCAGGTCACAAGTGTAAATGAGAACTTGTTCTCAACTTGCCTACCTGGTTAAATAAAGGTGGAAAAAAAATGTAAATATTGCAATATAAACACTCCAATGTGCCAAGTGCCAACGGTGTACAATCGGAGTCATGTTCTTCCAGCTCTCCTGTCCACATTGAGCAGAAAAAATACAGGACAGATGTAGGCCTGTGTCCAATATATGACCTGCAGAGAAATGTAAATATGTTGAGGTAATTCCTAACACAAGAAGTGTCTGTCATAATTACTGGAGTGAATAAAGTCAGCAATAAAGTCATGTGGTGAAACACACACACACACACACACACACACACACACACACACACACACACACACACACACACACACACACACACACACACACACACACACACACACACACACACACACACACACACACACACACACACACAAATGTTGTGTGTTTCAACAAGCAACAGACCTAGGCCTACTTGTGCTTAGCCTCCCAAATATTGATTGGGATCAAATCTCTGACAATTTTTAGGGCCTTCCTCTGACACCGCCTGGTATAGATGTCCTGGGTGGCAGGAGCTTGGCCCCAGTGAGGTACTAGGCCTTACGCATTACCCTCTGCAGTGCCTTGCGGTCGGAGGCCGAGCATTTGCTATACCAGGCAGTGATACAACCAGTCAGGATGCTCTCGATGGTGCAACTGTCAAACCTTTTGAGGATCTGAGGACCCATGCCAAATATTTTCAGTCTCCCGAGGGAGAAAAGGTTTTGTCGTGCCCTCTTCACGACTGTCTTGGTGTGCTTGGACCATGTTAGTTTGTTGGTGATGTTGACACCAAGAAACTTGAAGTTGTCAACCTGCTTATCAACAGCCCCGTCGATGAGAATGGGGGTGTGATCGGTCCTCCTTTTCCTGTAGTCTACAATCATCTCCTTTGTATAGATCACGCTGAAGGAGATGTTGTTGTCCTGGCAATAGATATCTGTGGATCTGTTAGAGCGGAGTGCAAATTGAAGTGTGTCTAGGGTTTCTGGGATAATGGTGTGTGTTATCATGGTGATTAATTTTGATACATGTGGGCTGGTACTAACACCTCTATTGTTCCTCATTTCAATAGCTTCTAGAAAATAAATAGAAGAAACATGGGCAGTGACTTGGTTGTGGCAATACACATACCAGTAAATACTGCAATGTAAATATTGCAATGTAAACACTGCAATGTGCCAAGTGCCAACAGTGTACGATGGGAGTCATGTCCTTCTGGATGCCCGGTCCACATTCAGGAGAGAAATTACAGTACATATGCATGTCCTTTGATTTATTTGAGACTTAAAGTGCATTCGAAAAGTATTCACACCCCTTGACTTTTTCCACATTCTGTTACGTTACAGCCTTATTCTAAAATGGATCAAATATTTTTTCCCTCGTTAATCTACACACAGTACCCCATAATGACAAAGCGGAAACAGGTTTGTAGACATTTTTATATGTATATATATTTTTATATATATACAGAGAAAAACAATAGAAATACCTTATTTACATAAGTATTAAGACCCTTTGCTATGATACTCGAAATTGAGCTCAGGTGCATCCTGTTTCCATTGAGCATTCTTGAGATGTTTCTACAACATCTGTGGTAAATTCAACTGATTGGACATGATTTGGAAAGGCACACCTGTCTATTTAAGGTCTGACAGTTGGCAGTGCATATTAGAGCAAAAACCAAGCCATGAGGTCTGTAGAGCTCCTATACAAGATTGTGTCGAGGCACAGATCTGGGGAAGGGTACCAAAACATTTCTTCAGCATTGACGGTCCACAAGAAGACAGTGGCCTACATCATTCTCAAATGGAAGAAGTTTGGAATCACCAAGACTCTTCCTAGAGCTGGCCGTCCAGCCAAACTGAGCAATCAGAGGAGAAGGGCCTTGGTCAGGTAGGTGACAAAGAACCTGATGGTCACTCTGACAGAGCTCCAGAGTTCCTCTATGGAGAAGGTAGAACCTTCCAGAAGGACAACCGTCTCTGCAGCACTCCATCAATCAGGCATTTATGGTATGGTGGCCAGAAGGAAGTCACTCCTCAGTAAAAGGCAAATGACAGCCCGCTTGGAGTTTGTCAAAAGGCACCTAAAGGACTCTCAGACCATGAGAAACAAGATTCTCTGGCCTGATGAAACCAAGACTGAACTCTTTGGCCTGAATGCCAAGCTTCACGCCTGGAGGAAACCTGGTACCATCCCTACGGTGAAGCATGGTGGAGGTAGCATCATGCTGTGGGGATGTCTTTCAGTGGCAGAGACTGGGAGATTAGTCAGGATCAAGGGAAAGATGAACAGAGAAAAGTACAGAGAGATCCTAGATGAAAACCTTCTCCAGAGCGCTCAGGACCTCAGACTGGGGTGAAGGTTCACCTTACAACAGGACAGCTACCCTAAGCACACAGCCAAGACAACGCAGGAGTAGCTTTGGGACAAGCCTCTGAATGTCCTTGAGTGGCCCAGCCAGAACCTGGATTTGAACCCAATCGGAAATCTCTGCAGAGACCTGCAAATTGCTGTGCAGCGGCGCTCCTCATCCAACCTGACAGAGTTTGAGAAGATCTACAGAGAAGAATGAGAGAAACTCCCCAAACACAGGTGTGCCAAGCTTGTAGCGTCATACCCAAGAAGACTCTAGGCTGTAATCGATGCCAAAGGTGCTTCAATAAAATACACATTATTAAAGGGTCTGAATACTTATGTGTATGTCATATTTCCTTTTTTGTATTTTAATCATTTGAAAAAAAGTATATAAACCTGTTCATGATCCAGCATTATGGGGTATTGTGTGTAGATTGATGAGAAAAGAAAAACAACTGTATACATTTTAGAATAAGGTTGTAACTTAACAAAGTGTGGAAAAAGTCAAGGGGTCTGAATACTTTCCGAATGCACTGTATGTCCAATAAAACACACACACACACACACACACACACACACACACACACACACACACACACACACACACACACACACACACACACACACACACACACACACACACACACACACACACACACACACACACACACACACACACACACACACACACACACACACACACACACACACACACAAATACAGTGTTTCAACAAGCAAGGGACAGCCTTAGGCCTATTTGTGCTTAGCCTCCCAAATGTTCAGTGTGTGTTATTTTGATACATGTGGGCTGGTACTAACACCTCTATTGTTCCTCATTTCAATAGCTTCTAGAAAATAAATAGAAGAAACATGGGCAGTGACTTGGTTGTGGCAATACACATACAAGTAAATACTGCAATGTAAATATTGCAATGTAAATATTGCAAGGTAAATACAGCAATGTGCCAAGTGCCAACAGTGTGCGATGGGAGTCATGTCCTTCTGGATGCCCGGTCCATATTGAGGAGGGAAATTACAGGACATATACAGGCCTATGTCATTTGATCTATTTGAGACTTACAGTGCATTCGGACAGCATTCACACTCCTTGGCTTTTTCCCCATTTTGTTACGTTACAGCCTTATTCTAAAATGGATTAAATCAAAGCAAATCAAAATCAAATCAAATTTATTTATATAGCCCTTCGTACATCAGCTGATATCTCAAAGTGCTGTACAGAAACCCAGCCTAAAACCCCAAACAGCAAGCAATGCAGGTGTAGAAGCACGGTGGCTAGAAAAAACTCCCTAGAAAGGCCAAAACCTAGGAAGAAACCTAGAGAGGAACCAGGCTATGTGGGGTGGCCAGTCCTCTTTTGGCTGTGCCGGGTGGAGATTATAACAGAACAAGGCCAAGATGTTCAAATGTTCATAAATGACCAGCATGGTCGAATAATAATAAGGCAGAACAGTTGAAACTGGAGCAGCAGCACAGTCAGGTGTACTGGGGACAGCAAGGAGTCATCATGTCAGGTAGTCCTGAGGCACGGTCCTAGGGCTCAGGTCCTCCGAGACAGAGAAAGAAAGAGAGAATTAGAGAGAGCATATGTGGGGTGGCCAGTCCTCTTCTGGCTGTGCCGGGTGGAGATTATAACAGAACATGGCCAAGATGTTCAAATGTTCATAAATGACCAGCATGGTCGAATAATAGTAAGGCAGAACAGTTGAAACTGGAGCAGCAGCATGGCCAGGTGGACTGGGGACAGCAAGGAGTCATCATGTCAGGCAGTCCTGGGGCATGGTCCTAGGGCTCAGGTCAGTTGAAACTGGAGCAGCAGCATGGCCAGGTGGACTGGGGACAGCAAGGAGTCATCATGTCAGGTAGTCCTGAGGCACGGTCCTAGGGCTCAGGTCCTCCGAGACAGAGAAAGAAAGAGAGAATTAGAGAGAGCATATGTGGGGTGGCCAGTCCTCTTCTGGCTGTGCCGGGTGGAGATTATAACAGAACATGGCCAAGATGTTCAAATGTTCATAAATGACCAGCATGGTCGAATAATAGTAAGGCAGAACAGTTGAAACTGGAGCAGCAGCATGGCCAGGTGGACTGGGGACAGCAAGGAGTCATCATGTCAGGCAGTCCTGGGGCATGGTCCTAGGGCTCAGGTCAGTTGAAACTGGAGCAGCAGCATGGCCAGGTGGACTGGGGACAGCAAGGAGTCATCATGTCAGGTAGTCCTGGGGCATGGTCCTAGGGCTCAGGTCCTCCAAGAGAGAGAAAGAAAGAGAGAAGGAGAGAATTAGAGAACGCACACTTAGATTCACACAGGACACCGAATAGGACAGGAGAAGTACTCCAGATATAACAAACTGACCCTAGCCCCCCGACACATAAACTACTGCAGCATAAATACTGGAGGCTGAAATCATTTCCCCTCGTCAATCTACACACAATACCACATAATGACAAAGTGGAAACATGTTTTTTAGAAATGTTAGCAAATTTATTAAAAATATAAACAGAAATTTCTTAAGTATTCCTTAAGTATTCAGACCCATTGCTATGAGACTATAAATTGAGCTCAGGTGCATCCTGTTTCCATTGATCATCCTTGAGATGTTTCTACAACATCTGTGGTAAATTCAATGGACTGGACATGATTTGGAAAGGCACACACCTGTCTATGTAAGGTCCCACAGTTGACAGTGCATGTCAGAACAAAAACCAAGCCATGAGGTCGAATGAATTGTCTGTAGAGCTCCGAGACAGGATTGTGTTGAGGCAAAGATATGGGGAAGGGTACCAAACATTTCTGCAGCATTGAAAGTCCCCAAGAAGACAGTGGCCTCCATCATTCTTAAATGGAAGAAGTTTGGAACCACCAAGACTCTTCTTGGAGCTGTCCGCCTGGCCAAACTGAGCAATCCTGTAAGAAGGGCCTTGGTCAGGGAGGTGACCAAGAACCTGATGGTCTCTCTGACAGAGCACCAGAGTTCCTCTGTGGAGATGGGAGACCCTTCCAGAAGGACGATCATCTCTGCAGCCAGACGGATGCCACTCCTCAGTAAAAGGCACATGACATCCCCCTTGGAGTATGCCAGAAGGAACCTAAAGGACTCTCAGACCATGAGAAACAAGATTCTCTGGTTTGAAAACCAAGATTGAACTCTTTGGCCTGATGGCCAAGCGTAGAGACTGGTGGAAACCTGGCAACATCCCTACAGTGAAGCATGGTGGTGGCAGCACTATGCTGTGGGGATGTTTTTCAGTGGCAGGGACTGGGAGACTAGTCAGGATTGAGGGAAAGATGAACAGAGAAAAATACAGAGAGATCCTAGATGAAAACCATCTCCAGAGCGCTCAGGACCTCAGACTGGGGGCGAAGACAACGACCCAAAGCACACAGCCAAGACAAGAGTAGCTTTTTCTCACCTAATTTCGTGGTATCCAATTGTTGTAGTAGCTACTATCTTGTCTCATCGCTACAACTCGAGCTCGGGAGAGACGAAGGTTGAAAGTCATGCGTCCTCCGATACACAACCCAACCAGCCATACTGCTTCTTAACACAGCACGCATCCAACCCGGAAGCCAGCCGCACCAATGTGTCAGAGGGTACACCCTGCACCTGGCAACCTTGGTTAGCGCGCAATGCGCCCGGCCCGCCACAGGAGTCGCTGGTGCGTGATGAGACAAGGACATCCCTACCGACCAAGCCCTCCCTAACACGGACGACGCTAGGCCAATTGTGCGTCGCGGACGGTTACGACAGAGCCTGGGCACGAACCCAGGGACTCTGATGGCACAGCTGGCGCTGCAGTACAGCGCCCTTAACCACTGCGCCACCCGGGAGGCCAACACCTCTATTGTTACTCATTTTAATAGCTTCTAGAAAATAAATATATGAAAATGATATGAAAATGAACCAGAACAGTAGGCTTTGTAATTGATCAACATCACAACTCTCAAATCAATCAGACTTTTTGCATGTGTCTTTTGAATTTGGATTGCAACCATGTGTATTTGGTTATCTGCTGTTGTAAAGTTGCTTAGCAAAAGATTGGTGTGAATTTGATGAGTTTCAAGCTGTCTCAAAACAGCAAGTGATCCATTAATCATGACTCGATTTCAACCTCGAGCTCTCCTTTTTATGGCAGGATCGACTCTCACCTTGCACACCAGAAATGAAAACATCAAAAGAAATAGAATAGACCTATATGCCAGCTAGCAGACATGTTTTCATTGATAATTGGAAAATTAAGTGTTCAAATGTAGGCAATAGATCTTTAAATTAAAATCTCTATTTTTAGGTCAATGTGTGCATGGCATATGGACATAAGCACCTACCCCTCATTTCTAAGGTTACAACTTCAAATCCAACAATAGCAACAATAGCAACAACAATTTATTTTAAGCCTATCCCAAACCTTAACCCTTACCTTACCATTCGGAGTTAATTACTAACCCTCTGAAATATGATGTTTGGGACAACTTCGAAATTTGACGTTTGAGAAACATGGATGAAGCTCTAATTTCGATCTGAGACTGTGAGAGCTGGTAGCAGCCCCCAGATTGCATGGGGCCGCTCGCTTGCACTCCCAGCAGATAGCAGAGACCAATGAGACTAGATGCATAAGTAATTCTATTTATTCAGTGGAGTTTGGTCATTTTTTTGTTATTTCTAATGATAAATTATCTGTTTTTATTTCACATTGTCCGTACTGGTTTGAAATTACGGGAGCATTTTGTCAGTTTTGGACCAAAAAATCTGGATTGTTTGATTTGACATGGGCATTTTGTGGTCCCATTTAACCTTCTTTTGAGGGTAAAATCCATAAAGACACCCTCATTCCTGAATAGTAGGGTTGTTTCTGTGTAAATAATCATAAAAGCCATTAGTGTGGACCCATTGATCCTTTTTGTAAGGTTAAATTCCAAAAAGGACACCCTTATTCCTGAATAGTGTTTCTGTGTAAATAGTCATAAATGTAAAAAGCAGTGTTGATCAGGGGTTTGGTATTTGTGTTGGGTGATAGAGCGTACCAGTCATGTTGGTCGGTTGTCCAGCCTCATTCAAACAGGACAACCAGCTATTTTAGACCCTAGGCTGTGTACAGTCAAAGTATATACACTGCATGCTATTTAGACCTATACATATAGGCCTATGCTATTTAGACCTATACATATAGGCCTATGCTATTTAGACCTATACATATAGGCCTATGCTATTTAGACCTATACATATAGGCCTATGCTATTTAGACCTATACATATAGGCCTATGCTATTTAGACCTATACATATAGGCCTATGCTATTTAGACCTATACATATAGGCCTATGCTATTTAGACCTATACATATAGGCCTATGCTATTTTCCTATAGCACACTTTTCCTACAATGGTTCATATTTGTGACCAAAAGTTCCCAATAGTCATTTTTTTCCCCAATACATTTTATTTTTATTTTTTATTGAACCTTTATATAGACAAGTCAGTTATGAACAAATTCGTATTTACAATGACGGCCTACATAAAGAACATCCTTTCGATAACATGTTACACCAATGTTTAGCCTGTGACATATGGAAAATAACATAATAGTCTTACATGATTTAAAATACAATTATATTCCTTGCTTCACATTTAAAAAAATAAATAATAGAAATATAATGTATTCAAATATTTACAATATTAGGGACTTTTCTATAATATTAAATTCGACAAATAGCCTTTCGAAATTATTATATTTGTTTTCTTTCTGCCTTGACGATAGAGACCTCTAGTTTCTATCCTTTGGGTCACGGTTCAGGCCTTTGCGTACGAAATCATTAACGCGATTACTTGTTTGGACTTGTTTAAAATGCCAAAAATGCACGAAGAACAGGGAATTAATTACATATAATAACATAGGCCTATTGGAAAATAAATGTATGCCGATGTTGATTGTAAAACATGTCAACGTAATTGTGCATGCCATAGTGTCCTATAGCTAAAGACAAAGTCGCCTGCAGGGTATTAGTCCACAAACAACGTTTAATTCATTTATTTGTAGTTTGACAATTTGAATCTCAAAATACATGTTATTTATATATTATAATGTTCTAGTTTCATCAAAAATAAGTTTCCAAAATAGAAAATATAATTTCCAATAATATTTGGAATAAAACATTGCTCTTGCAACATTAATTCGGTAGTCTTAATTCTTCACTATTCTTCACGATCCATGGTTAAATTGAAAATGTATTTTTTTTAATGCAATAATGTTTCACAACTAGGACAAACTGTCAGATATTACTATGGTCAGTGTTTCACTAGGCCTACTACTATAGCCTATACTAGTCAACATATGTTTGGCAACTACTCTACAACTATTATGCATGCTATTATATACATATACAATGTCTGTTCAGGTTATTGTAGGCTATACTTATATGCAATTGAATTCAAAATACTTTTTGAGTGTTCTTTCCATCTGTCTATAGAGCCCTATCCTCTCCTTTCATTATCTTCATTAATTATGTAACCTGCATGAGCCTTTTGGAACCGCTGAACTTTATCGTGCACTAGCTACAACCCCGTCAGAACCCTCGGTACCAGGGGTGATGCGGATTGGATGAGAAACACACAGTCCAAAAGGAAACTCGGGGTCGTTCAACGGTCACCGTTCCTCTCCGAGTTTGTTGTTACAGCAGCCCCGAACCAACACACCAGTTTACAGACCACACTGGGAAAACAACACAGTCACAGTCTAGCTACAAAGCAATACTCAGTCTCTGTTTTAGCAGGACGCATCTGTTGTATATATAATTCACGTTTTTAAAAGCCTGCCCACTGGGCAAAAACTGGCTGAATCAACATCGTTTCCACATCATTTCAACCCCAAAAATCTATGTGATGACAATGAATTAACGTTTTTCTCACTGCTCTGACTATTTTCCTCTGCTCATACAGGTGTAATAAAGGCCCAGTGCACGAATTTAGTGGGCATTTACATTTTTTATATGACTTTTTAAAATTGAATTCTGTGATCAGGGGGTGCTTTAGCACCCTCAGCACCCCTACTTCCCATTGCTATGCTCAGCTGGTGTTGCAGGTCGAGATGATTCCATTATTAGATGGAGATGATGAAAACCAGAACTGTTTCTGCCCTCCAGGACCAACATTAAACAGCCTTGGTATTAGAACCATTTCACTGGCTCGGGCTAGTAGATTCTGCTTACCGGTGTCTTCTTCTGCAGTTTGGTACCCATTAGGCTTTACAGATAAATCATTATGGCCTCATGATGAGGGAATCGATGTTTAAAGACTGAAGGAGGTGAATGAAGTAGATTATGAAAATTGAATAAATATTTCATTGTGAATCCCATCTGTATTTGGACCAGGATAGGAAGCGCAACTTGTGCCAAACCATTTGAGTGTTGGAGGACGCAATGCAACAGTTTATTCTCCAAATGGTAAACAACTTTTTGACAATGAGTGCTCACATGAAAGTTTCAAGGGAAATCAAAATATGGCTGGCCTATTTCTATTTGTCTTGAGGTATGCTAGAGTAGGCCTACTTTCAGCCATATTCTTATTTACAAACCAACCATGAAGTTTTTTACCGGGGGTAAAAGTATTTGAGCAGGTGGTTATAGCTGATTTTCGGATAATTTATTATATTTATTATATACATCAAATCAAATAAAATTTTATTTGTCACATACACATGGTTAGCACATGTTAATGCGCGTGTAGCGAAATGCTTGTGCTTCTAGTTCCGACAATGCAGTAATAACCAACAAGTAATCTAACTAACAATTCCAAAACTACTGTCTTATACACAGTGTAAGGGGATAAAGAATATGTACATAAGGATATATGAATGAGTGATGGTACGGAGCAGCATAGGTAAGATACAGTAGATGGTATCGAGTACAGTATATACATATGAGATGAGTATGTAAACAAAGTGGCATAGTTAAAGTGGCTAGTGATACATGTATTACATAAGGATGCAGTAGATGATATAGAGTACAGTATATACGTATGCATATGAGATGAATAATGTAGGGTATGTAACATTATATTAGGTAGCATTGTTTAAAGTGGCTAGTGATATATTTTACATTATTTCCCATCAATTCCCATTATTAAAGTGGCTGGAGTTGAGTCAGTGTCAGTGTGTTGGCAGCAGCCACTCAATGTTAGTGGTGGCTGTTTAACAGTCTGATGGCCTTGAGATAGAAGCTGTTTTTCAGTCTCTCGGTCCCTGCTTTGATGCACCTGTACTGACCTCGCCTTCTGGATGATAGCGGGGTGAACAGGCAGTGGTTCGGGTGGTTGTTGTCCTTGATGATCTTTATGGCCTTCCTGTAACATTGGGTGGTGTAGGTGTCCCGGGTGGTGTAGGTGTCCTGGAGGGCAGGTAGTTTGCCCCCGGTGATGCGTTGTGCAGACCTCACTACCCCCATGTATTATATATTTATTATATACACTGATCAAAAATATAAATGCAACATGTAAAGTGTTGGTCCCTGTTAGTGACCATTTCTCCTTTGAAAAGATAATCTGACAGGTGTGGCATATCAATAAACTGATTAAACAACATGATCATTACACAGGTGCACTTTGTGCAGGGACAATAAACGGCCACTGAAATGTGCAGATTTGTCAAAAAACACAATGCCACAGATGACTCAAGCTTTGAGGGAGAGTGTAATTGCCATGCTGACTGCAGGAATGTCCACAGGAGCTGTTGCCAGAGAATGGACTGTTAATTTCTCTACCATAAGCCATCTCCAACGTCGTTTTAGAGAATTTGGCAGTACATCTAACCGGCCTTACATGCGCAAATCATTTGTATGGTGTAATGTGTGCGAGAGGTTTGCTGATGTCAACGTTCTGAACAGAGTGCCCCATGGTGGCGGTGGGGTTATGGTATGGGCATAAGCTACAGACAACAAACACAATTGCATTTTATCGATGGAAATTTGAATGCACAGGGATACAGTGATGAGATCCTGAGGCCATTCATCCGCCCCCATCACCTCATGATTCAGCATGATAATGCATGGCCCCATGTCTCAAGGATCTGTACACAATTCCTGGAAGCTGAAAATGTCCCAGTTCTTCCATGGCCTGCACACTCACCAGACATGTCACCCACTGAGCATGTTTGGGATGCTCTGGATTGACGTGTATGACAGCATGTTCCAGTTCCTGTCAATATACAGCAACTTCGCACAGCCATTTAAGAGGAGCGGGACAACATTTCACTGACTGATCAACTCAATGCGAAGAAGATGTTTCGCGATGCATGAGGCAAATCTTGGTCACACCAGATACTGACTGTTTTTTTTCATCCACACCCCTACCTTTTCTTATGGTATCTGTGACCAACAGATATATATCTGTATTCTCAGTCGTGAAATCCAGTGATTAAGGCCTAATGAATTTATTTAAATTGACTGATTTCCTTGTATCAACTGTAAATCAGTCAAATCTTTGAAATTGTTGCACGTTGCTTAATAATGTTCTCCCTCTCAGTGTAATGGAGCAGTTTCAGACAGATTTATTTTCTCTTTTGACTTGGTCATTAAGCTCGTAGTAAAATGTCTCCAGGAGATTTTTATGTTCATTTTTTTCTGTACCCATTAGACCAATATAAAAACTCATCTTGTAATGTGCAATTCAGGTAAATCATTTCAAAGTTGTTTTCAATTTGACTCAAAGTACAGTATAAGTTGACGCATAACAGTACCCACCTGGCACAGACATCAGTTTAACATTTCGTTTTGATTTACACTTGTTGTCACTCAACTCACTCTGACATTTTGATTTGAGCCTGGTTGAGGCAACTCCCAAACACATTGTTAACAACAAAAATAAATAAGTATTTGTTCAACAGTTTACTTTAGTTTCTAACTATTTTTGAATCTGTTGCACCAGGCAATGGTTTCGGGATCTATGTGGTGTTTGTCTATGTGGTCTGAGCAAGAATGATTGAGTGAGGCCGTCATGAGGAGGTCATTTGGGTTGGCTTGCCCACTTGTTGTGCCTCCAATAAATGCTGCAACAATTTGTAAAACTTAATACGTTCCATTTATAATCCATAACCCTCTCTGAAGTTTGAAACATTGTTTTTCATGAATCTGTGTCCATTTTGTTTTCTATTCATCAGACTCAGACTGGTTTTACTGAACCTGTTTTCTCTGTCAAGGTATTTTCTTCCTGACACATTTCTCTTTTTTTCTCAACGTAATTCAAAGTTGTGAAAGTGATAGCGTCTCCAAGGGCTATGCCGTAAACGGTTTACAGTTTGGCATTGGTGCTCAATGGCAAGAATAGCAGGAGGTCGTGTTTGAACATGCCAAATGTAGCCTACAATTCTGAGACACCCACCGTTGAAGTCAGTGAGCTCTCTCTCTCTCGCTAGCAATGTCTGTCTGTCTGTCTGTCTGTCTGTCTGTCTGTCTGTCTGTCTGTCTGTCTGTCTGTCTGTCTGTCTGTCTGTCTGTCTCAACCTATACATCTTTGTGGAACTATTTCACCTTCTATACGTAACCTAGAGACCTAAACATATTATGAAGAAATGCATGATCAAGCAACACTTTCTCTATCTGTGATTAGGTATGACAGATTAGGTATGATTAGGTATCAGTCGTTGGGTAGAGAGCTGCAGAAGACTCATCTGATGGTGAATAGAAGCTGATAAAGAGATGACAGGAGGTCATCGGCAGCCATCAGTGTATCGAAGGGACAGGACACCTGAAGGTACACAGGTATTAACACACAAATACACACACACACACACACACACACACACACACACACACACACACACACACACACACACACACACACACACACACACACACACACACACACACACACACACACACACACACACACACACACACGCACAAAGAACAGATGTCACCGCCACAGTGTGTTATGGATACCCCTCCTCTCGAAATCCGACATATAGATTTTTGGCTCAGAGGGATGAGTTGAGTATCGACATACCAGAAAGTGAGAGAGAAAAAGAGGGAGAGGGAGAGAGAAAGACAGAGAGAATTCAAGAGAGTGAAATATAGGGATCACATTTACATACATCTACAGTGAATATTTACAATATGAATTGGCTTACTGACTCTACATTGAAGATGAATTCATAATGACTATTTGCCACATGACATGAAATGTAAATCACTTTCTCTCCACTCTCTCTCTTGTGATTTTGAAAGCTGTGCCAGGTGTCAGGAAGTAAAGGTATGGATGGGACATGAGATCCCCCTCACTGCAGCTCCTGAGGGCTCCTGGCTGATCAGCATATGTTTTGATCCACAGTACACGTAAACACCCACAGCACAAAGCCCTTAGGGCCCGTGATACAACTGATTGCAGCTATCTCACACACGCACATGCATTTAACATATACTGTAAAAAATGTGGATCAATTTTGTGTTATTTTAATGGAAAAAAATGTGATATTCTTTCAAAAACAAGGAGAGTGAATGGTAGTGTATACTCTACATGACCAAAACTATGTGGACACTATGTAGGCAGGTCAGTTAAGAACACATTCTTATTTACAATGCCTACCGGGGAACAGTGGGTTAACTCCCTGTTCAGGAGCAGAACAACATATTTTTACCTTGTCACCTCTGGGACTTGATCTAGCAACCTTTACGGTTACTGACCAAACACTCTAACCACTAGGCTACCTGTCGCCCCAGCTACAACAGCCTCCATTCCTATGGGAAGGCTTTCCACTCCACTACATATTGGAACATTGCTGTGGGTGCTGGCTTTTATTCAGCCACAAGAGCATTAGTGAGTTCGGGCACTGATGTTGAGCGATTAGGCCTGGCTCGCAGTCAGCGTTCCAATTCATCCCAAAGGTGTTCGATGGGGTTGAGGTCAGGGCTCTGTGCAGGCCAGTCAAGTTCTTCCACACCGATCTCGACAAAGGTTTTCTGTATGGACCTCACTTTGTCATGCTGAAACAGGAATGGGCCTTCCCAAAACTGTTGCCACAAAGTTGGAAGCACAGAATTGTCTAGAATGTCATTATTCAGAATTACCCTTCACTGGAACTAAGGGGCCTAGCCCGAACCATGAAAAACAGTCCCAGACCCTAATTCCTCCTCCACCAAACTTTACAGTTGGCACTATGCATTCGGGCAGGGAGCACTCTTCTGGCATCTGCCAAACCCAGATTCGTCCGATGGACTGCCAGATGGTGAAGAGTGATTAATCATATCAAAAATTAAATTAAATTAAATCAAACTTTATTTGTCACATGCGCCAAATACAACAGACCTTACCGTGAAATGCTTACTTAAAAGCCCATAACCAACAGTGCAGTTCAAGAAGAGTTAAGAAAATATATACCAAATTAAATAAATGTAAAATAAAAAAATATATAAAAAGTAACACAATAACATAACAATAAGGAAGCTATGTACAGGGGGTACCGGTACTGAGTCAGTGTGCGGGGGTACAGGTTAGCTGAGGTCATTTGTACAAGTGACTATGCATAGATAATAAACAGCGAGGAGAAGCAGTGTACAAAACAAAAGGGGAGGGGGTCAATGTAATAGTCTGGTGGCCATTTGATTAATTGTTCAGCAGTCTTATGGCTTGGGGGTAGAATCTGTTAAGGAGCCTTTGGTCCTAGACTTGGTGCCCCGGTACCGCAAACCATGCGGTAGCAGAGAAAACAGTCTATGACTTGGGTGACTGGAGTCTCTGACAATTTTATGGGCTTTCTTCTGACACCGCCTATTATATACAGTTGAAATTGGAAGTTTACAGACACTTAGGTTGGAGTCATTAAAACTCATTTTTCAACCACTCCACAAATTTCTAGTTAACAAACTATACTTTTGGTAAGTCGGTTAGGACATCTACTTTGTGCATGACACAAGTAATTTTTCCAACAATTGTTTACAGACAGATTATTTCACTTATAATTCACTGTATCACAATTCCAGTGAGTCAGAAGTTTACATACACTAAGTTGACTGTGCCTTTAAACAGCTTGGAAAATTCCAGAAAATGATGTCATGGCATTAGAAGCTTCTGATAGGCTAATTGTTATAATTTGAGTTGGATGTGTACCTGTGGATGTATTTCATAGCCTACCTTCAAACCCAGTGCCTCTTTGCTTGACATCATGGGAAAATCAAAAGAAATCGTCCAAGACCTCATAAAAAAATGCTAGACGTCCACAAGTCTGGTTCATCCTTGGGAGGAATTTCCAAATGCCTGGAGGTACCACGTTCATCTGTACAAACAATAGTACGCAAGTATAAACACCATGGAACCATGCAGCCGTCATACCGCTCAGGAAGGAGACGCGTTCTGTCTCCTAGAAATAAACATACTTTGGTGCATGATGTGGCAGCATCATGTTGTGGGGGTGCTTTGCTTCAGGAGAGACTGGTGTACTTCACAAAATAGATTGTATCATGAGGAGGAAAATTCCGTGGATATATTGAAGCAACATCTCAAGACATCAGTCAGGAAGTTAAAACTGGGTTTCAAATGGGTCTTCCAAATGGACAATGGACAAATGGACAATGGACAAATGGACAATGATCCCAATCATTCCAAGGTTGTGGCAAAATGGCTTAAGTACAACAAAGTCAAGGTATTGGAGTGGCCATCAAAAAGCCTGACCTCAATCCCAGAAAATTTGTGGGCACAACTGAAAAAGCATTGTGCGAGCAAGGAGGCCTACAAACCTGACTCAGTTACATCAGCTCTGTCAGGAGGAATGGTCCAAAATTCACCCAACTTATTGTGGGATGCTTGTGGAAGGCTACCCAAAACATTTGACCCTAGTTAAACAATTTAAAGGCAATGCTACTAAATACTAATTGAGTGTTTGTAAACTTCTGACCCTCTGGGAATGTGATGAATGAAATAAAAGCTGAAATAAATCATTCTCTCCACAATTATTTTGACATTTCAGTCTTAAAATAAAGAGGTGATCCTAACTGACGTAAGACAGGGAATTTGAACTAAGATTAAATGCCAGAAATGGTGAAAAACTGAGTGTAAATGTAGTTGGCTAAGTGTAAATGTAGTCTGACTCCAACTGTATATCCTAGATGGCAGGAAGCTTGACCCCAGTGATGTACTTGGCCGTACGCACTACCCTCTGTAGGACCTTACTACGGTCAGATGCCGAGCAGTTGCCATACCAGGCGGTGATGCAACCGGTCAAGATGCTCTTGGTGTTGTAGCTGTAGAAAGTTTTGAGGATCTGGGGACCCATGCCAAATCTTTGCAGTCTCCTGAGGGGGAAAAGGTTTTTGTCGTGTCCTCTTCACCACTGTCTTGGTATGTTTGGACCATGATAGTTCATTGGTGATGTGGACATCAAGAAACCTGAAGCTCTCGACCCGCTCCACTACAGCCCCGTTGATGTTAATGTGGGCCTATTTGGCCCTCCCTTTTCCTGTAGTCCACGATCAGCTCCTTTGTCTCGTTTACATTGAGGGAGAGGTTGTTGTCCTGGCACCACACTGCCAGGTCTCTGACCTCCTCCCTATAGGCCATATCGTCATTGTCGGTGATCAGGCCTACCACTGTTGTGTCGTCAGCAAACTTAAGGATGGTGTTGCAGTCGTGTTTGGCCACGCAGTCATGGGTGAACAGGGAGTACAGGAGGGGTCTAAGTACACACCCCTGAGGGGCCCCAGTGTTGAGGATCAGCGTGGCAGACGTGTTGTTGTCTACCCTTACCACCTGGGAGGCGGCCCGTCAGGAAGTCCAGGATCCAGTTGCAAAGGGAGGTGTTTTGTCCCAAGGTCCTCAGCTTCGTGAGGAGCTTCGTGGGCACTATGGTGTTGAACGCTGAGCTGTAGTCAATGAACAGCATTCTAACATAGGTGTTCCTTTTGTCCAGGTGGGAAAGGGCAGTGTGGAGTGCGATTGAGATTGCGTCATCTGTGGATCTGTTTGGGCAGTATGCAAATTGGAGTGGGTCTAGGGTGTCCGGGAGGATGCTGTTGATCTGAGCCATGACCAGCCTTTCAAAGCACTTCAAAGCAGCTCACATCTGGGTTTCCCTTTGCAGTCCATAATAGTTTTCAAGCCCTGTCACATCCGACGAGCGTCAGAGCCGGTGTAGTAGGATTCAAACTTAATCCTGTATTGACACTTTGTTGTTTGATGGTTCGTCTGAGGGCATAGCGAGATTTCTTATAAACATCCATAATAGTGTCCTGCTCCTTGAAAGCGGCAGCTCTAGCCTTTAGCGTGATGTGGATGTTGCCTGTAATCCATGGCTTCTGGTTTTGATATGTACGTACAGTCTCTGTGGGGATGACATCGTAGAGGCTCTTATTGATGAAGCCAATGACTGAGTTGGTATACTCCTCAATGCCGTTGGTTGAATCCCGGAACATATTACAGTCTGTACTAGCAAAACAGTCCTGTAGCATTGCATCTGCTTCATCTGACCACTTCCGTATTGAGCGAGTCACTGGTACTTCCTGAATTAGTTTTGCTTGTAAGCAGGAATCAGTAGGATAGAAATATGGTCAGATTTTACAATTGGAGAGTGGGGGAGAGCTTTGTACGCATCCCTGTGTATGGAGTAAAGGTGGTCTAGGGTTTTTTTCCCCTCTGGTTGCCTATTTGGTAAAAATTTGGTAAAATTGATTTAAGTTTGCCTGCCTTAAAGTCCCCACCCACTTCGGCCTATTAGAGTTGGTTGAGTGCGGTCTTAGTGGCAGCATCGGTCTGTGGTGGTAAATAAACAGTTATGAAAAATATACATGAGAACTCTCTTGGTAGATAGTGTGGTCTACAACTTATCATAAGGTACTCTACCTTAGGCGAGCAATACCTTGAGACATCTTTAATATTAGACATCTCACACCAGCTGTTATTGACAAAAAGACACACACACCCACCCCTCGTCTTACCAGACGTAGCATCTCTGTTCTGCCGGTGCATGGAATATCCCTCCAGCTCTACAGTGGGGAGAACATGTATTTAATACACTGCTGATTTTGCAGGTTTTCCTACTTACAAAGCATGTAGAGGTCTGTAATTTGTATCATAGGTACACTTCAACTGTGAGAGACGGAATCTAAAACAAAAATCCAGAAAATCACATTGTATGATTTTTAAGTAATTAATTTGCATTTTATTGCATGACTCATTAAAGGAAAAAGCTTCCAATTTGTGGTGAATAATCGCTGTTCTGATGTCTAGAAGTTATTTTCGGTCATAAGAGATGGTAGTAGCAACATTATGTACAAAATAAGTTTTTAAAAAAGTTGCAAACAACGCAAAAAAACGAACAAAATAGCACAATTGGTGAGGAGCATGTAAAACGCCAGCCATCCTCTTCGGCACCAGAGAACACGTTTCCACTGCTCCAGAGTCCAATGGTGGCAAGCTTAACACCATTCCAGCCGACACTTGGCATTACTCGATCTTAGTCTTGTGAGGCTGCTCAGCAATGGAAACCCATTTCATGAAGCTCCCGACGAACAGTTATTGTGCTGATGTTGCTTCCAGAGGCAGTTTAGAACTTGGTAGTAAGTGTTAGAGCCAAGGACAGACAATTTTTACGGTCTTCAGCACTCTGCGGTCCTGTTCTGTGAGCTTGTGTGGCCTACCACTTCGCGGCTGAGTCGTTGGTGCTCCTAGACATTTCCACTTCACAATAACAGCGCTTACAGATGACCAGGGCAGCTCTAGCAGGGCCAAGATTTTACGAACTGACTTGTTGGAAAGATGGCCTCCTATGACGGTGCCATGTTGAAGTCACTGAGCTCTTCAGTAAGGCCATTCTACAGCCAATGTTTGTCTATGGAGATTGCATGGCGGTGTGCTCGATTTTATACACCTGTCAGCAACAGGTGTGGCTGAAATAGCCGAATCCACTCATTTGAAGGGGTGTCCACATACTGTTGTAAATATAGTGTATATACACACACAAACATGCACCCACATCCCACATGATTCAATGACGTACGTCGAGATCCTGACAGTCAAACAGACAGACAGAGAGGCAGACAGAGAGGCAGACAGAGAGGCAGACAGAGAGGCAGACAGAGAGGCAGACAGAGAGGCAGACAGACAGACAGACAGAGAGGCAGACAGAGAGGCAGACAGAGAGGCAGACAGAGAGGCAGACAGAGAGGCAGACAGAGAGGCAGACAGAGAGGCAGACAGACAGACAGACAGAGAGGCAGACAGAGAGGCAGACAGAGAGGCAGACAGAGAGGCAGACAGAGAGGCAGACAGAGAGGCAGACAGACAGACAGACAGAGAGGCAGACAGACAGACAGATAGAAAGAAAGATGGACAGACAGACAGATAGAAAGAAAGATGGACAGACAGACAGACAGACAGACAGACAGACAGACAGACAGACAGACAGACAGACAGACAGACAGACAGACAGACAGACAGAAAGAAAGATAGACAGACAGACAGACAGACAGACAGACAGACAGACAGACAGACGGAAAGACGGACAGACGGACAGACGGACAGATAGAAAGATAGAGACAGACAGACAAAGGCAGACAGACAGAAAGAAAGATGGACAAACAGACAGACAGACAGACAGACAGACAGAGACAGACAGACAGACAGACAGACAGACAGACAGACAGACAGACAGACAGACAGACAGACAGACAGACAGACAGACAGACAGACAGACAGACAGACAGACAGACAGACAGACAGACAGACAAACAGACAGACAGACAAATAGAGAGATGGAAAGATAGAAAGGCAAAACTCACTTATCAGGCTAGTCTAGTTATTGACACGTCGGCAGCCATTGACCCCTCCCTTTTGAGTGGCAGCCAAAATGAATTCCACCATCGACAGATGTGTGTCTCCCGGTGCCGATAAAGGGATCGAGCCGATGGAGGGATTGACAGTATGATCGAGAAACAAAGAAAGCGAGTTGACGAGAGAGAGTGTGAGAGATGACATCATGTCTCTGATGTTGCTAGTAGAAAGTGTGATGTGGTGTCAGGCAGTGAATACAGGAATTTTAAAGTTATTCTAGCTATCTCTAGTCCAGTGGCACCTACTGCTTAACACAGAGTAGGGTTGGAAAATTCTGTTTTTTCAGAAATCCCGGTTGGCGTATTCCCAGATTTCCTGCTTATTTCTTCCTGATTACGGACATTTTCTGGAAAAACAGGGAACTTGGGGAAAGTTACCAGAATTTTGCAACCCTATGTATATAAGTCAACTAAGCCATTGAAGTGTGTCCATAATGAACTATAGAACATCAGTTTCACTATCACCTAAACAAGGCAAAAGACGTAGCAAGAAAAATGGGGGAATGGCACCATTTATTGCCACCAAGGGTGAACTTTAGCTCAATAAACATCAGTAGTGGGCGGTCCCATGACTATTTCATTGGATTAGAAGCAAGTCTCACCTGTAGCTACATGGTAATAATGAGGCTATTACCCTTAGTTTAAACATCCTCTCCTCAGCAGTCTTCATTCCCCCTGATGGAGGCATGAGGGATGGAGATAACAGAGAGAGAGAGGAGGGATGGAGAGAACAGAGAGAGTGGAGGGATGGAGAGAACAGAGAGAAGAAGGATGGCGAGAACAGAGAGAAGAGGGATGGAGAGAACAGAGAGAAGAGGGATGGAGAGAACAGAGAGAGTGGAGGGATGGAGAGAACAGAGAGAGTGGAGGGATGGAGAGAACAGAGAGAAGAGGGACGAGAGAACAGAGAGAAGAGGGATGGAGAGAACAGAGAGAAGAGGGATGAGAGAACAGAGAGAAGAGGGATGGAGAGAACAGAGAGAAGAGGGATGGAGAGAACAGAGAGAAGAGGGATGGAGAGAACAGAGAGAGTGGAGGGATGGAGAGAACAGAGAGAGTGGAGGGATGGAGAGAACAGAGAGAGAGGAGGGATGGAGAGAACAGAGAGAGTGGAGGGATGGAGAGAACAGTGAGTGGAGGGATGGAGAGATGGAGAGAACAGTGAGTGGGGGGATGGAGAGAACAGTGAGTGGAGGGATGGAGAGAACAGTGAGTGGAGGGATGGAGAGAACTAGAGAGTGGAGGGATGGAGAGAACAGTGAGTGGAGGGATGGAGAGAACAGTGAGTGGAGGGATGGAGAGAACAGTGAGTGGGGGGATGGAGAGAACAGTGAGTGGAGGGATGGAGAGAACAGTGAGTGGAGGGATGGAGAGAACTAGAGAGTGGAGGGATGGAGAGAACAGTGAGTGGAGGGATGGAGAGAACAGAGAGAGTGGAGGGATGGAGAGAACTGGAGAGTGGAGGGATGGAGAGAACAGTGCGTGGAGGGATGGAGGGAGCAGGGAGAAGAGGGATGGAGGGAGCAGGGAGCAGGGAGAAGAGGGATGGAGGGAGCAGGGAGAAGAGAGATGGAGGGAGCAGGGAGAAGAGGGATGGAGGGAGCAGGGAGAAGAGGGATAGAGGGAGCAGGGAGAAGAGAGATGGAGGGAGCAGGGAGAAGAGAGATGGAGGGAGCAGGGAGAAGAGGGATGGAGGGAGCAGGGAGAAGAGGGATGGAGGGAGCAGGGAGAAGAGGGATGGAGGGAGCAGGGAGAAGAGGGATGGAGGGAGCAGGGAGAAGAGGGATGGAGGGAGCAGGGAGAAGAGGGATGGAGGGAGCAGGGAGAAGAGGGATGGAGGGAGCAGGGAGAAGAGGGATAGAGGGAGCAGGGAGAAGAGGGATGGAGGGAGCAGGGAGAAGAGAGATGGATGGAGCAGGGAGAAGAGGGATGGAGGGAGCAGGGAGAAGAGGGATGGAGGGAGCAGAGAGAAGAGGGGTGGAGGAAGCAGGGAGAAGAGGGGTGGAGGGAGCAGGGAGAAGAGGGATGGAGGGAGCACGGAGAAGAGGGATGGAGGGAGCAGGGAGAAGAGGGATGGAGGGAGCAGGGAGAAGAGGGATGGAGGGAGCAGGGAGAAGAGGGATAGAGGGAGCAGGGAGAAGAGGGATGGAGGGAGCAGGGAGAAGAGAGATGGAGGGAGCAGGGAGAAGAGGGATGGAGGGAGCAGGGAGAAGAGGGATGGGAACTCCCTAGACCCACTCCAATTTGCATACCGCCCCAACAGATCCACAGATGACACAATCTCAATCGCACTCCACACTGCCCTTTCCCACCTGGACAAAAGGAACACCAACATAAGAATGCTATTCATTGACTATAGCTCAGCGTTCAACACCATAGTGCTCTCCAAGCTAATCCCTAAGATAGGGACTGAACACCTCCCTGAACACCTCCCAACTGGATCCTGGACTTCCTGATGGGCCGCTCCCAGGTGGTTAGGTTAGGCAATAAGACATCCGCCACGCTGACCCTCAATACGGTGACCCCACAGGGGTGCGTGTTCCCCTCCTGTACTCCCTGTTATCTCACGACTGCGTGGCCGTGCACGACTCCAACCCCACAACGGTGGTAGGCCTGAGGGCAGGGGGGTTGGGTTAAATGTGGAAGACACATTTCAGTTGGAGGCTGTCCACTATGATGTTGAAGGCTGTAGTTTATGAACAGCATTCTTACTTATGTATTCATCTAGTCCAGATGGAATGTGTCATCTGTGAAGCTGTTGGATCGATATGCAAATTGTAGTGGGTCTAGGGTGTTGGATAAGGTGTAGGTGAAATTATCCTTATCTAGCCTGTCAAAGCACTTCATGGTGACAGAAGTGAGTGCTACGGGGCGATCGTTATTTAGTTCAGTTACCTTCACTTTCTCGGGTACAGAAACAATGGTGGACATCT
Organism: Oncorhynchus keta; assembly: GCF_023373465.1. Taxonomy (NCBI): domain Eukaryota; kingdom Metazoa; phylum Chordata; class Actinopteri; order Salmoniformes; family Salmonidae; genus Oncorhynchus; species Oncorhynchus keta. The sequence continues at coordinate 27,193,861 of NC_068440.1, read as the reverse complement.
TGAAGCAAGTGGTGACAACAGACTGGGATTGGGAGAGATTGAATATGTCCGTAAACACTCCAGCCAGCTGGTCTGCACATGCTCTGAGGACGCAGCTAGGGATGATGTTTAAGCGTGTTAAACCTTGTGAGGGTTAACACACTTAAATGCCAACCCTCGAGAGTGAAAGAAAGAGAGCAAGCAGATAGTGAAAGTAAGAGAGCAAGAGAGAAAGACACTGGGAGAGATAAACAGAGAGAATTGGGAGAAAAAAATAGAGCATGAGATGGAAGCCGCAGTAGAGAAAACTATTTTTGGAAGACAGTCAGAGGGAGAGGGAGAGGGAGAGCGAGAGGGAGGAGAAGGAAACCCCGGGTGGAGACAGAGGTCCATCCATCATGTTCGTCTCAACCTCACCATGACCCCAGTCTGGCAGCCAATGAGGCGCAGCCATCCCCCAGTACACACACACACACACACACACACACACACACACACACACACACACACACACACACACACACACACACACACACACACACACACACACACACACACACACACACACACACACACACACACACACACACACACACACACACACACACACACACACACACACACACACACACACACACAGGGGAATCGGGTATCGTTTGTTGCTGAGTGGAGTCTGGATGCTCCCTTTGTGTCGCCCATCAGCGCCTCCCAGGATGCTTTGTTTTTATGTGACTAATGTGAGTACCAACACCAGACAGACGGCTCCTACACACAGACACACACACACACACACACACACACACTGGGGCTGGGCGATATGGAATAAAATCCATGTCATGATA
>NC_068440.1:27170540-27188040 GCF_023373465.1 Oncorhynchus keta | reverse complement strand
CGGCATAGCCAAAGACACGATAACAGCATGGCAACAACAACTGCCCGAGTTACACCAGGAATGCACAATCCCTCCATCAGTGCTCAGACGGTCCCCAATAGGTTAAGAGAGGCTGGACTGAGGGCTTGTAGGCCTGTTGTAAGGCAGGTCCTCACCAGACATCACCGGCAATAGATTCGTCTATGGGCACAAACCCACCGTCGCTGGACCGGACAGGACAGGCAAAAAGTGCTCTTCACTGACGAGGCGCGGTTTGTCTCACCAGGGGTGATGGTCTGATTTGTGTATATCGTCGAAGGAGTGAGTGTTACACCGAGGCCTGTACTCTGGAACGAGATCGATTTAGAGGGTCCGTCATGGTCTGGGGTGGTGTGTTACAGCATCATCAGACTGAGCTTGTTGTCGTTGCAGGCAATCTCAACGCTGTGCGTTACAGGGAAGACATTCTCCTCCCTCATGTGGTACCCTTCCTGCAGGCTCATCCTGACATGACCCTCCAGCATGATAATGCCACCAGCCATACTGCTCTTTCTGTGTGTGAGATTTCCTGCAAGACATGAATGTCAGTGTTCTACCATGGCCAGCGAAGAGCCTGGATCTCAATCCCATTGAGAACGTCTGGGACCTGTTGGATCGGAGGGTGAGGGCTAGGGCCGTTCCCCCCAGAAATATCTGGGAACTTGCAGATGCCTTGGTGGAAGAGTGGGGTAACATCTCACAGCAAGAACTGGCAAAGCTGGTGCAGTCCATGAGGAGGATATGCACTGCAGTACGTAATGCAGCTGGTGGCCACACCAGATACTGACTGTTACTTTTGAGTTTGACCCTCCCCCTTTGTTCAGGGACACATTATTCCATTTCTGTTAGTCACATGTCTGTGGAACTTGTTCAGTTTTTGTCTCAGTTGTTGAATCTTGTTATGTTCATGCAAATATTTACCCATGTTAAATTTGCTGAAAATAAATGCAGTTGACAGTGAGAGGACATTTATTTTTAGTAGTTTAGTAGAAAGAGTAGTGGTAGTGGTGCAATAAGTAGTAGCAGTAGTAGTTATTGTAGTACTAGTAGTAGTAGTAAAAAAGTAATCAGTATAGATTACATGTCACACATCAATGTTCCTATTAGTTCAGCCTGTAAAATCATAAAGCTATGAAGATGCGTGACCTATTTGTTTCATGTTGCAACAGCACTTGTAAAGTCAACAAGCTCTCACAGTGTCACTGCAGAATAAGAAGTTTATCCACGTTTCTCCAAACATAACATTTCAAAGTTGCTCCAAACGTCAAACCTCAAAGTGAAGGGTTAAGGTAAGGGTTAAGGTTTGGAATAGGGTAAAAAAAATATGATTAGGCACTCATTCCAAAAGGTTAAATAAGGGCTAAGGTTTGGGATAGAGCCCACCACTGGGATCGAACATGCAACCTTCTGATCCAGTCATGGCTCCAAATCAAAAGGATCAGAACTCGCAAGTACCCGCAAAACACCAGTCTCAAAGTCAACAGTGAAGAGACGACTCTGGGATGCTGGCCTTCTAGGCAGAGTTGCAAAGAAAAAGCCATATCTTAGACTGGCCAATAAAATACAATATTAAGATGGGTAAAAGAACACAGACACTGGACAGAGGAACTCTGCCTAGAAGTCCAGCATCGTCTCTTCACTGTTGACATTGAGACCGGTGTTTTGCGGGTACTATTTAATGAAGCTGCCAGTTGAGGGCTTGTGAGGCATCTGTTTCTCAATCTAGACACTCTAATGTACTTGTCCTCTTGCTAAGTTGTGCACTGGGGCCTCCCACTCCTCTTTCTATTCTGGTTAGAGCCAGTTTGAGCGTAGTACACAGCGTTGTACGAGATCTTCAGTCGCTTGGCAATTTCTCGCATGGAATAGCCTTCATTTCTCAGAACAAGAATAGACTGATGAGTTTCAGAAGAAAGTTATTTGTTTCTGGCCATTTTGAGCCTGTAATCGAACCCACAAATGCTGATGCTCCAGGTACTAGTCTAAAGAAGGCCCGTTTTATTGCTTCGTTAATCAGAACAAAAGTTTTCAGCTTGCTAACATAATTGGGTTTTCTAATGATCAATTAGCTTTTAAAATGATAAACTTGGATTAGTTTATACAACGTGACATTGGAACACAGGAGTGATGGTTGCTGATAATGGGCCTCTGTATGCCTATGTAGAGATTCCATTGAAAATCCACAGTTTCCAGCTACAATAGTCATTTACAACATTAACAATGTCTACACTGTATTTCTGATCAATTTGATGTTATTTTAATGGACAAAAATGTGCTTTTCTTTCAAAAACAAGGACATTTCTAAGTGACCCCAAACTTTTGAACGGTAGTGTACACCCTGTCCACATCCCTCCATCTTCCTAGAGCAAAACAACAGACATGTACGTATTCATGAGAGTCTTGCCATTCCACAGAGGGGTCATATTAGTGTGTAGCCCAAACTGTTGTGACTACAGACAGAAGTTGGCAGATCGGCTGTACAGACTTCATACTAGTCTCAAGACGCTTGTGGGGGGTCATAGAGCAGAATGGAGGACACCAATGTGTTCGTGAGAGTATAATCTTTCGACAGAGGGGGTCATAGTATATAGGTCAAACCGTTCAGATGCGTTTTTTTGAGAATAAGGATTTTCAGGACTTCTCATGGTCTCACAAACATTGCTTTAGCTCTGTCACCTTTCACCACAGATTCAGTGGATTAAGAAAAAACCAATGCAACATACCTTGCTTAAAGTGACAGAGGAGGTTAAGTACAATAGACCAACATAGGCTACTGTATTACGTCAAAGCTGTGTGCTGGAAAACCTTGGTAGAGCATGGGTGGAGTAGGCACTGTGGTGCTGAATTACCTTGGCAGAGCATGGGTGGAGTAGGCACTGTGGTGCTGAATTACCTTGGTAGAGCATGGGTGGAGTAGGCACTGTGGTGCTGAATTACCTTGCTTTTTCCGCTACAGACCAATGCCTACTTACTTAAAACATGTTTTTTTGTTTTTAATTAGTCTAATAGTTTATACCCAGGAATAAGAGTGTTTGTTAACTCCGAGAATGATGGAAATATTTGTGTGACTTTAATTAATTTCGTTCAGTGTGTGATTCTGATTGACAGACAGAGACAGAGAGAAAGAAAATATGCAGCGATAACCGATATGTCCCTGTCCCTTCAGGCAAAAAGTAATTTAGTTGTCAGCCGTCTGTCTTCACCCCTGTATTGTTATAATGTAAGCCTGATAAGAAATGCAAGAAAATATCTTTCAGTGTGTGTACTGTGTTCTCTATTTGCAGTGGTGTAAAGTACTTCATTAAAAATACTTTAAAGTACCACTTAAGTATGCATGCAACCACCATCTGGTTAGCTTAATATAAGGAAATTGAAATTATTTATACTTTTACTTTGATACTTAAGTATATTTTAAACCAAATACTTTTATACTTTTACTCAAGAAGAATTTTACTGACTGACTTGTACTTTTACTTGAGTCCTTTTCGATTGGTATCTTTACTTTTACTCAAGTATGCTAGTTGGGTTATTTTTCCATCACTGTCTATTTGTTTGTATGTGTGTGTGTCAGATGCCTGTTGACCTCTCCAGGTCCACAGTCTCACCTGCAGACAACTGGAAAGTCAACCACCTCCTCCACCTCCCCCTATCCCTTCCTTCATCCCTTTGTCCTTCCTCACTTTCCTCTCCCCCAAGTGACTCATTATCATGTGAGCCATGAGGGCTCGATCCTAAGGACCGCAGGGACATTTCTAATGACTGCACTATGCTGTAACATCATTGTCAGACAGTGTGTGTGTGAGTGTCTAGGTGTGTCTGTGTATGCACACATACCAACGTGTGTGTGTCTTAATGACAGTGCCTGTTTTTAACTCCTCTGTCAGTCCCCCTCACCCCTCTCTCGTCCTGGCAGGGATCATCAGGACCCCTCTGTCAGTCCCCCTCACCCCTCTCTCGTCCTGGCAGGGATCATCAGGACCCCTCTGTCAGTCCCCCTCACCCCTCTTTCGTCCTGGCAGGGATCATCAGTACCCCTCTGTCAGTCCCCCTCACCCCTCTCTCGTCCTGGCAGGGATCATCAGGACCCCTCTGTCAGTCCCCCTCACCCCTCTTTCGTCCTGGCAGGGATCATCAGGACCCCTCTGTCAGTCCCCCTCACCCCTCTCTCGTCCTGGCAGGGATCATCAGTACCCCTCTGCCCGTCGTGTCACCTGTGTCCTGCCGTCTTCAGTATCCTCTCCGATCTATAGACTGTCATTTAGCTCCTTTGCTGCTTGCGCCTCTGACATGCCACTGCGTGCAATATTAAGACAGGCAGGCAGATTCCAGCCTGTACTGAAGTGGCAGTTAGTCACTCGTGTCAGAGTGTTGGTGCGAATAGGGACAGGGGCTGTGTGTGTGTGGGTCGGTGTGTGTGTGTGTGGATGAGTTGGTGCAGGCATGTGTGTTTGTGTGCTGTCTACACAAAGATAAGTGACAGGGAAAGACAGAGGCAGTGGGTTTGACATTCAGAGGTCAGTTTGTTCGGCTTGTGTGTATGAAAATGGACAAGTAGGAATACGTTTATTTTCAGTAAACTATCTGCCTCTGTCGGTCTAACATGAGTGTTGTCTGTGTAGTCATTTTTTTCTTTCTTCATATTGCTCATTTGACATTAAACGGTTGTCCAGATACAGTAGCTTTAACTCACAGTTATCCGTACACAGATAAGCCTAGTCCTGGACTCAAAAGGACTTTCAGTAGAGATTCTCCATTGAGCATGCTTTTGGGTCCAGGACTAGGTTTAATCTTAGTTTGAGAAACAAACCCAAGTACTTTCATCATAGAGTACATTACTACAGAAGTCCAGAGAGGACATAAATAAAACAAGAAGATCACAACATTTGTTTTGTCGAGATCACGAGATAAACTCTATAAATAGGATTGGACATATTGATGATAGATTGACAGTATGGCTGAGGTGGCAGAGCCCACGGTGGATAAGCGAATAAGTTTTTATGGATTGTTAAACTAAAGGATGGTACATTTCATGCTAACATTTGTGTTTGGAGCTCATTGTCAGTTTCTAAGTTAGAATGTTAGCAAGCTAAATGTCCCTTACCTTGAGCTAAGAGTTTGTTGGGCACTGACAGCTAATCTGCCTTCAAGTAGCTTTACCCATGAAACAGCCTACAATGCAGCGTCCTGACTTGTCAGCCTGAGGCTGAAATTGAATCTGATCAGAGTCACAAACCGGCGCGTAGCCCGTAACGAAAAGGGAGACAGCGTAGAGATCAAGGAATAACTCAAATATATGTATTAACTGAACTATATACAATTAACAATAGTGTATGTAGTCAGTAGTGTAAGTGAGTGGTTGCGTGCATTGATGTGATAGTGAGGGGTGTTGAAAGGTGCCAACGCAAACAAACAAAACAGCCACAAAAATGCCACAACCAGATTCCAACAGTGTGTCTGCATGGAGAGAGTCTCCTCAATGAATGGGGGAGAGGTGTATTTATCCCGGGACACACCCGGGCCCAGGTGTGTCTGCATGGAGAGAGTCTCCTCAATGAATGGGGGAGAGGTGTATTTATCCTGGGACACACCCGGGCCCAGGTGTGTCTGCATGGAGAGAGTCTCCTCAATGAATGGGGGAGAGGTGTATTTATCCTGGGACACACCCGGGCCCAGGTGTGTCTGCATGGAGAGAGTCTCCTCAATGAATGGGGAAGAGGTGTATTTATCCCGGGACACACCCGGGCCCAGGTGTGTCTGCATGGAGAGAGTCTCCTCAATGAATGGGGGAGAGGTGTATTTATCCCGGGACACACCCGGGCCCAGGTGTGTCTGCATGGAGAGAGTCTCCTCAATGAATGGGGGAGAGGTGTATTTATCCCGGGACACACCCGGGCCCAGGTGTGGCCCATTTTGCTAAACTCTAAATTTAACTAGGCAAGTCAGAACAAATTCTTATTTACAATGACGGCCTAGGAACAGTGGGTTAACTGCCTTGTTCAGGGGCAGAACAACCCATTTTACCTTGTCAGATCAGGGATTTGTTCTAGCAACCTTTCAGTTACTGGCCTAACACTCTAACCACCAGGCTACCTGCCGCACCAAATCATGGGAGACAGGGCTGCCTGCCAGGCATCGTTCAGGGCTTAAATGCCCCACAAGTGCATCAGATCAATGCAGCTCCTTGATGAGGTGGTTATTGTGCATGGTGCAACTGAACAAATGAATGGATGGTGCATGGTGCTTCTGATTATCTTGTGATCAAGAAAAAACAACATGTAGTGATCATGAGATAAAAAAAGTTGTGATCTCTGGATTTTTATTAATGTATTCATATGTCCTCTCTGGACTTCTGTACTGTCACGGTCGTCATAAGGAGGAGACCAAGGCGCGTACATTCTAATTTATTAAACGAATGCAACACTGAACAAAACTATGCAAAATAACAGAACGAACCGTGAAGCAATATGACTAGTTCAAACAGGCAACTAAACATAGAATAATAACCCACAAAACCGAAATGGAAAAGGGCAACCTAAATAGGATCCCCAATCAGAGACAACGATAAACAGCTACCTCTGATTGGGAACCAATTCAGGCCACCATAGACCTACATATACATAGACATAATAAAACCCCATAGATATACAAAAACCCTAGACGGGACAAAAACACCTAGACAATACAAACACTAAACCATCCACCCTTGTCACACTGACCTAACCAAAATAATAAAGAAAACTAAGATAACTAAGGTCAGGGCGTGACAGTACTCCCCCCACCCCAAAGGTGCGGACTCCCGGCCGCAAACCTAAACCTATATGGGAGGGTCTGGGTGGGCATCTAATCTCGGTGCCGGCTCTGGTTCTGGATGCCGCCCCCCTTCTTTACACTGAGTCCGCTCTTGTAGCACTGACCCGTGGATCATCGCCGGAGGCTCTGGACTGTGGATCCTCGCCGTAGGCCCCGGACTGGGGACCCTCGCTGCGTGGATCATCGCCGGATGTTCTGAACTGTGGACCGTCGCTGGAGACCCCGGACTGGGGACCGTCGCTGGAGACCCCGGACTGGGGACCGTCGCTGGAGACCACGGGCTGGGGACCGTCGCTGGAGACCCCGGACTGGAGACCCCGGACTGGGGACCGGACTGGGGACGCTGGAGACCCCGGGCTAGGGACTGTGGACCGCTGGAGACCCCGGACTGGGGACCGTCGCTGGAGGGGCTGGGGACCGTCGCTGGAGACCCCGGGCTGTGGACCGTCGCTGGAGACCCCGGACTGGGGACCGTCGCTGGACCCGGGCTGGGGACTGTCGTTGGAGGTTCTGGTCTGGGTACTGTCGCCGGTTGCTCTGGACTGGGTACTGTCGCCGGATGCTCTGGACTGGGTACTGTCGCCGGATGCTCTGGACTGGGTACTGTCGCCGGACAGCTCTGGACTGGGTACTGTCGCCGGATGCTCTGGACTGGGTACTGTCGCCGGATGCTCTGGACTGGGTACTGTCGCCGGATGCTCTGGACTGGGTACTGTCGCCGGATGCTCTGGACTGGGTACTGTCGCCGGACGCTCTGGACTGGGTACTGTCGCTGGATGCTCTGGACTGGGTACTGTCGCCGGTTGCTCTGGACTGGGTACTGTCGCCGGATGCTCTGGACTGGGTACTGTCGCCGGATGCTCTGGACTGGGTACTGTCGCCGGATGCTCTGGACTGGGTACTGTCGCCGGATGCTCTGGACTGGGTACTGTCGCCGGATGCTCTGGACTGGGTACTGTCGCCGGATGCTCTGGACTGGGTACTGTCGCAGGATGCTCTGGACTGGGTACTGTCGCCGGATGCTCTGGACTGGGTACTGTCGCCGGTTGCTCTGGACTGGGTACTGTCGCCGGTTGCTCTGGACTGGGTACTGTCGCCGGTTGCTCTGGACTGGGTACTGTCGCCGGACGCTCTGGACTTCCGAGACGCACTGTAGGCCTGGTGCGTGGTGCTGGCACTGGTGGTACCGGGCTGGGGACACGCACCTCAGGGCGAGTGCGGGGGGCAGGCACAGGACATACTGGACTGTGGAGGCATACTGGAGGTCTGGAGTGTAGAGCTGACACAACCCGTCCTGGCTGGATGTTTATTTTCACCCTGCAAATGCAGGGCGCCGGCACAGGACGCACTGGACTGTGCAGACTCACCGGAGACACAGTACGCAGAGCCGGTGCAGGATATCCTGGTCCAAAGAGGTATACTGGAGACCAGGAGCGCTGAGCCGGCACCCTCCTTCCTGGCTGGATGCCCATTCTACTGGGGACACAGTGCGCTCTACCGCATAACACGGTGCCTGACCAGTAACACACTCCCCACAGTAAGCACGAGGAGTTGGCTCAGGTCTCCGACCTGACTCATGCAATATCCTCGTGTGCCCCCCGCCTCTCGGTCTTCCGTGCTAGCCGTGTACCTTCATATCATCGCCGTTCCTCTATTCTCCGGTATTTATCCTCGTAGTTTCGCCGTTCCACTTTCGCTGCCTCTAGCTCCTCCTTAGGACGGCGATGCTCCCCCGGCTGTGTCCAGGGTCCTGCTCCATCTAATATCTCCTCCCAGGTCCATCTCCCCATTAAGCGCTGTTCCTCCTTTTCACGCTGCTTGGTCCTGGTTTGGTGGGTTATTCTGTCATGGTCGTCATAAGGAGGAGACCAAGGAGTGATAAGCTTACATTCTGACTCGTGTGAACAGGCAAATAAACATAGAATAATAACCCACAAAACCAAAATGGAAAATGGCAACCTAAATAGGATCCCCAATCAGAGACAACAATAAACAGCTACCTCTGATTGGAAACCAATTCAGGCCACCATAGACCTACATATACCTAGACATAATAAAACCCCATAGATATACAAAAACCCTAGACAGGTTAAAAACACACATACCCACCCTCGTCACACCTTGACCTAACCAAAATAATAACGATAACATAGATAACTAATGTCAGGGCGTTACATGTACCTTACTGAGTGTCTGTGCAGGAGAGGTCAGGATGAGAGGGAGTCTAGATGTTGACCTTCGGTTGACAAGTTAGCTTTTCGACTCAATGTGTGTGTGTGCTGTCACCATGGCCACATGGTCCTGTGGGACCGCTTGTGTCCACTCCTGCATTGATGTGATTACACACTCATCTGCATACCTGACAGCATAGCCTGTCTATCTCCTTGGACTGATCCTCCTCCTCTCTCTCTCGCTGTCTCTCTCTCGCTGTCTCTCTCTCGCTGTCTCTCTCTCTCTCTCTCTTGCTCTCTCTCTCTCTCTCTCTCTGGGTCAATAGTGTGTGTGTTTGGGATCCAGGTAGATAAACACCCTGTTAGAAAGATTAGCTCACTGTTGTCCTATCAGTGTAAACCTGGGATTAAGCCTAGCTCTCAGGAGACACACCATGTTAGCCCTGTTGTCCTGTCAGTGTAAACCTGGGATTAAGCCTAGCTCTCAGGAGACACACCATGTTAGCCCTGTTGTCCTGTCAGTGTAAACCTGGGATTAAGCCTAGCTCTCAGGAGACACACCATGTTAGCCCTGTTGTCCTATCAGTGTAAACCTGGGATTAAGCCTAGCTCTCAGAAGACACACCATGTTAGCCCTGTTGTTCTATCAGTGTAAACCTGGGATTAAGCCTGCTTGTGTCTATGTTGTTATATCAGTGTAAACCTGGGATTAAGCCTAGCTCTCAGGAGACACACCATGTTAGCCCTGTTGTTCTATCAGTGTAAACCTGGGATTAAGCCTAGCTCTCAGGAGACACACCATGTTAGCCCTGTTGTCCTATCAGTGTAAACCTGGGATTAAGCCTAGCTCTCAGGAGACACACCATGTTAGCCTTGTTGTCCCATCAGTGTAAACCTGGGATTAAGCCTAGCTCTCAGAAGACACACCATGTTAGCCCTGTTGTCCCATCAGTGTAAACCTGGGATTAAGCCTAGCTCTCAGGAGACACACCATGTTAGCCCTGTTGTCCTATCAGTGGAAATCTGGGATTTTTAATTTGATTTATTTCACCTTTATTTAACCAGGTAGGCTAGTTGAGAACTAGTTCTCATTTGCAACTGCGACCTGGCCAAGATAAAGCATAGCAGTGTGAACAGACAACACAGAGTTACACATGGAGTAAACAATTAACAAGTCAATAACACAGTAGAAAAAAAGGGGAGTCTATATACAATGTGTGCAAAAGGCATGAGGAGGTAGGCGAATAATTACAATTTTGCAGATTAACATTGGAGTGATAAATGATCAGATGGTCATGTACATGTAGAGATATTGGTGTGCAAAAAAGAGCAGAAAAGTAAATAAATAAAAACAGTGTGGGGATGAGGTAGGTGAAAATGGGTGGGCTATTTACCAATAGACTATGTACAGCTGCAGCGATCGGTTAGCTGCTCAGATAGCTGATGTTTGAAGTTGGTGAGGGAGATAAAAGTCTCCAACTTCAGCGATTTTTGCAATTCGTTCCAGTCACAGGCAGCAGAGTACTGGAACGAAAGGCGGCCAAATGAGGTGTTGGCTTTAGGGATGATCAGTGAGATACACCTGCTGGAGCGCGTGCTACGGATGGGTGTTGCCATCGTGGACCAGTGAACTGAGATAAGGCGGAGCTTTACCTAGCATGGACTTGTAGATGACCTGGAGCCAGTGGGTCTGGCGACGAATATGTAGCGAGGGCCAGCCGACTAGAGCATACAAGTCGCAGTGGTGGGTGGTATAAGGTGCTTTAGTGACAAAACGGATGGCACTGTGATAAACTGCATCCAGTTTGCTGAGTAGAGTGTTGGAAGCAATTTTGTAGATGACATCGCCAAAGTCGAGGATCGGTAGGATAGTCAGTTTTACTTGGGTAAGCTTGGTGGCGTGAGTGAAGGAGGCTTTGTTGCGGAATAGAAAGCCGACTCTTGATTTGATTTTCGATTGGAGATGTTTGATATGAGTCTGGAAGGAGAGTTTGCAGTCTAACCAGACACCTAGGTACTTATAGATGTCCACATATTCAAGGTCAGAACCATCCAGGGTGGTGATGCTAGTCGGGCATGCGGGTGCAGGCAGCGATCGGTTGAAAAGCTTGCATTTGGTTTTACTAGCGTTTAAGAGCAGTTGGAGGCCACGGAAGGAGTGTTGTATGGCATTGAAGCTCATTTGAAGGTTAGATAGCACAGTGTCCAATGACGGGCCGAAAGTATATAGAATGGTGTCGTCTGCGTAGAGGTGGATCAGGGAATCGCCCGCAGCAATAGCAACATCATTGATATATACAGTGAAAAGAGTCGCCCCGAGAATTGAACCCTGTGGCACCCCCATAGAGACTGCCAGAGAACCGGTCAGCATGCCCTCCGATTTGACACACTGAACTCTGTCTGCAAAGTAATTGGTGAACCAGGCAAGGCAGTCATCCGAAAAACCGAGGCGACTGAGTCTGCCGATAAGAATATGGTGATTGACAGAGTCGAAAGCCTTGGCAAGGTCGATGAAGACGGCTGCACAGTACTGTCTTTTATCGATGGCGGTTATGATATCGTTTAGTACCTTGAGTGTGGCTGAGGTGCACCCGTGACCGGCTCGGAAACCAGATTGCACAGCGGAGAAGGTGCGGTTGGATTCGAGATGGTCAGTGACCTGTTTGTTGACTTGGCTTTCGAAGACCTTAGATAGGCAGGGCAGGATGGATATAGGTCTGTAACAGTTTGGGTCCAGGGTGTCTCCCCCTTTGAAGAGGGGGATGACTGCGGCAGCTTTCCAATCCTTGGGGATCTCAGACGATATGAAAGAGAGGTTGAACAGGCTGGTAATAGGGGTTGCGACAATGGCGGCGGATAGTTTCAGAAATAGAGGGTCCAGATTGTCAAGCCCAGCTGATTTATACGGATCCAGGTGTTGCAGCTCTTTCAGAACATCTGCTATCTGGATTTGGGTAAAGGAGAACCTGGAGAGGCTTGGGCGAGGAGCTGCGGGGGGGCGGAGCTGTTGGCCGAGGTTGGAGTAGCAAGGCGGAAGGCATAGCCAGCCGTTGAGAAATGCTTGTTGAAGTTTTCGATAATCATGGATTTATCGGTGGTGACCGTGTTACCTAGCCTCAGTGCAGTGGGCAGCTGGGAGGAGGTGCTCTTGTTCTCCATGGACTTCACAGTGTCCCAGAACTTTTTGGAGTTGGAGCTACAGGATGCAAACTTCTGCCTGAAGAAGCTGGCCTTAGCTTTCCTGACTGACTGCGTGTATTGGTTCCTGACTTCCCTGAACAGTTGCATATCGCGGGGACTATTCGATGCTATTGCAGTCCGCCACAGGATGTTTTTGTGCTGGTCGAGGGCAGTCAGGTCTGGAGTGAACCAAGGGCTGTATCCGTTCTTAGTTCTGCATTTTTTGAACGGAGCATGCTTATCTAACATGGTGAGGAAGTTACCTTTAAAGAATGACCAGGCATCCTCAACTGACGGGATGAGGTCAATGTCCTTCCAGGATACCCGGGCCAGGTCGATTAGAAAGGCCTGCTCACAGAAGTATTTTAGGGAGCGTTTGACAGTGAAGAGGGGTGGTCGTTTGACTGCTGCTCCGTAGCGGATACAGGCAATGAGGCAGTGATCGCTGAGATCCTGGTTGAAGACAGCAGGTGTATTTGGAGGGCCAGTTGGTCAGGATGACGTCTATGAGGGTGCCCTTGCTTACAGAGTTAGGGTTGTACCTGGTGGGTTCCTTGATGATTTGTGTGAGATTGAGGGCATCTAGCTTAGATTGTAGGACTACCGGGGTGTTAAGCATATCCCAGTTTAGGTCACCTAACAGAACAAACTCTGAAGCTAGATGGGGGGCGATCAATTCACAAATGGTGTCCAGGGCACAGCTGGGAGCTGAGGGGGGTCGGTAGCAGGCGGCAACAGTGAGAGACTTATTTCTGGAGAGAGTAATTTTCAAAATTAGTAGTTCGAACTGTTTGGGTATGGACCTGGAAAGTATGACATTACTTTGCAGGCTATCTCTGCAGTAGACTGCAACTCCTCCCACCTTTGGCAGTTCTATCTTGACGGAAGATGTTATAGTTGGGTATGGAAATCTCTGAATTTTTGGTGGTCTTCCTGAGCCAGGATTCAGACACGGCAAGGACATCAGGGTTAGCAGAGTGTGCTAAAGCAGTGAGTAAAACAAACTTAGGGAGGAGGCTTCTGATGTTGACATGCATGAAACCAAGGCTTTTTCGATCACAGAAGTCAACAAATGAGGGTGCCTGGGGACATGCAGGGCCTGGGTTTACCTCCACATCACCCGCGGAACAGAGAAGGAGTATTATGAGGGTGCGGCTAAAGGCTATCAAAACTGGTCGCCTAGAGCGTTGGGGACAGAGAATAAGAGGAGCAGGTTTCTGGGTAGAATATATTCAGGGCATAATGCGCAGACAGGGGTATGGTGGGGTGCGGGTACAGCGGAGGTAAGCCCAGGCACTAGGTGATGATGAGAGAGGTTGTATCTCTGGACATGCTGGTTGTAATGGGTGAGGTCACCGCATGTGTGGGAGGTGGGACAAAGGAGGTATCAGGGGTATGAAGAGTGGAACTCGGGGCTCCATTGTGAACTAAAACAATGATAACTAACCTGAGCAACAGTATACAAGGCATATTGACATTTGAGAGAGACATACAGCGAGGCATACAGTAATCACAGGTGTTGAATTGGGAAAGCTAGCTAAAACAGTAGGTGAGACAACAACAGCTAATCAGCTAGCACAACAACAGCAGGTAAAATGGCGTTGACTAGGCAACGGGGCCGACAGATAAAACAAACAAGCAGAATGGAGTACCGTGATTAATGGACAGTCCAGCGTGCATCAGCTATGTAGCCAAGTGATCAGTGTCCAGGGGGCAGCGGTGGATGGGGCAGGGAAGCTGGACTGGCGAGTGTTATCCAGGTTAAAAAACTAACAATGACTAAATAGCTTGTAGCTAGTTAGCTGGTTAGCTTGAGTTAGTGAGCTTTAGCTTGGTTAGCTTGGGGGTTCTTGAGTGTGTTCTAAAAATTAAAAATAATAGCGATTCCGTATCACATTGGGTGAGGCAGGTTTCCGGAAGGTATAAACAAATAAAAAATCGGAAAGAGATAGAAAGTACATATGGGTCCAGTGAGTGTTTGGGACGCGGCGATGCAGACGGTTAGCAGGCCTGTGCTAACAAGCTAACAGTTAGCAGGCCGGGGTAAACAAGGTAACAGTTAGCGGACCAGGGCTAAACAAGCTAGCAGTTAGCAGGCCGAATTAGCAAGCAAGGAGATAGCAAGGGCTAGAGAGTTAGCCTTTGGGGGACGTCGCGATGGGGTGAGTCTGTTTATTCCTCTTCATGCAGTGACATCGATAGACCGGTCGTGGGCCCGGGTATTGTAGCCCAGGAGTATGCTACGGTGGTAAGCACAGGTGCTCTGGCCGGGCTAGCTTCAAGCTAAGTGGGTGGAAATGCTAGCCAGTAGTAATCATCCGGGGTTGCGGTTTAGCTAGATAGCTAGTTGTGAAGATCCAGCTGAAAAATGTTCCGTTTGTGGTGGGAATCCGGGGATAAAAAATAAATAGGTCCGTTATGCTCTGGTTAGCGTCGCGTTGTTCGAACTGGCGAGAGCTTTCCGAGCTAAAGGTTAGCTGATGACCGGTTAGCTGAAGACCGCTAGCATAGCTGGTGGTTAGCTGGCTAGCTTCAGTTGAGGGGTTCCGGTTATAAATACTTTAGGAAAAAGTAGCTACATTGGGTGAGGCGGGTTGCAGGAGAGTATTTGGAAGCTTAGGTTTAGCAAAATGTTTTAAAGATATGCGAAGAAAAATATGTAAAAACGAAAAAGAAACGATATATACAAGGGACACGATACGCGGTGAAGAGAGAGAGAAAGAGAAAGAGAGAGACAGCAACCGAGAGAGAGCAACCAGGGGAAAAGGGGAGCAGGGGGTATATGGAGGTTGTGATGAGTGGTCCAGTGTCAAAGGTCAGGCCCCCCTTTTGTTTCTCCTGCTTTGGGAGCCAGTCATGACCAGGTCAGCCCTGGTCAGTGGAGGTTCAGGTGTCACTGAAACACAGCTGAGTGACGAGACCTCTCCTCCTCTACCCCACTTGGAACCTTTATCTGTCTCCCCTACACCCCTCTGGTCCACCCTCTCTCTGCCATGCCCTCTCTTTCATCAACCCTACTTGGATCCCCCTCTCCCAACCCTACTTAGAGCCCCCCTCTCCTCTACCCTACTGGGAGCCCCCCTCTCCTCAACCCTACTTGGAGCCCCCCTCTCCTCTACCCTACTGGGAGCCCCCCTCTCCTCAACCCTACTTGGAGCCCCCCTCTCCTCTACCCTACTGGGAGCCCCCTCTCCTCTACCCTACTGGGAGCCCCCTCTCCTCAACCCTACATGGAGCCCCCTCTCCTCTACCCTACTGGGAGCCCCCTCTCCTCAACCCTACTTGGAGCCCCGCCTCTCCTCAACCCTACTTGGAGCCCCCCTCTCCTCTACCCTACTTGGAGCCCCCCCTCTCCTCCACCCTACTTGGAGCCCCCCCTCTCCTCTACCCTACTTGGAACCTTCATCTGCCCCTCTCACCTTCCTGCTCTGCCTCTACCTCAACCTGTCCACCCTCTGCCTGGCTCTTGTCTACACCACTTGAACCCCTCATTTCCTCTTCTTTCTTTCCCTTATCTGCTCCCCCGCCCCCCGCCCCCCGCCCCCCACCCCTTCCCCCTGACTCTTCCTCACCCTCTCTCCCCTCTCCCTCTTACCTTCCACCGTCCGTTTCCTCACTCTCTCTCATCTTCATCTCCTCCCCAGCATCCCCAGCATCCCCAATCTAAACATGACTACAGTGTTTCACTCAGCAGGCTGGCTGACTGGTGCAGCTCTCTGGGGTCTCATGCCTTCAGTCTGCATTCACACACTGTTTGTCTGCTTCCCTCTACACTTACACGCACACCGGATACATACCTCAACATACTCACGCACACACACATATACACACACACACTCACGCATACAGAAAACCCACACCCACACACATACTCAAACATGCACACACGCTCTCCCTCTCCATTTCTCTCTGTCTCACACACACCCACGTGCATGCATTGACACACACACACACACACACACACACACACACACACACACACACACACACACACACACACACACACACACACACACACACACACACACACACACACACACACACACACACACACATCAAAAGGCATGGTTGTGGTTGGGTGATATCTGAAAGTTGTTTGAGTTAGACTGTGTTAAAATGCTCTTAGGTTGACAGAGTTGACCAGGCCAGTTGTAGTACTTTGTGAGCATGTTTGACTATGTCATAGGGCTCCTTATTGATAGAGCAACCATGGTAGCAACACAACATGGTAGCATCACTAAACATGGTACAAACATTATTGGGCACAGACAACAGCACAAAGGGCAAGAAGGTAGCGACAACAATACATCACACAAGCAACCACAACTGTCAGTAAGACTGTCCATGATTGAATCTTTGAATGAAGAGATTGAGATAAAACTGACCAGTTTGAGTGTTTGTTGCAGCTCGTTCCAGTAGTTATCTGCAGCGAACTGAAAAGACGAGCGATCCAGGTATGTGTGTGCTTTGGGGACCTTTAACAGAATGTGACTGGCAGAATGTGTGTTGTATGTGGAGGATGAGGGCTGCAGTAGATACCTCAGATAGGGGTGAGTGAGGCCTAAGAGGGTTTTATAAATAAGCATCAACCAGTGGGTCTTGCGATGGGTATACAGCGATGACCAGTTTACAGAGAAGTATAGAGTGCAGTGATGTGTCCTATAAAGAACATTGGTGGCATTCTTCTTACCAAACCACATGACCTTTGTTTTGGAGGTGTTCAGAACAAGGTTAAGGGTAGAGAAAGCTTGTTGGACACTAAGAAAGCTTTGCTGGAGAGCATTTAACACAAAATCTGGGGAGGGGCCAGCTGAATATAAAACTGTATAATCTGCATATAAATGGATGAGAGAGCTTCCTACTGACTGAGCTATGTTGTTGATGTAAATTGAGAAGAGCGTGGGGCCTAGGATTGAGCCTTGGGGTACTCTCTTGGTGACAGGCAGTGGCTGAGACAACAGATATTCTGACTTTATAGACTGCAATCTTTGAGAAAGGTAGTTAGCAAACCAGGACAAAGACCCCTCAGAGACACCGATACTCTTTAGCCGACCCACAAGAACGAAATGGTCTACCGTAGCAAAAGCGCTGGCCAAGTCAATAAAAAGAGCAGCACAACATTGCTTAGAATCAAGGGCAATGGTGATGTCATTGAGAACATCAGTGACACATCCATAACCTGAGTGGAAATCAGATTGCATATCAGAGAGAATACTATAGACATCCTGAAAGCCAGTCAGTTGATTATTGACAAGTTTTCCAACACTTTTGATAAACAGGGCAAAATAGTAATAGGCCTTTAACAGTTAGGATCAGCTTGA
>NC_068440.1:27120540-27168040 GCF_023373465.1 Oncorhynchus keta | reverse complement strand
TGTTATTCTCACACTAATAATAACTACACATTCACATTGAGTTTTTCTGTTTTTAGTCTATAGCTAATACGTACGTCCCTTTTCAAGGTATAGAGCGCCACCATACTGTGTCTTATGTGAATTTCTGTCTCTCTACCCCCCTCTCTATTCCTCTCTCGGTCTGCAGAATGAGATAGGTTCACAGCCTGAAGTCCAGGGTCAGAGTGTTTCTGAGAAGGTGGAGGCCTCCAGAGTGTAACCTGGATAAACATCTCTGACAGAGGGAACTGGACCATGCCTTACTTTTTCTTTTGTCTGTCTTCTCATTGTTTCTCCCCTGTAGAACTAGTGTGCAGAGGGAAGTCATGTTCGCCTCACTCACTGCTGATGTTGATGGGGAAGCTGTTTGAATTATACTGCCTGGTTCCTTTTGGTGTACTGCAATATGTACAATAATGTAATGAAAGATGTCAATATATTTGTATGGTAATCTTTTATAAAATGTTTATTGTTTAATCATTAATATTCTACCTTCTATGTTGTGGCTATACCTGGAGGCAAATAAAGGATAACTGAATTATATACAGACTAGATTGTGTATTACTTGATTGCATGTCAGTTCTTAACCATCATCAGATCATCCGAATGTGAGTAAGACAGGGAGAGGGAGCTCAGTAACTGTGCAGTGCTGCAGCATTCTTAGTGGTGAGATCATACAAGTGTCTCAGAACTTATCCTGGCAAAAATGCCAGACGAGGAGAAACTTGTGGGTTGTGTTGGTGTATGTACATGTACAGTACCAGTCAATTGTTTGGACACACCTACTAATGTAGGATTTTTCATTATTTTTTACTATTTTCTATATTGTAGAATAGTAGTGAAGACATCAACACTATGAAATAACACATATGGAATCATGTAGTAAATAATAAAAAATAAAAAATAAATCATATTCTTCAAAGTAGCCACCCTTTGCCTTGATGACAGCTTTGCACACTCCTGGCATTCTCTCACCCAGCTTCATGAGGTAGTCACCTGGAATGCATTTCGATTAACAGGTGCGCCTTGTTAAAAGTTAATTTGTGGAATTTCTATCCTTCTTAATGCGTTTGAGCCAATCAGTTCTGTTGTGACAAGTTAGGGGTGGTATACAGAAGATGGCCCTATTTTGTAAAAGACCAAGTCCATATTATGGCAAGAACAGCTCAAATAAGCAAAGAGAAACGACAGTCCATCATTACTTTAAGACATGAAGGTCAGTCAATCCGGAACATTTCTAGAACTTTTAAAGTTTTGTCAAGTGCAGTTGCAAAAACCATCAAGCGCTATAATGAAACTGACTCTCATGAGGACCACCACAGAAAAGGAAGACACAGAGTTACCTCTGCTGCAGAGGATAAGTTCATTAGAGTTAATAGTCTCTGAATTTGCCCAAATAAATGCTTAACAGAGTTAAAGTAACAGACACATCTCAACATCAACTGTTCAGAGGAGACTGTGTGAATCAGGCCTTCATGGTCAAATTGCTGCAAAGAAACCACTACTAAAGGACACCAATAATAAGAAGAGAGTTGGTTGGGCCAAGAAACACGAGCAATGGACATTAGACCAGTGTAAATCTGTCCTTTGGTCTGATGAGTCCAATGTTTTATTTTTGGTTCCAACTGCCGTGTCTTGTTGAGATGCATGGTAGGTGAATGAATGATCTCTGCATGTGTGGTTCCCACCGTGAAGCATGGAAGAAGAGGTGTGATGATGTGGCGGTGCTTTGCTGGTGACACTGTCTGTGATTTATTTAGAATTCAAGGCACACTTAAACAGCATGGCTACCACAGCATTCTGCAGTGATACACCATCCCATCTTTGTTTTTCAACAGGACAATGACCCAAACCACACCTCCGGGCTGTGAATGGGCTATTTGATTAAGGAGAGTGATGGAGTGCAGCGTCAGATGACCTGTCCTCCACAATCACCCGAACCTCAACCCAGATGGTTTGGGATGAGTTGGACCTCAGAGTGAAGGAAAAGTAGCCAACAAGTGCTCAGCATATGTGGGAACACCGTCAAGACTGTTGGAAAAGCATTCCTCATGAATCTGGTTGAGAGAATACCAAAAGAGAATGTCAAGGCAAAGGGTGTCATCTTTGAAGAATATATTTTGATTTGTTTAACTCTTTTGTAGTTACTACCTGATTTCATATGATTTATTTTATAGTTGTGATGTCTTCACTATTATTCTACAATGTAGTAAATGTAGAAAATAAAGAAATACTCTGCAGTGAGCAGGTGTGTCCAAACTTTTGACTGGTACTGTACATGTGCATGTGTGTGTGCATGCACGTGCTCACGCCCCTACATGGGTTGTTTTTAAACCGTTGTATTTGACCTCTCCAAGTGTGTATATTGTCTGTAAATGTCAGTGAAGATGCCAAGAAACAAAGACAAGGAGAAGTGTATTGGTCTGCTGCCTGTGGAAATGACTTAAAGGCGACAGAGCTGGGATCCAAACAGGTAAGGGCCAAATAAACAGCGATTCACTTCCATCAGCCAAAACCAGCCTCAACTAGCCACAACAAGCCACAAATAGCCAAAACCAGCCTCAACTAGCCACAACAAGCCTCAACTAGCCAAAACCAGCCTCAACTAGCCACAACAAGCCACAACCAGCCTCAACTAGCCACAACAAGCCACAAATAGCCAAAACCAGCCTCAACTAGCCACAACAAGCCTCAATTAGCCAAAACCAGCCTCAACTAGCCACAACAAGCCACAAATAGCCAAAACCAGCCTCAACTAGCCACAACAAGCCTCAACTAGCCACAACAAGCCACAAATAGCCAAAACCAGCCTCAACTAGCCACAACAAGCCACCACCAGCCACAACAAGCCACCACCAGCCACAACTAGCCACAATCAGCCACAACTAGCCACAACCAGCCAAAATCCAGAGAGGGGTAAAGTTGTCCCTAGACACTGATCTAAGGTCAGTCTGATAATTTGCTTTCAATGGCTATGAGATTTAGTTAAAGGAAGCTGATCTCAGATCTGTGCCTAAAGGCAAATTCTACTTGGAGGTCAAAACTTTCCTGTCGCAACTCTCCTCCCCGTTTGTTTTCACAGTGTGACGAGATAGAGCCACACAAAAACACAAACAAAGGAAGCACACTGTTTGGGGCGTAAATGGAGCTGGAACAGAAAAGATACATGAAAATAGTACTCCTGTTGTTGTGTAATAGTGAAATATTTATATTTATAGCAGGGTAAGGAAGGTCACCTTGTGATGCGCCCTGCAAGTGTTGAAAAGTCTGTGTTGTCCTTGGATCACTTTTACAAGTAAATAGAAACAAACAGGCTATATTTCGGTCATTTGATATGTGATTGATTGTAATTATTTGTGAAATGTTTGATTTCGCAGCCCATTCTGCAATTTTCTTTGGAAAATTAGAATGGAACAAATCTGGTTATAAAATATTAAATGATAAGAATGGCAATATTTGAAAATGTGATCATTTCACTAAAATGTTTGCTTTTAGGTCCAAGACAATATTCAATTTCCATTTCTTTGTTGCATTATATCAGTACTGTAGATTATGTTGCCATAGTAGCAGGTTGGTGTGATTTTGTAGAGATTTTGTTATCATGGTATTCATGGTTGCCACAGTCAATAGTTGTGTTAAGATGTTGTTGCCATGGTATCAGTGACCTCTCCACATACCGCCATGAGAGAACCACGATAGACCTAGGATAGACCCATGGACCCTTTCAGAGGAGTCTATTTGGACTCTACAGGGATCCTGCCTTCCAGAGTTCACCAGGGGGTCAAAAGTATCACCACATACATCACAGCTGGAGCAGAATGGCACACATGGTCAGCCATTTTTGCTGCACTAAGCCAAACAGTGGTGGGTGGGTGCTGAGACACGAGAAACAGACAGACAAAAAGGATTGTGTGTGTGGTGTGTGTGTGTGTAGTGTGTGGCGTGTGTTTATGGTTAGTGTGTCTGTGTGTGTGTGTGTGTGTGTGTGTGTGTGCTGTGTGTATATGAGTGGTTTGTATGTGTGTGTGTGTGTGTGTGTGTGTGTGTGTGTGTGTGTGTGTGTGTGTGTGTGTGTGTGTGTGTGTGTGTGTGTGTGTGTGTGTGTGTGTGTGTGTGTGTGTGTGTGTGTTTCCCCTCTTGCCAAGGCACCTATGTGTGTCTTCCATTTTTTGGTTTCTGTTAGCTATCTGTGTTCTCAGCTGCTGTCCAACTACACCGGGAAAGGGGAGCTAATATGAGGATGGCGTACGATTAGACCAATGATTGTCCCTGGACCCATTTAGTTTAGCATTATTGCTAGATATATCCTCCTCTGTTGCCTTATACAGCAAAACGCTAGTGATTTAAATATCCATGGTGAGAATCCTTCATCACCTTGGCAACAAAGCAGCCATGCCCTTCCAACATGTTCCAACATCACCATGGAAAACTGTCTGTTTCCCTGGTAACCAAACCCGCTCACTTTGTCATGGAACGACCTCTAGGTGAGGCCGCTGATTGGTTTCCTGTTCTTCCAGACCAAGCTTCCTGATTGGCTCTCCCCGAGTACAAAGACGAGTTATAAAACGGTAAACGTCAACACTAACTTACACTAAATATAACGCTTTCTACCGAGTATGAAAAAGACAGTATGGGGAATCCTTGTTCAGGTTATTATTGTGTGAGGGTCTGCAGGATGTGTACATACACTGTACACATACTTGAGTGGTAAATGTCCTAACAGAGAAAGTTCTAGGCATGTGTTTTTAGAGACTTGAGGTGCTGTTTCCTTGAATTCCTCAAACACTCACCGTGGTAGACATTCTGACCTGAGAGAGAGAGAGAGAGAGAGAGAGAGAGAGAGGGGGGGAGAGAGAGAGAGAGAGAGAGAGAGAGAGAGAGAGAGAGAGAGAGAGAGAGAGAGGGAGAGAGAGAGAGAGAAGGAAAGAAAGAAAGATAAAAAGAGGAAGGGAGAAGAAATTTATGCAGAGAGAGATAGGAGATATATTTACTGGGGGCAGAACAGTAAGATGGTGACAAGGTAACAAATGATAGGGTTGTGGAAAGGAGAGAAACAGGGATTGGTAATAGACTGAAAGCATCAGAAAGAGAGACAGCATAAGGGAAATCACGTAGAGGGAGAAGGACAGACAAGGAATGATAGAGCAAAGAGACAGCGAGAATACCCCTAGTCCTATGATCCCCTGTATGAACCAATGGGGAGCTGAGATTCCCATAAGAATTGCTGACGCCTGCCAGCTGTAATGCTAACTTAATGCTAAGCTAATGGGATTGGTGACATATGGAACACAGATTGGAGCAGGGAGCACATGGAGGGAGCAGCCTAGCATGAAACCACTACCGCCTCCCTCAGGTCAACCCAGGCACTGCAGTAACAGATGTAGAATAAGTGGCCCAAGAAACTCCACATAGGACCTGGAAGATTACAGAGATGATTGAGTGTACACAGACTGCACTATTCTGAACATACAGTACCAGTCAAAAGTTTGGACACACCTACTTATTCAAGGGTTTTCGCTACATTGTAGAATAATAGTGAAGACATCAAAACTATGAAATAACACATATGGGATCATGTAGTAACTACAAAAGTGTTAAACAAATCAAAATATTTTAGATTTTAGATTCATCAAAGTAAATACCCTTTGCCTTGATGACAGCTTTGCACACTCTTGGCATTCTCTCAACCAGCTTCACCTGGAATGCTTTTCCAACAGTCTTGAAGGAGTTCCCACATATGCTGAGCACTTGTTGGTTACTTTTCTTTCACTCTGCGTTCCAACTCATCCCAAAACATCTCAATTGGTTTGAGGTCGGGTGAAGCCGGGTCATCTGATGCAGCACTCCATCACTCTCCTTCTTAGTCAAATAGCCCTTACACAAACTGGAGGTGTGTTTTGGGTCATTATTCCGTTGAAAAACAAATGATAATTCCATTAAGCACAAACCAGATGGGATGGCGTATCGCTACAGCATGCTATGGTAGCCATGCTGGTTAAATGTGTCTTTAATTATAAATAAATCACAGACAGAGTCACCAGCAAAGCTCCCCCATACCATCACACCTCTTCCATGCTTCACGGTGGGAACCACACATGTGGAGATCATCCGTTCATCTACACTGCGTATTACAAAGACACAGCGGTTGGAACCAAAAATCTCAAATTTGGACTCATCAGAACAAAGGATAGATTTCCACCGGTCTAATGTCCATTGGTTGTGTTTCTTGGCCCAAGCAAGACATTTATTCTTATTGGTGTCCTGTAGTAGTGGTTTCTTCACAGCAATTTGACCATGAAGGCCTGATTCACGTCTCCTCTGAACAGTTGATGTTGAAAATGAATCAATGCCATTTTATTTAAATTTGCTCCTATCACTTGTGTCTGTATTTCCTCCAAGCTTTGTTAGTAGTCTGGCAATCATCTGTCTTGGATTCTTATTGATGATATCACAGTCTCTCTTTTGTGTTTATGGAATCAGGCTGATGCTGTTGTGGGTGTAGCCATTTGTGCTCAATAGACCCTGTCAAAATCACGCGATACCATCTGAGTTGATGAAGAGGACGATAGTAGAATCACATGCATTCTTTCAAAGTTTTTGGTCCAGTACACAAATTTGCAGATGTAATCGGAGGTGCGGTGAAATGCTTATTTTTCTAGCTACAACCGTGCAGCAATATCTAGCAGTACAATAACAATACACACAAAAATATTTTTGTTCTCCAGAAACATCAGAACAAGCAATATCAGAACGAGCAATGTCAGAATATATATATATATACACTACCATTCAAAAGTTTGGGTTCACTTAGAAATGTCCTTATTTTTAAAAGAAAAGTATGTTTTTTGTCCATTAGAATAACATGAAATCGATCAGAAATACAATGAAGACACTGTTAATGTTGTAAATTGCTTATCAGAGACTGGCCAATAAAAAGAAAAGATTCAGATGGGCAAAAGAACACAGACACTGGACAGAGGAACTCTGCCTAGAAGGCCAGCATCCCGGAGTCGTCTCTTCACTGTTGACGTTGAGACTGGTGTTCTGCTGGTGCTATTTAATGAAGCTGCCAGTTGAGGACTTGTGAGGCGTCTGTTTCTCAGACACTCTTCTTGCTCAGTTGTGCACCGGGGCCTCCCACTTCTCTTCCTATTCTGGTTAGAGCCTGTTTGCGCTGTGCTGTGAAGGGAGTAGTACACAGCGTTGTATGAGATCTTCAGTTTCTTGTCAAATTTTCACATGGAATAGCCTTCATTTCTCAGAACAAGAATAAACTGATGAGTTTCAGAAGAAAGTTCTTTGTTTCTGTCCATTGTGAGCCTGTAATCGAACCCACAAATACTGATGCTCCAGATTCTCAACTAGTCTAAAGAAGGCCAGTTTTATTGCTTCTTTAATCAGAACAAGTTTTCAGCTGTGCTAACTTAAGTGCAAAAGGGTTTTCTAATGATCGGTTAACTTTTTATTAAAATTATAAACTTGGATTAGCTAACACAACACAGGAGTGATGGTTGCTGATAATGGGCCTCTGTACGCATATGTAGATAATCAGCTGTTTCCAGCTACAATAGTCATTTACAACATTAACAATGTCTACACTGTATTTCTGATCAATTTGATGTTATTTAAATGGACAAAAAATGAGCTTTTCTTTAAAAAACAAGGACATTTCTTTCTAAGTGCCCCAAAACTTTTGAATGGTAGCATATATATATATATACAGTGGGGAGAACAAGTATTTGACACACTGCAGATTCTGCAGGTTTTCCTACTTACAAAGCATGTCAGGTCTGTAAATGTTATCATAGGTACACTTCAACTGTGAGAGACGGAATCTAAAACAAAAATCCAGAAAATCACATTGTATGATTTTTAGGTAATTAATTAGCATTTTATTGCATGATATAAGTATTTGATATATCAGAAAAGCAGAACTTAATATTTGGAACAGAATCCTTTGTTTGCAATTACAGAGATCATACGTTTCCTGTAGTTCTTGACCAGGTTTGCACACACTGCAGCAGGGATTTTGGCCCACTCCTCCTTATAGACCTTCTCCAAATCCTTCAGGTTTCGGGGCTGTCGCTGGGTAATACGGACTTTCAGCTCCCTCCAAAGATTTTCTTTTGGGTTCAGGTCTGGAGACTGGCTAGGCCACTCCAGGACCTTGAGATGCTTCTTACGGAGCCACTCCTTAGTTGCCCTGGCTGTGTGTTTCTGGTCATTGTCATGCTGGAAGACCCAGCCACGACCCATCTTCAATGCTCTTTACTGAGGGAAGGAGCTTGTAGGCCAAGATCTCGCGATACATGGCCCCATTCATTCTCACCTCAATACGGTGCAGTCGTCCTGTCCCCAGAGGAGCCTCTTAAAGAATAATTTACAGGTCTGAGAGAGCCAGAATTCTTGCTTGTTTGTGGTGACCAAATGCTTATTTTCCACCATAATTTGCAAATAAATTCATAAAAAATCCTACAATGTGATTTTCTGGATTTTTTTCTCATTTTGCCTGTCATAGTTGAAGTGTACCTATGATGAAAATTACAGGCCTCTTTCATCTTTTTAAGTGAGAGAACTTGCACAATTGGTGGCTGATTAAATACTTTTTTGCCCCACTGTATATATTTATGGTGTGGACAGTATATGAATAGAAAAGTTGTGTACAGCAGCAGTTATATAGGATGAGCCTTGACTAGAGTACAGTATATACATATAAAGTGTGTAGAACAGTATGATGGCATGGAGATTGAAGCTGTTTCTCAATCTCCGCCGTCTAGATGGTAGCGGGGTGAACAGGACGTGACTCGGGTGGCTGAGGTCCTTGATGATCTTCTTGCCTCCCTACATTCTTAGAAAAAAAGGTTCTACGGAACAAAAATATAAACGCAACGTGTAAAGTGTTGGTCCCATGTTTCATGAGCTGAAATCAAATTTTGTGCACAAATTTGTTTACATCCCTGTTAGTGAGCATTTCTCCTTTGCCAAGATAATCCACCTGTCATGTGTGGCATATCAATAAACTGATTAAACAGCATGATCATTACAGAGGCGCACCTTGTGCTGCCACTGGGACAATAAAAGGCCACTCTAAAATGTGCAGATTTGTCAGACAACACAATGCCACAGATGTCTCAAGTTTTGAAGGAGTGTGTAATTGGCATGCTGACTACAGAAATGTCCACCAGAGCTGTTGCCAGAGTATTCAATATTACTTTCTCTATCATAAGCTGCCTCCAATGTCATTTTAGAGAATTTTGCAGTAAATCCAATCTGCCTCACAACCGCAGACCAAATGTAACCACGCCAGCCCAGGACCTCCACATCCGGCTTCTTCACCTGCGAGATCGTCTGAGACCAGCCACCCAGACAGCTGATGTGTTTTTCTTTCTTTTTTTAAACCTTTATTTAAACAGGCAAGTCAGTAAAGAACACATTTATATTTACAATTACGCCTACAAAAAGGCAAAAGGCCTCCTGCGGAGACGGGGCTGGGATTAAAAATAAAAATAACAATAAATTAAATAAAAATACAGAACAAAACACACATCACGACAAGAGAGACAACACAACACTACATAAAGAGAGACCTAAGACAACAACATAGCATGGTAGCAACACAACATGGTAGCAGCACAAAACATGGTACAAACATAATTGGGCACAGAAAACAGCACAAAGGGAAAGAAGGTAGAGACAACAATACATCCCACAAAGCAGCCACAACTGTCAGTAAGAGTATCCATGATTGAGTCTTTCAATAAAGAGATTGAGATAAAACTGTCCAGTTTGAGTGTTTGTTGCAGCGCGTTCCAGTGACTAGCTGCAGTGAACTGAAAAGACGAGTGACCCAGGGATGTGTGTGCTTTGGGGACCTAACAGAATGTGACTGGCAGAATGTGTGTCGGCACAACCAAAGAAGATTTGCACAAACTGTCACAAACCGTCTCAGGAAGCTCATCTGCTCGTGGTCATCACCAGGGTCTTGACCTGACTGCAGTTTGGCGTCGTAACCTCATGGTTCACCATGATAATGCATGGCCCCATGTCAACTGGCTGATCAACTCTATGTGAAGGAGATGTGTCGTGCTGAATGAGGCAAATGCTGGTCACACCAGATACTGACTGGTTTTCTGATCCAAGTCCCTACCTTTTTTAAAGGTTTCTGTGACCAACAGATGCATATCTATATTCCCAGTCATGTGAAATCCATAGATAAGGACATAATTAATTAATTTCAATTGACTAATTTCCTTATATGAACTGTAACTCAGTAAAATCTTTGAAATTGTTGCATGTTGTGTATATATTTTTGTTTCGTGGAGAACCTAAAAGGGTTCTTCCACAACCCCCTAGGAGAACCTTTTGAAAACCCCTTTTTGGTGCCAGGTAGAACCCTTTTGCTTCCAAGTAGATCCATGTAGGACCCATTCCACAGTGTTTTCTCTCTCTCTCTCTCTCTCTCTCTCTCTCTCTCTCTCTCTCTCTCTCTGTCTCTCTCTCTCTCTGTCTGTCTGTCTGTCTGTCTCTCTCTCTCTCTGTCTGTCTGTCTGTCTGTCTGTCTGTCTGTCTGTCTGTCTGTCTGTCTGTCTGTCTGTCTGTCTCTCTCTCTCTCTCTCTCTCTCTCTCTCTCTCTCTCTCTCTCTCTCTCTCTCTCTCTCTCTGTCTGTCTGTCTCTCTCTCTCTCTCTCTCTCTCTCTCTCTCTCTCTCTCTGTCTCTCTCTCTCTCTCTCTCTCTCTCTCTCTCTCTCTCTCTCTCTCTCTCTCCTCTGTCTGTCTCTCTCTCTCTCTCTCTCTCTCTCTCTCTTGCGGTATCAACAGAGGGTAACACTGCCTCCTATGGCTGTATGGGGTAAATGTGTCAGATGAATGATGTCAAACCGACATATTTATATTCATCTAACACTCCGGGAGAAGGAGAACGATTCTATAGGAGCAGAATGCTATTGTGTGTGTGTGTGTGTGTGTGTGTGTGTGTGTGTGTGTGTGTGTGTGTGTGTGTGTGTGTGTGTGTGTGTGTGTGTGTGTGTGTGTGTGTACTATAATGGGGTTGTTTAAGATGGGGGTCATTCCCTGGTCACTCGTTCAGGCCCCAGGATGATGAATGAAGAAGAGAGAACAACTAAGAAAGGTCAAGTTTCAGAAGAAACTTCATTGAAACATTTGTGGCTTCTTGCAGTGTGCATACATACAAATAAAGATACATTCCAAAAATACAAGTTAATTGTCCAAAAAAGGAACAAATTGAATAAGTCAATAATCCATACAATATTACTTGTTGCTGCTGCTGTCATAATTCTCTGGGTCTACACTATAGGGAGAGAGAGAGTGAGGGGGGTGGGGGCACTGTTGGTCAGTCTGTGTGCATATTATTTTATGAGGACCTGAGAGACAGGTGGAAGATTTACAAGCATGCCAGAAGTAAGAACTCTCTCTCTGTCACACAGACACACAGACACACACAGACACGCACACACACACACACACACACACACACACACACACACACACACACACACACACACACACACACACACACACACACACACACACACACACACACACACACACACACACACACACACACACACACACACACACACACACACACACACACACACACACACACACACACACACACACACACACACTCCTATCGCCTCTCTTTTAAGCTGAGATAATATATTCTGGAGGCATTGTGTTTAGTTTGGACTCCAGACCAGAAGGTCAAAGACATCTGACTCAAGCAGGAAGTATCAGCATTAAGCAGTCAGGAAGTACACATATCAAACAGGAAGGACATCTCTCAGAGGACGTTACTGACAACCACAGGATTCACATTCCCCATTGTCTGTCAGCATGTCCTAAATGGAC
The DNA here is from genome assembly GCF_023373465.1 of Oncorhynchus keta. Classification (NCBI taxonomy): domain Eukaryota; kingdom Metazoa; phylum Chordata; class Actinopteri; order Salmoniformes; family Salmonidae; genus Oncorhynchus; species Oncorhynchus keta. The sequence goes on along the minus strand of NC_068440.1, from coordinate 27,156,151 downwards.
TGTGTGGTGTTACAGCAGCAGTGTGTTTGTTTGATTTTGGCCATATAAGTGCTGTGTGTGTTGTACCACAACAATGACTGTGATTGTGTGTGTCTTGTGTCTTGGCACTTGCTGTATGTGTTTGTGTGTCTGCCTGCGAGGTTGTATGTGTGTCTGTGTGCCTTTGAGAGTTTGACTGTGTATCAGACAGCGTGGTCAGGGAGAGGTGCATTGTGGGATCGATGTCCACACCTCATCCTAAATTATTCATCCTGTCAGGTGGCCTGTCCACCATCGCCGTGGAAACAGCTGACCATGAGCTTTACCTCCGTCCCCACGGATACACCTCTCCATCCCTTCCTTCTCACCCTCACTTCCTCTCTCTCTCTCTCTCTCTCTCTCTCTCTCTCTCTCTCTCTCTCTCTCTCTCTCTCTCTCTCTCTCTCTCTCTCTCTCTCTCTCTCTCTCGTTCTCTTGCTCTCTCTCAAGTCAATATTTCCTGCTTCACATAATCCTTGTGTCCAATGTGTGTGTGTGTGTGTGTGTCTGTGTGTGTGTGTCTGTGTGTGTGTGGGAGGTGTGTGTTTGCGGGCATCTAAACATGTGTGTGCATGCATTTGTGCTTGCGTGTGTTAATGGTGTGTGTTTATGCGGATCTTAATGTGTGTGTGTGCGTGTGCGTGTGGCTGACTAGGTGCCTGTGAGTCAGTGGTTGTGACATAGCCCATACATCACGACTGGAGCCTGTTTGATTACAGGCTGAGGGGTTGGGTGATTAATGGCTTGATTCAGCTTCCTGGCCTGAGTTTTGACACCTGGTCACTGAGCATCTGTACTTGCAGCCCTTAGTCCACCAATCCCACCCTCAGCCCTTGAGTCCAGGCATATCCTACAGCCCTTAGCCTCCAGCCCCTGATCCGTTTCCTGGCATACCTTTAACTCACCTCCCAAGCACCCCCTTTAAATATATCCAAACCCTCTATCTCAATCACCTCCACCTCCTGTTACAGTATCCTGCATCCTGACAGCATCACTGCATCTCCATGGCCCATTACAGTATCCTGCATCACGACAGCATCACTGTACTACAATGTCCTATTACAGTATCCTGCATCACGACAGCATCACTGTACCACAATGTCCTATTACAGTATCCTGCATCACAACAGCATCCCTGTACCACAATGACCTTTTACAGTTTCCGGCATCACGACAGCATCACTGTACCACAATGTCCTATTACAGTATCCTGCATCACGACAGCATCACTGTACCACAATGGCCTATTACAGTATCCTGCATCACTGTACCTTCCCCAATCAGTTTCTAATTGTCCTCAGAAATCTCTAACTGGTCTACCTCTCACCATCCATCTCACTTCCTCCTTCTCTTCCACAGTCTCAGATCCTAAACCCCCACATCACTTCTAATGGTCCTCCAAATCTCCACCCCCCACCTTTCACCTCCAGATCTCAGCCCCCAAAGCCCAATACACCCCTTAAATCCAAGAACCCCCCTGCTAACCCCAACCTCATAGTCATCCAATCCCCTTGTGTGCCCCTATATAGAATACAAGGCCTTTTAACAACCTCTCTGTTCCCCTAACAACCATCTTTGCTGCCCCAGGACACAGACTCTACCTCTGATCTCTTCACCTCTCCAATCAACCCCACCCCTTAATCCAGATATCCCACAGTCCCTCCTACCCCACTAGCTCTCCTGCTAGAGAAAGAGAGAAATTATCAACATTCAAAAAATATCCTTTAAATTCTACAAACACCTAAAAATAAGTTATTCCTAAACCTTCCATAACAAAGTCATCACCAACAGAGAGATGAACCCAGAGAAGACTCCTTCAGCTAGATCTGGTGTTCTGTTCACAAACACAAACAGACCCCACAGAGCCGCAGGACAGTAACACAATTAGACCCAACCAAATAATGCGACAACAAAAAGATAATTACTTGACATATTGGAACGAATCAACAACTAAAAAATAGAGGAAATTTGAATGTTATTTGTCCCTAAACAGAGAATACACAGTGGCAGAATCCCTGATCACCGTGACTGACCCAAACTTAAGAAAAGTTTTGACTTTGTACAGACTCACTGAGCATGGATTTGCTATTGAGAGAGGGCTGCCATAGGCAGACCTGGTTCCCAATAGACGACAGCCCAGTGCCCAGAAAAATAGGTGAAAAACGAGCTGCACTTCCTAACCACCTGCCAAAATGTATGAACATATTAGAGATACATATTTCCCTACGATTACACAGACCCACAAAGATTTTGAAATCAAATCCAATCTTGATAAACTCCCATATCTATTGGGTGAAGTAACACAGTGTGCCATCACAGCAGCAAGATGTGTGACCTGTTTCAACAAGAAAAGTGCAGCAGTGAAGAACAAACACCATTGTAAATATAACCTATCGTGATGCAGGATACTGTAATAGGACATTGTGGTTTATTTATTTTCCCTTTACTACTTTAACTACTGGCACATTGTTACAACACTTTGTATAGCACTGATATAACATTTGAAATGTCTATATTCTTTTAAACGTTTGTGTGTAATGTTTACTCTTTGACGTTTACCCCTAAGGTTGATGTCCGTGCCCCTGCTGAAATATAATTAGCATAATAAAAAATCCCCCTAAAATCTGTCAGTTTAGGCTATAGATATTGTTTTGCATAGGATTCATCTAATGTAGTAACAGACTGAGACAGAGACATAGAGACACCTAGTAAGAAACAGAAAGACTGAGAGACTGAGACACAGGGACACCTAGTAGGAGACAGAAAGACTGAGAGACTGAGACACAGGGACACCTAGTAGGAGACAGAAAGACTAAGACAGAGACACAGGGTCACCTAGTAAGAGACAAAGACTGAGAGACAGAGACACAGGGACACCTAGTAGGAGACAGAAAGACTAAGACAGAGACACAGGGTCACCTAGTAAGAGACAAAGACTGAGAGACTGAGACACAGGGTCACCTAGTAAGAGACAGAAAGACTAAGACAGAGACACAGGGTCACCTAGTAAGAGACGGAAAGACTGACAGACACAGGGACACCTAGTAAGAGACAGAAAGACTGAGATACTGAGACACAGGGTCACCTAGTAAGAGACGGAAAGACTAAGACACAGGGACACCTAGTAAGAGACAGAAAGACTAAGACAGAGACACAGGGTCACCTAGTAAGAGACAGAAAGACTGAGATACTGAGACACAGGGTCACCTAGTAAGAGACGGAAAGACTGACAGACACAGGGACACCAAGTAAGAGACAGAAAGACTAAGACAGAGACACAGGGTCACCTAGTAAGAGACAGAAAGACTGAGAGACTGAGACACAGGGACACCAAGTAAGAGACGGAAAGACTGAGAGACTGAGACACAGGGACACCTAGTAGGAGACAGAAAGACTGAGAGACTGAGACACAGGGACACCTAGTAGGAGACAGAAAGACTGAGAGACTGAGACACAGGGACACCTAGTAGGAGACAGAAAGACTAAGACAGAGACACAGGGTCACCTAGTAAGAGACAAAGACTGAGAGACAGAGACACAGGGACACCTAGTAGGAGACAGAAAGACTAAGACAGAGACACAGTGTCACCTAGTAAGAGACAAAGACTGAGAGACAGAGACACAGGGACACCTAGTAGGAGACAGAAAGACTAAGACAGAGACACAGGGTCACCTAGTAAGAGACAAAGATTGAGAGACAGAGACACAGGGACACCTAGTAGGAGACAGAAAGACTAAGACAGAGACACAGGGTCACCTAGTAAGAGACAAAGACTGAGAGACTGAGACACAGGATCACCTAGTAAGAGACAGAAAGACTAAGACAGAGACACAGGGTCACCTAGTAAGAGACGGAAAGACTGACAGACACAGGGACACCTAGTAAGAGACAGAAAGACTGAGATACTGAGACACAGGGACACCAAGTAAGAGACAGAAAGACTGAGAGACTGAGACACAGGGACACCTAGTAGGAGACAGAAAGACTGAGAGACTGAGACACAGGGACACCTAGTAGGAGACAGAAAGACTAAGACAGAGACACAGGGTCACCTAGTAAGAGACAAAGACTGAGAGACAGAGACACAGGGACACCTAGTAGGAGACAGAAAGACTAAGACAGAGACACAGGGTCACCTAGTAAGAGACAAAGACTGAGAGACTGAGACACAGGGACACCTAGTAGGAGACAGAAAGACTGAGAGACTGAGACACAGGGACACCTAGTAGGAGACAGAAAGACTAAGACAGAGACACAGGGTCACCTAGTAAGAGACAAAGACTGAGAGACAGAGACACAGGGACACCTAGTAGGAGACAGAAAGACTAAGACAGAGATACAGGGTCACCTAGTAAGAGACAAAGACTGAGAGACTGAGACACAGGGACACCTAGTAGGAGACAGAAAGACTGAGAGACTGAGACACAGGGACACCTAGTAGGAGACAGAAAGACTAAGACAGAGACACAGGGTCACCTAGTAAGAGACAAAGACTGAGAGACAGAGACACAGGGACACCTAGTAGGAGACAGAAAGACTAAGACAGAGATACAGGGTCACCTAGTAAGAGACAAAGACTGAGAGACTGAGACACAGGGTCACCTAGTAAGAGACAGAAAGACTAAGACAGAGACACAGGGTCACCTAGTAAGAGACGGAAAGACTGAGATACTGAGACACAGGGTCACCTAGTAAGAGACGGAAAGACTGACAGACACAGGGACACCAAGTAAGAGACAGAAAGACTAAGACAGAGACACAGGGTCACCTAGTAAGAGACAGAAAGACTGAGATACTGAGACACAGGGTCACCTAGTAAGAGACGGAAAGACTGACAGACACAGGGACACCAAGTAAGAGACAGAAAGACTAAGACAGAGACACAGGGTCACCTAGAAAGAGACAGAAAGACTGAGAGACTGAGACACAGGGACACCAAGTAAGAGACGGAAAGACTGAGAGACTGAGACACAGGGACACCTAGTAGGAGACAGAAAGACTGAGAGACTGAGACACAGGGACACCTAGTAGGAGACAGAAAGACTGAGAGACTGAGACACAGGGTCACCTAGTAAGAGACAGAAAGACTAAGACAGAGACACAGGGTCACCTAGTAAGAGACAGAAAGACTGAGATACTGAGACACAGGGTCACCTAGTAAGAGACGGAAAGACTGACAGACACAGGACACCAAGTAAGAGACAGAAAGACTAAGACAGAGACACAGGGTCACCTAGTAAGAGACAGAAAGACTGAGAGACTGAGACACAGGGACACCAAGTAAGAGACGGAAAGACTGAGAGACTGAGACACAGGGACACCTAGTAGGAGACAGAAAGACTGAGAGACTGAGACACAGGGACACCTAGTAGGAGACAGAAAGACTGAGAGACTGAGACACAGGGACACCTAGTAGGAGACAGAAAGACTAAGACAGAGACACAGGGTCACCTAGTAAGAGACAAAGACTGAGAGACAGAGACACAGGGACACCTAGTAGGAGACAGAAAGACTAAGACAGAGACACAGTGTCACCTAGTAAGAGACAAAGACTGAGAGACAGAGACACAGGGACACCTAGTAGGAGACAGAAAGACTAAGACAGAGACACAGGGTCACCTAGTAAGAGACAAAGACTGAGAGACAGAGACACAGGGACACCTAGTAGGAGACAGAAAGACTAAGACAGAGACACAGGGTCACCTAGTAAGAGACAAAGACTGAGAGACTGAGACACAGGGTCACCTAGTAAGAGACAGAAAGACTAAGACAGAGACACAGGGTCACCTAGTAAGAGACAGAAAGACTGACAGACACAGGGACACCTAGTAAGAGACAGAAAGACACAGGGACACCTGAGATACTGAGACACAGGGACACCAAGTAAGAGACAGAAAGACTGAGAGACTGAGACACAGGGACACCTAGTAGGAGACAGAAAGACTGAGAGACTGAGACACAGGGACACCTAGTAGGAGACAGAAAGACTAAGACAGAGACACAGGGTCACCTAGTAAGAGACAAAGACTGAGAGACAGAGACACAGGGACACCTAGTAGGAGACAGAAAGACTAAGACAGAGACACAGGGTCACCTAGTAAGAGACAAAGACTGAGAGACTGAGACACAGGGACACCTAGTAGGAGACAGAAAGACTGAGAGACTGAGACACAGGGACACCTAGTAGGAGACAGAAAGACTAAGACAGAGACACAGGGTCACCTAGTAAGAGACAAAGACTGAGAGACAGAGACACAGGGACACCTAGTAGGAGACAGAAAGACTAAGACAGAGATACAGGGTCACCTAGTAAGAGACAAAGACTGAGAGACTGAGACACAGGGTCACCTAGTAAGAGACAGAAAGACTAAGACAGAGACACAGGGTCACCTAGTAAGAGACGGAAAGACTGACAGACACAGGGACACCTAGTAAGAGACAGAAAGACTGAGATACTGAGACACAGGGTCACCTAGTAAGAGACGGAAAGACTAATACACAGGGACACCTACTAAGAGACAGAAAGACTAAGACAGAGACACAGGGTCACCTAGTAAGAAACAGAAAGACAGAGACACAGGGACACATTGTAAGAGACAGAAAGACTAAGACAGAGACATAGGGACACATAGCAAAAGACAGAAACACTAAGACTGAGACACAGGGACACCTAGTAAGAGATGGAAAGACTGACAGACACAGGGACACCTAGTAAGAGACAGAAAGACTGAGATACTGAGACACAGGGTCACCTAGTAAGAGACGGAAAGACTGACAGACAGAGGGACACCAAGTAAGAGACAGAAAGACTAAGACAGAGACACAGGGTCACCTAGTAAGAGACAGAAAGACTGAGATACTGAGACACAGGGTCACCTAGTAAGAGACGGAAAGACTGACAGACACAGGGACACCAAGTAAGAGACAGAAAGACTGAGAGACTGAGACACAGGGACACCAAGTAAGAGACGGAAAGACTGAGAGACTGAGACACAGGGACACCTAGTAGGAGACAGAAAGACTGAGAGACTGAGACACAGGGACACCTAGTAGGAGACAGAAAGACTGAGAGACTGAGACACAGGGTCACCTAGTAAGAGACAGAAAGACTAAGACAGAGACACAGGGTCACCTAGTAAGAGACAGAAAGACTGAGATACTGAGACACAGCGTCACCTAGTAAGAGACGGAAAGACTGACAGACACAGGGACACCAAGTAAGAGACAGAAAGACTAAGACAGAGACACAGGGTCACCTAGTAAGAGACAGAAAGACTGAGAGACTGAGACACAGGGACACCAAGTAAGAGACGGAAAGACTGAGAGACTGAGACACAGGGACACCTAGTAGGAGACAGAAAGACTGAGAGACTGAGACACAGGGACACCTAGTAGGAGACAGAAAGACTGAGAGACTGAGACACAGGGACACCTAGTAGGAGACAGAAAGACTAAGACAGAGACACAGGGTCACCTAGTAAGAGACAAAGACTGAGAGACAGAGACACAGGGACACCTAGTAGGAGACAGAAAGACTAAGACAGAGACACAGTGTCACCTAGTAAGAGACAAAGACTGAGAGACAGAGACACAGGGACACCTAGTAGGAGACAGAAAGACTAAGACAGAGACACAGGGTCACCTAGTAAGAGACAAAGACTGAGAGACAGAGACACAGGGACACCTAGTAGGAGACAGAAAGACTAAGACAGAGACACAGGGTCACCTAGTAAGAGACAAAGACTGAGAGACTGAGACACAGGGTCACCTAGTAAGAGACAGAAAGACTAAGACAGAGACACAGGGTCACCTAGTAAGAGACGGAAAGACTGACAGACACAGGGACACCTAGTAAGAGACAGAAAGACTGAGATACTGAGACACAGGGACACCAAGTAAGAGACAGAAAGACTGAGAGACTGAGACACAGGGACACCTAGTAGGAGACAGAAAGACTGAGAGACTGAGACACAGGGACACCTAGTAGGAGACAGAAAGACTAAGACAGAGACACAGGGTCACCTAGTAAGAGACAAAGACTGAGAGACAGAGACACAGGGACACCTAGTAGGAGACAGAAAGACTAAGACAGAGACACAGGGTCACCTAGTAAGAGACAAAGACTGAGAGACTGAGACACAGGGACACCTAGTAGGAGACAGAAAGACTGAGAGACTGAGACACAGGGACACCTAGTAGGAGACAGAAAGACTAAGACAGAGACACAGGGTCACCTAGTAAGAGACAAAGACTGAGAGACAGAGACACAGGGACACCTAGTAGGAGACAGAAAGACTAAGACAGAGATACAGGGTCACCTAGTAAGAGACAAAGACTGAGAGACTGAGACACAGGGTCACCTAGAAGAGACAGAAAGACTAAGACAGAGACACAGGGTCACCTAGTAAGAGACGGAAAGACTGACAGACACAGGGACACCTAGTAAGAGACAGAAAGACTGAGATACTGAGACACAGGGTCACCTAGTAAGAGACGGAAAGACTAATACACAGGGACACCTAGTAAGAGACAGAAAGACTAAGACAGAGACACAGGGTCACCTAGTAAGAAACAGAAAGACAGAGACACAGGGACACATTGTAAGAGACAGAAAGACTAAGACAGAGACATAGGGACACATAGCAAAAGACAGAAACACTAAGACTGAGACACAGGGACACCTAGTAAGAGATGGAAAGACTGACAGACACAGGGACACCTAGTAAGAGACAGAAAGACTAAGACAGAGACATAGGGACACATAGCAAAAGACAGAAACACTAAGACTGAGACACAGGGTCACGTAGTAAGAGACGGAAAGACTGACAGACACAGGGACACCTAGTAAGAGACAGAAAGACTGAGATACTGAGACACAGGGTCACCTAGTAAGAGACGGAAAGACTGACAGACACAGGGACACCTAGTAAGAGACAGAAAGACTAAGACAGAGACACAGGGTCACCTAGTAAGAAACAGAAAGACAGAGACACAGGGACACATTGTAAAGAGACTGAGACAAGGGACACCTAAGACAGAGACTGACTGAGACACAGGGACACCTAGTAAAGACAGAAACACTAAGACTGAGACACAGGGACACCTAGTAAGAGATGGAAAGACTGACAGACACAGGGACACCTAGTAAGAGACAGAAAGACTGAGATACTGAGACACAGAGTCACCTAGTAAGAAACAGAAAGACTGAGACACAGGGACACATTGTAAGAGACAGAAAGACTAAGACAGAGACATAGGGACACATTGCAAGAGACAGAAACACTAAGACAGAGACACAGGGACACCTAGTAAGAGACAAAAAGACAGTGATGGCCAGAGAAAGAGAGAGCCAGCAAAAGATTGAAAGGAGAGAGGTAGAGAGAGAAGACATGCTGCGTGTCTGTGTGTCCCCTGGCACTCTCCTCTCTCCACTATGGCATGCGGTTCAGGATGAGAGATGATGCGCTCCACTCTACAGCCCAGACCTGGACTGCTCCACCACCATTCCCTGCTGAAACCATTAGTGTGGGCATTAAACACCATTAGAGCACACACACAGGCACATAAAAAACACAAACAGGCGCACACACACATCACACATAAACACACAGGCGCACACACACCTGGGTGCATGCATAAGCTCACGTGCACACACACCCACACAAACACTTAGAGTGCAGAGCGAAGGAGAGAGAGACCGCCAAACAGACGGGCCGCTGCTTCAGGAGAGAAGGAGAGACAGAGCGGCAAACAGACGGGCCGTTTCAGGAGTGAAGGAGAGAGAGAGCGCCAAACAGCTGCTTCAGGAGAGAAGGACAGAGAGACCGCCAAACAGACGGAATGCTGCTTCAGGAGAGAAGGAGAGAGAGACCGCCAAACAGACGAGATGCTGCTTCAGGAGAGAAGGAGAGAGAGACCGCCAAACAGACGGGCCGCTGCTTCAGGAGAGAAGGAGAGAGAGACCGCCAAACAGACGGGCCGCTGCTTCAGGAGAGAAGGAGAGAGAGACCGCCAAACAGACGGGATGCTGCTTCAGGAGAGAAGGAGAGAGAGACCGCCAAACAGACGAGGTGCTGCTTCAGGAGAGAAGCAGAGAGAGACCGCCAAACAGACATGATGCTGCTTCAGGAGAGAAGCAGAGAGAGACCGCCAAACAGACGAGGTGCTGCTTCAGGAGAGAAGGAGAGAGACTGCCAAACAGACGAGATGCTGCTTCAGGAGAGAAGCAGAGAGAGACCGTCAAACAGACGAGATGCTGCTTCAGGAGAGAAGCAGAGAGAGACCGCCAAACAGACATGATGCTGCTTCAGGAGAGAAGCAGAGAGAGAGAGAGAGACCGCCAAACAGACGAGATGCTGCTTCAGGAGAGAAGGAGAGAGAGACCGCCAAACAGACGAGATGCTGCTTCAGGAGAGAAGGAGAGAGAGACCGCCAAACAGACGAGGTGCTGCTTCAGGAGAGAAGCAGAGAGAGACCGCCAAACAGACATGATGCTGCTTCAGGAGAGAAGCAGAGAGAGACCGCCAAACAGACGAGGTGCTGCTTCAGGAGAGAAGGAGAGACAGACTGCCAAACAGACGGGAGTGAAGGAGAGAGAGAGCGCCAAACAGACTGCTTCAGGAGAGAAGCAGAGAGAGACCGCCAAACAGACGAGATGCTGCTTCAGGAGAGAAGCAGAGAGAGACCGCCAAACAGACGAGATGCTGCTTCAGGAGAGAAGCAGAGAGAGAAACAGACGAGATGCTGCTTCAGGAGAGAAGAGAGAGACCGCCGCCAAACAGACGAGATGCTGCTTCAGGAGAGAAGGAGAGAGAGACCGCCAAACAGACGAGATGCTGCTTCAGGAGAGAAGCAGAGAGAGACCGCCAAACAGACGAGATGCTGCTTCAGGAGAGAAGCAGAGAGAGACCGTCAAACAGACGAGATGCTGCTTCAGGAGAGAAGCAGAGAGAGACCGCCAAACAGACATGATGCTGCTTCAGGAGAGAAGCAGAGAGAGAGAGAGACCGCCAAACAGACGAGATGCTGCTTCAGGAGAGAAGGAGAGAGAGACCGCCAAACAGACGAGATGCTGCTTCAGGAGAGAAGGAGAGAGAGACCGCCAAACAGACGAGGTGCTGCTTCAGGAGAGAAGCAGAGAGAGACCGCCAAACAGACATGATGCTGCTTCAGGAGAGAAGCAGAGAGAGACCGCCAAACAGACGAGGTGCTGCTTCAGGAGAGAAGGAGAGAGAGACTGCCAAACAGACGAGATGCTGCTTCAGGAGAGAAGCAGAGAGAGACCGTCAAACAGACGAGATGCTGCAGAGAGACCGCTCAGGAGACCGCCAGCACGAGGTGCTGCTTCAGGAGAGAAGGAGAGAGACCTGCCAAACAGACATGATGCTGCTTCAGGAGAAGCAGAAGCAGAGAGAGAAGCAGAGAGAGACCGCCAAACAGACATGATGCTGCTGCAGGAGAGAAGCAAACAGACGAGATGCTGCTTCAGGAGAGAAGGAGAGAGAGACCGCCAAACAGACGAGATGCTGCTTCAGGAGAGAAGCAGAGAGAGACCGCCAAACAGACGAGATGCTGCTTCAGGAGAGAAGCAGAGAGAGACCGCCAAACAGACGAGATGCTGCTTCAGGAGAGAAGCAGAGAGAGACCATCAAACAGACAAGATGCTGCTTCAGGAGAGAAGGAGAGAGAGACCGCCAAACAGACGGGCCGCTGCTTCAGGAGAGAAGGACAGAGAGAGACCGCCAAACAGACAGGATGCTGCTTCAGGAGAGAAGGAGAGAGAGACCGCCAAACAGATGGGACGCTGCTTCAGGAGAGAAGGAGAGAGAGACCGCCAAACAGACGAGATGCTGCTTCAGGAGAGAAGCAGAGAGAGACCGCCAAACAGACGAGATGCTGCTTCAGGAGAGAAGCAGAGAGAGACCATCAAACAGACGAGATGCTGCTTCAGGAGAGAAGGAGAGAGAGACCGCCAAACAGACGGGCCGCTGCTTCAGGAGTGAAGGCTGTAGTAGTACACCATTCAGTTATTCTGATCAATAAATAGATTAGGGAGCTATACTGTAACTGATATCTTCATTCTCTCTGCAGTGAAATTTGGCCTGACAAGGTGTGTCTGTGTGCTTGTTTGTGTGTGTGCATGAATGTTTGCTTACTCCTTGTTCCAGTTGTAACTGGGTTAGTGACAAGCAGGACACTGTGACACCTGGAAGAGGACTCAACTGCACTGGCCTCTAGTGTACCGGATTTATGTGGATTTGGCTGGACTAGTCTCCAACAGAGCTACAGTGTGTGTGTACAGTAGAGAGAGAGTTTGGCCAACAGGCTGGATGCGATGTTGCTGCCTTTGAGCATCAGACATTACGTCACCTACATGTCGCAGGTTTTAGTTTTAGCATTTTGACCAACAGTCTAACGTCCTGTCCAGAGACAAGAGATTGGCTCCTGCCCTATTGCTGGAGAAAGTGGGACGGGACTGTTGTTCATCTGAAGTGCTTTTTCTGATTGGTATGATTCAAAATGACATTTTGGTTCATTCAACCTATTCCTTCTTATTCAACCTATTTCTCCCCAGTTTCGATCTAGTCTCATCGCTGAAACTCTCCAGCTGGCTCAGGAGGCGAAGGTCGACTCATGCGTCCCCCGAAACATGACCCTTCCCCTGAACCCGGAAGCCAGCCACAACTACGTGTTGGAGGAAACACCGTTCAACTGACGACCGAGGTCAGCCTGCAGGTAATGAAACACAGTTCAACTGACGACTGAGGTCAGCCTGCAGGTAATGAAACACAGTTCAACTGACGACTGAGGTCAGCCTGCAAGTAATGAAACACAGTTCAACTGACGACCGAGGTCAGCCTGCAAGTAATGAAACACAGTTCAACTGACGACCGAGGTCAGCCTGCAAGTAATGAAACACAGTTCAACTGACGACAGAGGTCAGCCTGCAGGTAATGAAACACAGTTCAACTGACGACTGAGGTCAGCCTGCAGGTAATGAAACACAGTTCAACTGACGACAGAGGTCAGCCTGCAAGTAATGAAACACAGTTCAACTGATGACTGAGGTCAGCCTGCAAGTAATGAAACACCGTTCAACTGACGACCGAGGTCAGCCTGCAAGTAATGAAACACAGTTCAACTGACGACCGAGGTCAGCCTGCAACTAATGAAACACAGTTCAACTGACGACAGAGGTCAGCCTGCAAGTAATGAAACACAGTTCAACTGACGACTGAGGTCAGCCTGCAAGTAATGAAACACAGTTCAACTGACGACCGAGGTCAGCCTGCAAGTAATGAAACACAGTTCAACTGACGACAGAGGTCAGCCTGCAAGTAATGAAACACAGTTCAACTGACGACAGAGGTCAGCCTGCAAGTAATGAAACACAGTTCAACTGACGACTGAGGTCAGCCTGCAAGTAATGAAACACAGTTCAACTGACGACAGAGGTCAGCCTGCAAGTAATGAAACACAGTTCAACTGATGACCGAGGTCAGCCTGCAAGTAATGAAACACAGTTCAACTGATGACCGAGGTCAGCCTGCAAGTAATGAAACACAGTTCAACTGACGACTGAGGTCAGCCTGCAAGTAATGAAACACAGTTCAACTGATGACAGAGGTCAGCCTGCAAGTAATGAAACACAGTTCAACTGACGACAGAGGTCAGCCTGCAAGTAATGATACACAGTTCAACTGACGACAGAGGTCAGCCTGCAAGTAATGAAACACAGTTCAACTGATGACAGAGGTCAGCCTGCAAGTAATGAAACACAGTTCAACTGACGACTGAGGTCAGCCTGCAAGTAATGAAACACAGTTCAACTGATGACAGAGGTCAGCCTGCAAGTAATGAAACACAGTTCAACTGACGACAGAGGTCAGCCTGCAAGTAATGAAACACAGTTCAACTGATGACAGAGGTCAGCCTGCAAGTAATGAAACACAGTTCAACTGATGACAGAGGTCAGCCTGCAAGTAATGAAACACAGTTCAACTGATGACCGAGGTCAGCCTGCAAGTAATGAAACACAGTTCAACTGACGACTGAGGTCAGCCTGCAAGTAATGAAACACAGTTCAACTGACGACAGAGGTCAGCCTGCAAGTAATGAAACACAGTTCAACTGATGACTGAGGTCAGCCTGCAAGTAATGAAACACCGTTCAACTGACGACCGAGGTCAGCCTGCAAGTAATGAAACACAGTTCAACTGACGACCGAGGTCAGCCTGCAAGTAATGAAACACAGTTCAACTGACGACCGAGGTCAGCCTGCAGGTAATGAAACACAGTTCAACTGACGACCGAGGTCAGCCTGCAAGTAATGAAACACAGTTCAACTGACGACAGAGGTCAGCCTGCAAGTAATGATACACAGTTCAACTGACGACTGAGGTCAGCCTGCAAGTAATGAAACACAGTTCAACTGACGACTGAGGTCAGCCTGCAAGTAATGAAACACAGTTCAACTGACGACAGAGGTCAGCCTGCAAGTAATGAAACACAGTTCAACTGACGACTGAGGTCAGCCTGCAAGTAATGAAACACAGTTCAACTGACGACAGAGGTCAGCCTGCAAGTAATGAAACACAGTTCAACTGATGACCGAGGTCAGCCTGCAAGTAATGAAACACAGTTCAACTGACGACTGAGGTCAGCCTGCAAGTAATGAAACACAGTTCAACTGACGACAGAGGTCAGCCTGCAAGTAATGAAACACAGTTCAACTGATGACAGAGGTCAGCCTGCAAGTAATGAAACACAGTTCAACTGACGACAGAGGTCAGCCTGCAAGTAATGAAACACAGTTCAACTGACGACAGAGGTCAGCCTGCAAGTAATGAAACACAGTTCAACTGACGACCGAGGTCAGCCTGCAAGTAATGAAACACAGTTCAACTGATGACCGAGGTCAGCCTGCAAGTAATGAAACACAGTTCAACTGACGACAGAGGTCAGCCTGCAAGTAATGAAACACAGTTCAACTGACGACAGAGGTCAGCCTGCAAGTAATGAAACACAGTTCAACTGACGACAGAGGTCAGCCTGCAAGTAATGAAACACAGTTCAACTGACGACAGAGGTCAGCCTGCAAGTAATGAAACACAGTTCAACTGACGACCGAGGTCAGCCTGCAAGTAATGAAACACAGTTCAACTGACGACTGAGGTCAGCCTGCAAGTAATGAAACACAGTTCAACTGACGACAGAGGTCAGCCTGCAAGTAATGAAACACAGTTCAACTGACGACTGAGGTCAGCCTGCAAGTAATGAAACACAGTTCAACTGACGACAGAGGTCAGCCTGCAAGTAATGAAACACAGTTCAACTGACTCAGCCTGCAAGTAATGAAACACAGTTCAACTGACGACCGAGGTCAGCCTGCAAGTAATGAAACACAGTTCAACTGACGACCGAGGTCAGCCTGCAAGTAATGAAACACAGTTCAACTGACACCGAGGTCAGCCTGCAAGTAATGAAACACAGTTCAACTGACGACCGAGGTCAGCCTGCAAGTAATGAAACACAGTTCAACTGACGACCGAGGTCAGCCTGCAAGTAATGAAACACAGTTCAACTGACGACTGAGGTCAGCCTGCAAGTAATGAAACACAGTTCAACTGACGACAGAGGTCAGCCTGCAAGTAATGAAACACAGTTCAACTGATGACCGAGGTGCAGCACTGTTCAACTGAAGGTCAGCCTGCAAACACAGTTCAACTGACGACCGAGGTCAGCCTGCAAGTAATGAAACACAGTTCAACTGACGACAGAGGTCAGCCTGCAAGTAATGAAACACAGTTCAACTGACGACAGAGGTCAGCCTGCAAGTAATGAAACACAGTTCAACTGACGAGGTCAGCCTGAGTAATGAAACACAGCCTGCAAGAGGTCAGCCTGCAAGTAAAAACACAGTTCAACTGATGACCGAGGTCAGCCTGCAAGTAATGAAACACAGTTCAACTGATGACCGAGGTCAGCCTGCAAGTAATGAAACACAGTTCAACTGACGACTGAGGTCAGCCTGCAAGTAATGAAACACAGTTCAACTGATGACAGAGGTCAGCCTGCAAGTAATGATACACAGTTCAACTGACGACAGAGGTCAGCCTGCAAGTAATGAAACACAGTTCAACTGACGACCGAGGTCAGCCTGCAAGTAATGAAACACAGTTCAACTGACGACCGAGGTCAGCCTGCAAGTAATGAAACACCGTTCAACTGACGACTGAGGTCAGCCTGCAAGTAATGAAACACAGTTCAACTGACGACCGAGGTCAGCCTGCAAGTAATGAAACACAGTTCAACTGACGACTGAGGTCAGCCTGCAAGTAATGAAACACAGTACAACTGACGACAGAGGTCAGCCTGCAAGTAATGAAACACCGTTCAACTGACGACCGAGGTCAGCCTGCAGGTAATGAAACACAGTTCAACTGACGACAGAGGTCAGCCTGCAAGTAATGAAAAACTGTTCAACTGACGACCGAGGTCAGCCTGCAAGTAATGAAACACAGTTCAACTGACGACTGAGGTCAGCCTGCAAGTAATGAAACACCGTTCAACTGACGACCGAGGTCAGCCTGCAAGTAATGAAACACAGTTCAACTGACGACCGAGGTCAGCCTGCAGGTAATGAAACACAGTTCAACTGACGACAGAGGTCAGCCTGCAAGTAATGAAACACAGTTCAACTGACGACAGAGGTCAGCCTGCAAGTAATGAAACACAGTTCAACTGACGACAGAGGTCAGCCTGCAAGTAATGAAACACAGTTCAACTGACGACCGAGGTCAGCCTGCAAGTAATGAAACACAGTTCAACTGACGACCGAGGTCAGCCTGCAGGTAATGAAACAGAGTTCAACTGACGACCGAGGTCAGCCTGCAAGTAATGAAACACAGTTCAACTGACGACCGAGGTCAGCCTGCAAGTAATGAAACACAGTTCAACTGACGACCGAGGTCAGCCTGCAGGTAATGAAACACAGTTCAACTGACGACCGAGGTCAGCCTGCAAGTAATGAAACACAGTTCAACTGACGACCGAGGTCAGCCTGCAAGTAATGAAACACAGTTCAACTGACGACCGAGGTCAGCCTGCAAGTAATGAAACACAGTTCAACTGACGACCGAGGTCAGCCTGCAAGTAATGAAACACCGTTCAACTGACGACTGAGGTCAGCCTGCAAGTAATGAAACACCGTTCAACTGACGACTGAGGTCAGCCTGCAAGTAATGAAACACAGTTCAACTGACGACCGAGGTCAGCCTGCAAGTAATGAAACACAGTTCAACTGACGACTGAGGTCAGCCTGCAAGTAATGAAACACAGTTCAACTGACGACCGAGGTCAGCCTGCAAGTAATGAAACACCGTTCAACTGACGACTGAGGTCAGCCTGCAAGTAATGAAACACAGTTCAACTGACGACCGAGGTCAGCCTGCAAGTAATGAAACACAGTTCAACTGACGACTGAGGTCAGCCTGCAAGTAATGAAACACCGTTCAACTGACGACTGAGGTCAGCCTGCAAGTAATGAAACACAGTTCAACTGACGACTGAGGTCAGCCTGCAAGTAATGAAACACAGTTCAACTGACGACCGAGGTCAGCCTGCAAGTAATGAAACACCGTTCAACTGACGACTGAGGTCAGCCTGCAAGTAATGAAACACCGTTCAACTGACGACTGAGGTCAGCCTGCAAGTAATGAAACACAGTTCAACTGACGACTGAGGTCAGCCTGCAAGTAATGAAACACCGTTCAACTGACGACTGAGGTCAGCCTGCAAGTAATGAAACACAGTTCAACTGACGACTGAGGTCAGCCTGCAAGTAATGAAACACCGTTCAACTGACGACTGAGGTCAGCCTGCAGGTAATGAAACACAGTTCAACTGACGACAGAGGTCAGCCTGCAAGTAATGAAAAACTGTTCAACTGACGACCGAGGTCAGCCTGCAGGTAATGAAAAACTGTTCAACTGACGACCGAGGTCAGCCTGCAAGTAATGAAACACAGTTCAACTGACGACCGAGGTCAGCCTGCAAGTAATGAAAAACTGTTCAACTGACGACCGAGGTCAGCCTGCAAGTAATGAAAAACTGTTCAACTGACGACCGAGGTCAGCCTGCAGGTAATGAAAAACTGTTCAACTGACGACCGAGGTCAGCCTGCAAGTAATGAAACACAGTTCAACTGAAGACCGAGGTCAGCCTGCAGGTAATGAAACACAGTTCAACTGACGACCGAGGTCAGCCTGCAGGTAATGAAAAACTGTTCAACTGACGACCGAGGTCAGCCTGCAAGTAATGAAACACAGTTCAACTGACGACCGAGATCAGCCTGCAAGTAATGAAACACAGTTCAACTGAAGACCGAGGTCAGCCTGCAGGTAATGAAACACAGTTCAACTGACGACCGAGGTCAGCCTGCAGGTAATGAAACACAGTTCAACTGACGACAGAGGTCAGCCTGCAGGTAATGAAACACAGTTCAACTGACGACAGAGGTCAGCCTGCAAGTAATGAAACACAGTTCAACTGACGACTGAGGTCAGCCTGCAGGTAATGAAACACAGTTCAACTGACGACAGAGGTCAGCCTGCAGGTAATGAAACACAGTTCAACTGACGACAGAGGTCAGCCTGCAGGTAATGAAACACAGTTCAACTGACGACAGAGGTCAGCCTGCAAGTAATGAAACACAGTTCAACTGACGACAGAGGTCAGCCTGCAAGTAATGAAACACAGTTCAACTGACGACTGAGGTCAGCCTGCAAGTAATGAAACACAGTTCAACTGACGACTGAGGTCAGCCTGCAAGTAATGAAACACAGTTCAACTGACGACAGAGGTCAGCCTGCAGGTAATGAAACACAGTTCAACTGACGACCGAGGTCAGCCTGCAGGTAATGAAACACAGTTCAACTGACGACCGAGGTCAGCCTGCAAGTAATGAAACACAGTTCAACTGACGA
This sequence comes from Oncorhynchus keta, assembly GCF_023373465.1. NCBI lineage: Eukaryota > Metazoa > Chordata > Actinopteri > Salmoniformes > Salmonidae > Oncorhynchus > Oncorhynchus keta. The sequence continues at coordinate 27,137,146 of NC_068440.1, read as the reverse complement.
CCGAGGTCAGCCTGCAAGTAATGAAACACAGTTCAACTGACGACCGAGGTCAGCCTGCAAGTAATGAAACACAGTTCAACTGACGACCGAGGTCAGCCTGCAAGTAATGAAACACAGTTCAACTGATGACCGAGGTCAGCCTGCAAGTAATGAAACACAGTTCAACTGACGACCGAGGTCAGCCTGCAAGTAATGAAACACAGTTCAACTGACGACCGAGGTCAGCCTGCAAGTAATGAAACACAGTTCAACTGACGACCGAGGTCAGCCTGCAAGTAATGAAACACAGTTCAACTGACGACCGAGGTCAGCCTGCAAGTAATGAAACACAGTTCAACTGACGACCGAGGTCAGCCTGCAAGTAATGAAACACAGTTCAACTGACGACCGAGGTCAGCCTGCAAGTAATGAAACACAGTTCAACTGACGACTGAGGTCAGCCTGCAAGTAATGAAACACAGTTCAACTGACGACCGAGGTCAGCCTGCAAGTAATGAAACACAGTTCAACTGACGACCGAGGTCAGCCTGCAAGTAATGAAACACAGTTCAACTGACGACCGAGGTCAGCCTGCAAGTAATGAAACACAGTTCAACTGATGACCGAGGTCAGCCTGCAAGTAATGAAACACTGTTCAACTGACGACCGAAGTCAGCCTGCAAGTAATGAAACACAGTTCAACTGACGACCGAGGTCAGCCTGCAAGTAATGATACACAGTTCAACTGACGACAGAGGTCAGCCTGCAAGTAATGAAACACAGTTCAACTGACGACCGAGGTCAGCCTGCAAGTAATGAAACACAGTTCAACTGACGACAGAGGTCAGCCTGCAAGTAATGAAACACAGTTCAACTGACGACAGAGGTCAGCCTGCAAGTAATGAAACACAGTTCAACTGATGACCGAGGTCAGCCTGCAAGTAATGAAACACAGTTCAACTGATGACAGAGGTCAGCCTGCAAGTAATGAAACACAGTTCAACTGACGACAGAGGTCAGCCTGCAAGGTCCTGCAAGTAATGAAACACAGTTCAACTGATGACCGAGGTCAGCCTGCAAGTAATGAAACACAGTTCAACTGATGACCGAGGTCAGCCTGCAAGTAATGAAACACAGTTCAACTGACGACAGAGGTCAGCCTGCAAGTAATGAAACACAGTTCAACTGACGACAGAGGTCAGCCTGCAAGTAATGAAACACAGTTCAACTGACGACTGAGGTCAGCCTGCAAGTAATGAAACACAGTTCAACTGATGACCGAGGTCAGCCTGCAAGTAATGAAACACAGTTCAACTGACGACTGAGGTCAGCCTGCAGGTAATGAAACACAGTTCAACTGACGACTGAGGTCAGCCTGCAAGTAATGAAACACAGTTCAACTGACGACTGAGGTCAGCCTGCATGTAATGAAACACAGTTCAACTGATGACCGAGGTCAGCCTGCAAGTAATGAAACACAGTTCAACTGATGACCGAGGTCATCCTGCAGGTAATGAAACACAGTTCAACTGATGACCGAGGTCAGCCTGCAAGTAATGAAACACAGTTCAACTGATGACAGAGGTCAGCCTGCAAGTAATGAAACACAGTTCAACTGATGACCGAGGTCAGCCTGCAAGTAATGAAACACAGTTCAACTGACGACCGAGGTCAGCCTGCAAGTAATGAAACACAGTTCAACTGACGACAGAGGTCAGCCTGCAAGTAATGAAACACAGTTCAACTGACGACCGAGGTCAGCCTGCAAGTAATGAAACACAGTTCAACTGATGACCGAGGTCAGCCTGCAAGTAATGAAACACAGTTCAACTGATGACAGAGGTCAGCCTGCAAGTAATGAAACACAGTTCAACTGATGACCGAGGTCAGCCTGCAAGTAATGATACACAGTTCAACTGACGACCGAGGTCAGCCTGCAAGTAATGAAACACAGTTCAACTGACGACAGAGGTCAGCCTGCAAGTAATGATACACAGTTCAACTGACGACCGAGGTCAGCCTGCAAGTAATGAAACACAGTTCAACTGACGACAGAGGTCAGCCTGCAAGTAATGAAACACAGTTCAACTGACGACTGAGGTCAGCCTGCAAGTAATGAAACACAGTTCAACTGATGACCGAGGTCAGCCTGCAAGTAATGAAACACAGTTCAACTGACGACTGAGGTCAGCCTGCAAGTAATGAAACACAGTTCAACTGACGACAGAGGTCAGCCTGCAAGTAATGAAACACAGTTCAACTGATGACCGAGGTCAGCCTGCAAGTAATGAAACACAGTTCAACTGATGACCGAGGTCAGCCTGCAAGTAATGAAACACAGTTCAACTGACGACAGAGGTCAGCCTGCAAGTAATGAAACACAGTTCAACTGACGACAGAGGTCAGCCTGCAAGTAATGAAACACAGTTCAACTGACGACTGAGGTCAGCCTGCAAGTAATGATACACAGTTCAACTGATGACCGAGGTCAGCCTGCAAGTAATGAAACACTGTTCAACTGACGACTGAGGTCAGCCTGCAGGTAATGAAACACAGTTCAACTGACGACTGAGGTCAGCCTGCAAGTAATGAAAAACTGTTCAACTGACGACTGAGGTCAGCCTGCATGTAATGATACACAGTTCAACTGATGACCGAGGTCAGCCTGCAAGTAATGAAACACAGTTCAACTGATGACCGAGGTCATCCTGCAGGTAATGAAACACAGTTCAACTGATGACCGAGGTCAGCCTGCAAGTAATGAAACACAGTTCAACTGATGACAGAGGTCAGCCTGCAAGTAATGATACACAGTTCAACTGATGACCGAGGTCAGCCTGCAAGTAATGAAACACAGTTCAACTGACGACCGAGGTCAGCCTGCAAGTAATGATACACAGTTCAACTGATGACAGAGGTCAGCCTGCAAGTAATGAAACACAGTTCAACTGACGACCGAGGTCATCCTGCAGGTAATGAAACACAGTTCAACTGATGACCGAGGTCAGCCTGCAAGTAATGAAACACAGTTCAACTGATGACAGAGGTCAGCCTGCAAGTAATGATACACAGTTCAACTGATGACCGAGGTCAGCCTGCAAGTAATGATACACAGTTCAACTGATGACAGAGGTCAGCCTGCAAGTAATGAAACACAGTTCAACTGACGACAGAGGTCAGCCTGCAAGTAATGAAACACAGTTCAACTGACGACTGAGGTCAGCCTGCAAGTAATGAAACACAGTTCAACTGACGACTGAGGTCAGCCTGCAAGTAATGAAACACAGTTCAACTGACGACAGAGGTCAGCCTGCAGGTAATGAAACACAGTTCAACTGACGACCGAGGTCAGCCTGCAGGTAATGAAACACAGTTCAACTGACGACCGAGGTCAGCCTGCAATTAATGATACACAGTTCAACTGACGACCGAGGTCAGCCTGCAAGTAATGAAACACAGTTCAACTGACGACCGAGGTCAGCCTGCAAGTAATGATACACAGTTCAACTGACGACCGAGGTCAGCCTGCAAGTAATGAAACACAGTTCAACTGATGACCGAGGTCAGCCTGCAAGTAATGAAACACCGTTCAACTGACGACCGAGGTCAGCCTGCAAGTAATGAAACACAGTTCAACTGACGACCGAGGTCAGCCTGCAAGTAATGAAACACAGTTCAACTGACGACCGAGGTCAGCCTGCAAGTAATGAAACACAGTTCAACTGACGACCGAGGTCAGCCTGCAAGTAATGAAACACAGTTCAACTGACGACTGAGGTCAGCCTGCAAGTAATGAAACACCGTTCAACTGACGACCGAGGTCAGCCTGCAAGTAATGAAACACAGTTCAACTGACGACTGAGGTCAGCCTGCAAGTAATGAAACACAGTTCAACTGACGACCGAGGTCAGCCTGCAAGTAATGAAACACAGTTCAACTGACGACCGAGGTCAGCCTGCAAGTAATGAAACACTGTTCAACTGACGACCGAGGTCAGCCTGCAAGTAATGAAACACAGTTCAACTGATGACCGAGGTCAGCCTGCAAGTAATGAAACACTGTTCGACTGACGACCGAAGTCAGCCTGCAAGTAATGAAACACAGTTCAACTGACGACCGAGGTCAGCATGCAAGTAATGATACACAGTTCAACTGACGACAGAGGTCAGCCTGCAAGTAATGATACACAGTTCAACTGACGACCGAGGTCAGCCTGCAAGTAATGAAACACAGTTCAACTGACGACAGAGGTCAGCCTGCAAGTAATGAAACACAGTTCAACTGACGACAGAGGTCAGCCTGCAAGTAATGATACACAGTTCAACTGATGACCGAGGTCAGCCTGCAAGTAATGAAACACAGTTCAACTGATGACAGAGGTCAGCCTGCAAGTAATGATACACAGTTCAACTGACGACAGAGGTCAGCCTGCAAGTAATGAAACACAGTTCAGCTGATGACCGAGGTCAGCCTGCAAGTAATGAAACACAGTTCAACTGATGACCGAGGTCAGCCTGCAAGTAATGAAACACAGTTCAACTGACGACAGAGGTCAGCCTGCAAGTAATGAAACACAGTTCAACTGACGACAGAGGTCAGCCTGCAAGTAATGAAACACAGTTCAACTGACGACTGAGGTCAGCCTGCAAGTAATGAAACACAGTTCAACTGATCAGCCTGCAAGACCAGACAGCCTGCAGGAAAAACTGTTCAACTGACCTGAGGTCAGCCTGCAGGTAATGAAACACAGTTCAACTGACGACTGAGGTCAGCCTGCAAGTAATGAAAAACTGTTCAACTGACCTGAGGTCAGCCTGCAAGTAATGAAACACAGTTCAACTGATGACCGAGGTCAGCCTGCAAGTAATGAAACACAGTTCAACTGATGACCGAGGTCAGCCTGCAGGTAATGAAACACAGTTCAACTGATGACCGAGGTCAGCCTGCAAGTAATGAAACACAGTTCAACTGATGACAGAGGTCAGCCTGCAAGTAATGATACACAGTTCAACTGATGACCGAGGTCAGCCTGCAAGTAATGAAACACAGTTCAACTGACGACCGAGGTCAGCCTGCAAGTAATGATACACAGTTCAACTGATGACAGAGGTCAGCCTGCAAGTAATGAAACACAGTTCAACTGACGACCGAGGTCATCCTGCAGGTAATGAAACACAGTTCAACTGATGACCGAGGTCAGCCTGCAAGTAATGAAACACAGTTCAACTGATGACAGAGGTCAGCCTGCAAGTAATGATACACAGTTCAACTGATGACCGAGGTCAGCCTGCAAGTAATGATACACAGTTCAACTGATGACCGAGGTCAGCATGCAAGTAATGATACACAGTTCAACTGACGACAGAGGTCAGCCTGCAAGTAATGATACACAGTTCAACTGACGACCGAGGTCAGCCTGCAAGTAATGAAACACAGTTCAACTGACGACAGAGGTCAGCCTGCAAGTAATGAAACACAGTTCAACTGACGACAGAGGTCAGCCTGCAAGTAATGATACACAGTTCAACTGATGACCGAGGTCAGCCTGCAAGTAATGAAACACAGTTCAACTGATGACAGAGGTCAGCCTGCAAGTAATGATACACAGTTCAACTGACGACAGAGGTCAGCCTGCAAGTAATGATACACAGTTCAGCTGATGACCGAGGTCAGCCTGCAAGTAATGAAACACAGTTCAACTGATGACCGAGGTCAGCCTGCAAGTAATGAAACACAGTTCAAGTGACGACAGAGGTCAGCCTGCAAGTAATGAAACACAGTTCAACTGACGACAGAGGTCAGCCTGCAAGTAATGAAACACAGTTCAACTGACGACTGAGGTCAGCCTGCAAGTAATGATACACAGTTCAACTGATGACCGAGGTCAGCCTGCAAGTAATGAAAAACTGTTCAACTGACGACTGAGGTCAGCCTGCAGGTAATGAAACACAGTTCAACTGACGACTGAGGTCAGCCTGCAAGTAATGAAAAACTGTTCAACTGACGACTGAGGTCAGCCTGCATGTAATGATACACAGTTCAACTGATGACCGAGGTCAGCCTGCAAGTAATGAAACACAGTTCAACTGATGACCGAGGTCATCCTGCAGGTAATGAAACACAGTTCAACTGATGACCGAGGTCAGCCTGCAAGTAATGAAACACAGTTCAACTGATGACAGAGGTCAGCCTGCAAGTAATGATACACAGTTCAACTGATGACCGAGGTCAGCCTGCAAGTAATGAAACACAGTTCAACTGACGACCGAGGTCAGCCTGCAAGTAATGATACACAGTTCAACTGATGACAGAGGTCAGCCTGCAAGTAATGAAACACAGTTCAACTGACGACCGAGGTCATCCTGCAGGTAATGAAACACAGTTCAACTGATGACCGAGGTCAGCCTGCAAGTAATGAAACACAGTTCAACTGATGACAGAGGTCAGCCTGCAAGTAATGATACACAGTTCAACTGATGACCGAGGTCAGCCTGCAAGTAATGATACACAGTTCAACTGATGACAGAGGTCAGCCTGCAAGTAATGATACACAGTTCAACTGATGACCGAGGTCAGCCTGCAAGTAATGATACACAGTTCAACTGATGACAGAGGTCAGCCTGCAAGTAATGATACACAGTTCAACTGATGACCGAGGTCAGCCTGCAAGTAATGATACACAGTTCAACTGACGACAGAGGTCAGCCTGCAAGTAATGATACACAGTTCAACTGACGACAGAGGTCAGCCTGCAAGTAATGATACACAGTTCAACTGATGACAGAGGTCAGCCTGCAAGTAATGATACACAGTTCAACTGATGACCGAGGTCAGCCTGCAAGTAATGATACACAGTTCAACTGACGACAGAGGTCAGCCTGCAAGTAATGATACACAGTTCAACTGATGACTGAGGTCAGCCTGCAAGTAATGATACACAGTTCAACTGATGACCGAGGTCAGCCTGCAAGTAATGAAACACAGTTCAACTGATGACTGAGGTCAGCCTGCAAGTAATGAAACACAGTTCAACTGATGACTGAGGTCAGCCTGCAAGTAATGATACACAGTTCAACTGATGACTGAGGTCAGCCTGCAAGTAATGATACACAGTTCAACTGATGACTGAGGTCAGCCTGCAAGTAATGAAACACAGTTCAACTGATGACTGAGGTCAGCCTGCAAGTAATGATACACAGTTCAACTGATGACTGAGGTCAGCCTGCAAGTAATGATACACAGTTCAACTGATGACTGAGGTCAGCCTGCAAGTAATGAAACACAGTTCAACTGATGACTGAGGTCAGCCTGCAAGTAATGATACACAGTTCAACTGATGACTGAGGTCAGCCTGCAAGTAATGATACACAGTTCAACTGACGACAGAGGTCAGCCTGCAAGTAATGATACACAGTTCAACTGATGACCGAGGTCAGCCTGCAAGTAATGATACACAGTTCAACTGATGACTGAGGTCAGCCTGCAAGTAATGAAAAACTGTTCAACTGACGACTGAGGTCAGCCTGCATGTAATGATACACAGTTCAACTGATGACCGAGGTCAGCCTGCAAGTAATGAAACACAGTTCAACTGATGACCGAGGTCATCCTGCAGGTAATGAAACACAGTTCAACTGATGACCGAGGTCAGCCTGCAAGTAATGAAACACAGTTCAACTGATGACAGAGGTCAGCCTGCAAGTAATGATACACAGTTCAACTGATGACCGAGGTCAGCCTGCAAGTAATGAAACACAGTTCAACTGACGACCGAGGTCAGCCTGCAAGTAATGATACACAGTTCAACTGATGACAGAGGTCAGCCTGCAAGTAATGAAACACAGTTCAACTGACGACCGAGGTCATCCTGCAGGTAATGAAACACAGTTCAACTGATGACCGAGGTCAGCCTGCAAGTAATGAAACACAGTTCAACTGATGACAGAGGTCAGCCTGCAAGTAATGATACACAGTTCAACTGATGACCGAGGTCAGCCTGCAAGTAATGATACACAGTTCAACTGATGACAGAGGTCAGCCTGCAAGTAATGATACACAGTTCAACTGATGACCGAGGTCAGCCTGCAAGTAATGATACACAGTTCAACTGATGACAGAGGTCAGCCTGCAAGTAATGATACACAGTTCAACTGATGACCGAGGTCAGCCTGCAAGTAATGATACACAGTTCAACTGACGACAGAGGGCAGCCTGCAAGTAATGATACACAGTTCAACTGACGACAGAGGTCAGCCTGCAAGTAATGATACACAGTTCAACTGATGACAGAGGTCAGCCTGCAAGTAATGATACACAGTTCAACTGATGACCGAGGTCAGCCTGCAAGTAATGATACACAGTTCAACTGACGACAGAGGTCAGCCTGCAAGTAATGATACACAGTTCAACTGATGACTGAGGTCAGCCTGCAAGTAATGATACACAGTTCAACTGATGACCGAGGTCAGCCTGCAAGTAATGAAACACAGTTCAACTGATGACTGAGGTCAGCCTGCAAGTAATGAAACACAGTTCAACTGATGACTGAGGTCAGCCTGCAAGTAATGATACACAGTTCAACTGATGACTGAGGTCAGCCTGCAAGTAATGATACACAGTTCAACTGATGACTGAGGTCAGCCTGCAAGTAATGAAACACAGTTCAACTGATGACTGAGGTCAGCCTGCAAGTAATGATACACAGTTCAACTGATGACTGAGGTCAGCCTGCAAGTAATGATACACAGTTCAACTGATGACTGAGGTCAGCCTGCAAGTAATGAAACACAGTTCAACTGATGACTGAGGTCAGCCTGCAAGTAATGATACACAGTTCAACTGATGACTGAGGTCAGCCTGCAAGTAATGATACACAGTTCAACTGACGACAGAGGTCAGCCTGCAAGTAATGATACACAGTTCAACTGATGACCGAGGTCAGCCTGCAAGTAATGATACACAGTTCAACTGATGACTGAGGTCAGCCTGCAAGTAATGAAACACAGTTCAACTGACGACTGAGGTCAGCCTGCAAGTAATGAAACACAGTTCAACTGACGACTGAGGTCAGCCTGCAAGTAATGAAACACAGTTCAACTGATGACAGAGGTCAGCCTGCAAGTAATGAAACACAGTTCAACTGATGACAGAGGTCAGCCTGCAAGTAATGAAACACCGTTCAACTGATGACTGAGGTCAGCCTGCAAGTAATGAAACACAGTTCAACTGACGACTGAGGTCAGCCTGCAAGTAATGAAACACAGTTCAACTGACGACTGAGGTCAGCCTGCAAGTAATGAAAAACTGTTCAACTGACGACTGAGGTCAGCCTGCAAGTAATGAAACACAGTTCAACTGACGACCGAGGTCAGCCTGCAAGTAATGAAACACAGTTCAACAGACGACCGAGGTCAGCCTGCAAGTAATGAAACACAGTTCAACTGACGACTGAGGTCAGCCTGCAGGTAAAGAAACACAGTTCAACTGACGACAGAGGTCAGCCTGCAGGTAATGAAAGACAGTTTAACTGACGACCGAGGTCAGCCTGCAAGTAATGAAACACAGTTCAACTGACGACCGAGGTCAGCCTGCAAGTAATGAAACACAGTTCAACTGACGACCGAGGTCAGCCTGCAAGTAATGAAACACAGTTCAACTGACGACCGAGGTCAGCCTGCAAGTAATGAAACACTGTTCAACTGACGACCGAGGTCAGCCTGCAAGTAATGAAACACAGTTCAACTGATGACCGAGGTCAGCCTGCAAGTAATGAAACACTGTTCGACTGACGACCGAGGTCAGCCTGCAAGTAATGAAACACAGTTCAACTGATGACCGAGGTCAGCCTGCAAGTAATGAAACACAGTTCAACTGACGACAGAGGTCAGCCTGCAAGTAATGATACACAGTTCAACTGACGACAGAGGTCAGCCTGCAAGTAATGAAACACAGTTCAACTGACGACAGAGGTCAGCCTGCAAGTAATGAAACACAGTTCAACTGACGACTGAGGTCAGCCTGCAAGTAATGATACACAGTTCAACTGATGACCGAGGTCAGCCTGCAAGTAATGAAAAACTGTTCAACTGACGACTGAGGTCAGCCTGCAGGTAATGAAACACAGTTCAACTGACGACTGAGGTCAGCCTGCAAGTAATGAAAAACTGTTCAACTGACGACTGAGGTCAGCCTGCATGTAATGAAACATAGTTCAACTGACGACCAAGGTCAGCCTGCAAGTAATGAAACACAGTTCAACTGACGACCAAGGTCAGCCTGCCAGTAATGAAAAACTGTTCAACTGACGACTGAGGTCAGCCTGCAAGTAATGAAACACAGTTCAACTGACGACCGAGGTCATCCTGCAGGTAATGAAACACAGTTCAACTGACGACCGAGGTCAGCCTGCAAGTAATGATACACAGTTCAACTGATGACCGAGGTCAGCCTGCAAGTAATGAAACACAGTTCAACTGATGACCGAGGTCATCCTGCAGGTAATGAAACACAGTTCAACTGATGACCGAGGTCAGCCTGCAAGTAATGAAACACAGTTCAACTGATGACAGAGGTCAGCCTGCAAGTAATGATACACAGTTCAACTGATGACCGAGGTCAGCCTGCAAGTAATGATACACAGTTCAACTGACGACCGAGGTCAGCCTGCAAGTAATGATACACAGTTCAACTGATGACAGAGGTCAGCCTGCAAGTAATGAAACACAGTTCAACTGACGACCGAGGTCATCCTGCAGGTAATGAAACACAGTTCAACTGATGACCGAGGTCAGCCTGCAAGTAATGAAACACAGTTCAACTGATGACAGAGGTCAGCCTGCAAGTAATGATACACAGTTCAACTGATGACCGAGGTCAGCCTGCAAGTAATGATACACAGTTCAACTGATGACAGAGGTCAGCCTGCAAGTAATGATACACAGTTCAACTGATGACCGAGGTCAGCCTGCAAGTAATGATACACAGTTCAACTGATGACAGAGGTCAGCCTGCAAGTAATGATACACAGTTCAACTGATGACCGAGGTCAGCCTGCAAGTAATGATACACAGTTCAACTGACGACAGAGGTCAGCCTGCAAGTAATGAAACACAGTTCAACTGATGACAGAGGTCAGCCTGCAAGTAATGATACACAGTTCAACTGATGACCGAGGTCAGCCTGCAAGTAATGATACACAGTTCAACTGATGACAGAGGTCAGCCTGCAAGTAATGATACACAGTTCAACTGATGACCGAGGTCAGCCTGCAAGTAATGATACACAGTTCAACTGATGACAGAGGTCAGCCTGCAAGTAATGATACACAGTTCAACTGATGACCGAGGTCAGCCTGCAAGTAATGATACACAGTTCAACTGATGACAGAGGTCAGCCTGCAAGTAATGAAACACAGTTCAACTGACGACCGAGGTCATCCTGCAGGTAATGAAACACAGTTCAACTGATGACCGAGGTCAGCCTGCAAGTAATGAAACACAGTTCAACTGATGACAGAGGTCAGCCTGCAAGTAATGATACACAGTTCAACTGATGACCGAGGTCAGCCTGCAAGTAATGATACACAGTTCAACTGATGACAGAGGTCAGCCTGCAAGTAATGATACACAGTTCAACTGATGACCGAGGTCAGCCTGCAAGTAATGATACACAGTTCAACTGATGACAGAGGTCAGCCTGCAAGTAATGATACACAGTTCAACTGACGACCGAGGTCAGCCTGCAAGTAATGATACACAGTTCAACTGACGACAGAGGTCAGCCTGCAAGTAATGATACACAGTTCAACTGACGACAGAGGTCAGCCTGCAAGTAATGATACACAGTTCAACTGATGACAGAGGTCAGCCTGCAAGTAATGATACACAGTTCAACTGATGACCGAGGTCAGCCTGCAAGTAATGATACACAGTTCAACTGACGACAGAGGTCAGCCTGCAAGTAATGATACACAGTTCAACTGATGACTGAGGTCAGCCTGCAAGTAATGATACACAGTTCAACTGATGACCGAGGTCAGCCTGCAAGTAATGATACACAGTTCAACTGATGACTGAGGTCAGCCTGCAAGTAATGAAACACAGTTCAACTGATGACTGAGGTCAGCCTGCAAGTAATGATACACAGTTCAACTGATGACTGAGGTCAGCCTGCAAGTAATGATACACAGTTCAACTGACGACAGAGGTCAGCCTGCAAGTAATGATACACAGTTCAACTGATGACAGAGGTCAGCCTGCAAGTAATGAAACACAGTTCAACTGACGACCGAGGTCATCCTGCAGGTAATGAAACACAGTTCAACTGATGACCGAGGTCAGCCTGCAAGTAATGAAACACAGTTCAACTGATGACAGAGGTCAGCCTGCAAGTAATGATACACAGTTCAACTGATGACCGAGGTCAGCCTGCAAGTAATGATACACAGTTCAACTGATGACAGAGGTCAGCCTGCAAGTAATGATACACAGTTCAACTGATGACCGAGGTCAGCCTGCAAGTAATGATACACAGTTCAACTGATGACAGAGGTCAGCCTGCAAGTAATGATACACAGTTCAACTGATGACCGAGGTCAGCCTGCAAGTAATGATACACAGTTCAACTGACGACAGAGGTCAGCCTGCAAGTAATGATACACAGTTCAACTGATGACAGAGGTCAGCCTGCAAGTAATGATACACAGTTCAACTGATGACCGAGGTCAGCCTGCAAGTAATGATACACAGTTCAACTGACGACAGAGGTCAGCCTGCAAGTAATGATACACAGTTCAACTGATGACTGAGGTCAGCCTGCAAGTAATGATACACAGTTCAACTGATGACCGAGGTCAGCGTGCAAGTAATGATACACAGTTCAACTGATGACTGAGGTCAGCCTGCAAGTAATGAAACACAGTTCAACTGATGACTGAGGTCAGCCTGCAAGTAATGATACACAGTTCAACTGATGACTGAGGTCAGCCTGCAAGTAATGATACACAGTTCAACTGACGACAGAGGTCAGCCTGCAAGTAATGATACACAGTTCAACTGATGACCGAGGTCAGCCTGCAAGTAATGATACACAGTTCAACTGATGACTGAGGTCAGCCTGCAAGTAATGAAACACAGTTCAACTGACGACTGAGGTCAGCCTGCAAGTAATGAAACACAGTTCAACTGACGACTGAGGTCAGCCTGCAAGTAATGAAACACAGTTCAACTGATGACAGAGGTCAGCCTGCAAGTAATGAAACACAGTTCAACTGATGACAGAGGTCAGCCTGCAAGTAATGAAACACCGTTCAACTGATGACTGAGGTCAGCCTGCAAGTAATGAAACACAGTTCAACTGACGACTGAGGTCAGCCTGCATGTAATGAAACACAGTTCAACTGACGACTGAGGTCAGCCTGCAAGTAATGAAACACAGTTCAACTGACGACTGAGGTCAGCCTGCAAGTAATGAAACACAGTTCAACTGACGACTGAGGTCAGCCTGCAAGTAATGAAACACAGTTCAACAGACGACCGAGGTCAGCCTGCAAGTAATGAAACACAGTTCAACTGACGACTGAGGTCAGCCTGCAGGTAAAGAAACACAGTTCAACTGACGACAGAGGTCAGCCTGCAGGTAATGAAAGACAGTTTAACTGACGACCGAGGTCAGCCTGCAAGTAATGAAACACAGTTCAACTGACGACCGAGGTCAGCCTGCAAGTAATGAAACACAGTTCAACTGACGACCGAGGTCAGCCTGCAAGTAATGAAACACAGTTCAACTGACGACCGAGGTCAGCCTGCAAGTAATGAAACACTGTTCGACTGACGACCGAGGTCAGCCTGCAAGTAATGAAACACAGTTCAACTGATGACCGAGGTCAGCCTGCAAGTAATGAAACACTGTTCGACTGACGACCGAGGTCAGCCTGCAAGTAATGAAACACAGTTCAACTGATGACCGAGGTCAGCCTGCAAGTAATGAAACACAGTTCAACTGATGACAGAGGTCAGCCTGCAAGTAATGATACACAGTTCAACTGACGACAGAGGTCAGCCTGCAAGTAATGAAACACAGTTCAACTGACGACAGAGGTCAGCCTGCAAGTAATGAAACACAGTTCAACTGACGACTGAGGTCAGCCTGCAAGTAATGATACACAGTTCAACTGATGACCGAGGTCAGCCTGCAAGTAATGAAAAACTGTTCAACTGACGACTGAGGTCAGCCTGCAAGTAATGAAAAACTGTTCAACTGACGACTGAGGTCAGCCTGCATGTAATGAAACATAGTTCAACTGACGACCAAGGTCAGCCTGCAAGTAATGAAACACAGTTCAACTGACGACCAAGGTCAGCCTGCCAGTAATGAAAAACTGTTCAACTGACGACTGAGGTCAGCCTGCAAGTAATGAAACACAGTTCAACTGACGACCAAGGTCAGCCTGCCAGTAATGAAAAACTGTTCAACTGACGACTGAGGTCAGCCTGCAAGTAATGAAACACTGTTCGACTGACGACCGAGGTCAGCCTGCAAGTAATGAAACACTGTTCAACTGACGACAGAGGTCAGCCTGCAAGTAATGATACACAGTTCAACTGACGACTGAGGTCAGCCTGCAGGTAAAGAAACACAGTTCAACTGACGACAGAGGTCAGCCTGCAGGTAATGAAACACAGTTCAACTGACGACTGAGGTCAGCCTGCAGGTAAAGAAACACAGTTCAACTGACGACAGAGGTCAGCCTGCAGGTAATGAAACACAGTTCAACTGACGACCGAGGTCAGCCTGCAAGTAATGAAACACAGTTCAACTGACGACCGAGGTCAGCCTGCAGGTAATGAAACACAGTTCAACTGACGACCGAGGTCAGCCTGCAAGTAATGAAACACAGTTCAACTGACGACTGAGGTCAGCCTGCAGGTAATGAAACACAGTTCAACTGACGACCGAGGTCAGCCTGCAAGTAATGAAACACAGTTCAACTGACGACTGAGGTCAGCCTGCAGGTAATGAAACACAGTTCAACTGACGACTGAGGTCAGCCTGCAGGTAATGTGTTCTGTTTTGTTTTTGTTTATGATTATACAGTTGAAGTTGGAAGGTTACATACACTTACACTCCATACATACATACACTCCACAAATCTCTTGTTATCAAACTATAGTTTTGGCAAGTCGGTTAGGACAACTACTTTGTGCATGATTTTCCAACAATTGTTATTTTAACATGTCCTCTGGTCTGATGAAACAAAAATATAACTGTTTTGTCATAATGACCATCGTTATGTTTGGAGGAAAAAGGGGGCTTGCAAGCTTAAGATCACCATCCCAACCGTGAAGCACGGGGGTGACAGCATCATGTTGTTGGGGTGCTTTGCTGCAGGAGGGACTGGCGTCCTTCACAAAAGGATGGAAAATTGTAAGGGAGGAAAATTATGTGGCTATATTGAAGCAACATCTCAAGACATCAGTCAGAAAGTTAAAGCTTGGTTGCAAATGGGTCTTCGAAATGGATAATGACCCCAAGTATACTTCCAAATTTGTGGCAAAATGGCCTAAGGACAACAACGTCAAGGTATTGGAGTGGCCATCACAAAGCCCTGACCTCAATTTTATAGAAAATGTGTGGGCAGAACTGAAAAAGCGTGTGCGAGCAAGGAGGCCTTCAAACCTGACACAGTTACACTAGTTCGGTCAGGAGGAATGGGCCAAAATTCACCCAACTTATTGTGGGAAGCGTGTGGAAGGCTAACGAAACATTTTCCCCAAGTTAAACAATTTAAAGGCAATGCTAGCAAATACTAATTCGGTGTATGTAAACTTCTGACCCACTGGGAATATGATGAAAGAAATAAAAGCTGAAATAAATAATTCTCTCTACTATTATTCTAACATTTCACATTCTTCCAATAAAGTGGGGATCCTAACTGACCTAAGACGATTAATTTTTACTCAGATTAAATGTCAGCAATTGTGAAAAACTGACTTCAACTGTATGTTCACTGACAGGACTGAATCTGTGTAGGTCATGTCAGGTCAAACCTAGAAAGGTTTTCATTGATGAGATGGTCACCATTTGGTTACTATACTGTAACCAGTTAATGTGAAAGTCTTATGTAAAGAAGGTGTTTGGAGTCATTATTGTATGTTGTGGAACCAATTTAATATCATGATTAACAGAAATGTAACCCAATTGGCTATGAGCCATCTATTTGGTTTTAATTTTACCTTTATTTAACCAGGCAAGTCAGTTAAGAACATATTCTTATTTTCAATGAAAGCCTGGGAACAGTGGGTTAACAGTGGGTTAACTGCCTGTTCAGGGGCAGAACGACAGATCAGCTCCTTGTCAGCTCGGGGGCTTGAACTCGCAACCTTCCGGTTACTAGTCCAACGCTCTCACCACTAGGCTACGCTGCCGCCCCGGTTTCAACAAATGTAGTTTTCTTTTCAATTGAGAAAGCTTAACTAATTTACTTGTAGCCAGCTATGCGTTGGCTCTGGGAGCTAACATCATGTCTCAGGCAACATTCACTAATCAAGTAGAAGTGTAGTATCACAGCTCTACTTCCTATCCTGAGTCCCTCTTCTCCTCAGACTGAGCTAGTGATCACCGACAGATA
>NC_068440.1:27103040-27108040 GCF_023373465.1 Oncorhynchus keta | reverse complement strand
CGGCATGCGGTACCAGATCACCAAGTCTAGTTTCTTAACAGTTTCTACCACCAAGCCATAACACTGCTGAACAATTCATCAAATGGCCACCGGACTATTTACATTGACCCCCCCCCATTTATTTTGTACACTGCTGCTACTTGCTGTTTATTATCTATGCATAGTCACTTCACCCCTACCTACATGTACAAATGACCTCAACTAACCTGTACCCCCGCACACTGACTGTTCCCCCTTTATATTGCCTTGTTACTGTTATGTTATTGTGTTACTTTTTATTTTTTACATTAGTTTATTTGGTAAATATTCTCTTAACTCTTCTTGAACTGCTCTGTTGGTTAAGGGCTTGTAAGTAAGCATTTCATGATAAGGTCTACATTTGTATTCGGCGCGTGTAACAAATAAAGTTTGATTTGATTTGATTACAGATGTTTGTCCACATCAGGGGAACATGATGACATGACTGTACTGTCTGACACAGCGAGACAAGAAACACTAACACACTGCCAACTCTTTCCCTCTCTCTGAAAAACTCCCTCTGTCTCGTGCCCTGATAAACCCAAAACATCCTATGAATACTGGGATATCATACAAACATGACATTTCTATTGAAAAGCATATAGTATGTAGATACTTGCCATTCTCAACTCCAGACACACACAAAAACACCCCCCAGCCTCAACACGCCACACACACACACACACACACACACACACACACACACACACACACACACACACACACACACACACACACACACACACACACACACACACACACACACACACACACACAGCCAGCTAATTAGATCCTAGGGCCTGGTCCGTAACGAATGTGTGTATGTGGGGGGTAATTAACAAGCTCCATGGACGGTGTCTGTGTCTGTGAGCTGCTTTAATTAAACCCAGTTGCTGCTGATTTAGCTAATTACCTAATGCTAGGGCCTCAAATACCAAAGCTTTCCAACGCCAGAACACAGAACACGTGCAACAATACGGTTACAAGGTTGTCCAGACAACTAGTTAATGTCCCGCTTGTTATGTTACCCATGTTACCCATGTTACCCATGTTACCCATGTTTCTCATGTTACCCATGTTACCCATGTTACCCATGTTTCTCATGTTACCCATGTTACCCATGTTACCCATGTTTCTCATGTTACCCATGTTACCCATGTTACCCATGTTTCTCATGTTACCCATGTTACCCATGTTACCCATGTTTCTCATGTTACCCATGTTACCCATGTTACCCATGTTTCTCATGTTACCCATGTTACCCATGTTACCCATGTTTCTCATGTTACCCAGGTTACCCATGTTACCCATGTTACCCATGTTTCTCATGTTACCCATGTTACCCATGTTACCCATGTTACCCATGTTTCTCATGTTACCCATGTTACCCATGTTACCCATGTTACCCATGTTTCTCATGTTACCCATGTTACCCATGTTACCCATGTTACCCATGTTACCCAGGTTACCCATGTTACCCATGTTACCCATGTTTCTCATGTTACCCATGTTACCCATGTTACCCATGTTACCCATGTTTCTCATGTTACCCATGTTACCCATGTTACCCATGTTACCCATGTTTCTCATGTTACCCATGTTACCCATGTTACCCATGTTACCCATGTTACCCATGTTACCCATGTTTCTCATGTTACCCATATTACCCATGTTACCCATGTTTCTCATGTTACCCATGTTACCCATGTTACCCATGTTTCTCATGTTACCCATGTTACCCATGTTACCCATGTTGCCCATGTTACCCATGTTACCCATGTTACCCATGTTTCTCATGTTACCCATGTTGCCCATGTTGCCCATGTTACCCATGTTACCCATGTTGCCCATGTTACCCATGTTGCCCATGTTGCCCATGTTACCCATGTTACCCATGTTTCCCATGTTACCCATGTTACCCATGTTTCCCATGTTGCCCATGTTACCCATTTTACCAATGTTACCCATGTTTCCCATGTTTCCCATGTTACCCATGTTTCCCATGTTACCCATGTTTCCCATGTTACCCATGTTGCCCATGTTACCCATGTTACCCATGTTTCCCATGTTACCCATGTTACCCATGTTGCCTATGTTACCCATGTTGCCCATGTTGCCCATGTTGCCTATGTTGCCCATGTTGCCCATGTTACCTATGTTACCCATGTTACCCATGTTGCCCATGTTACCCATGTTACCTATGTTACCCATGTTACCCATGTTTCCCATGTTACCCATGTTACCCATGTTACCCATGTTGCCCATGTTACCCATGTTGCCCATGTTACCCATGTTACCCATGTTACCCATGTTGCCCATGTTACCCATGTTACCCATGTTACCCATGTTGCCATACCCTGGAGGGAGGGAGGGGAGACACTATACATATGGAACAAACACATTTCTTTCAGGTTAAGTTGGCTGAAAGCCTACTCTTGGTCTAAACACACATTCACGTACACAAACGCATTCACGTACACAAACGCGCATTCACGTACACAAACACACATTCACGTACACAAACACACATTCACGTACACAAACACGCATTCACGTACACAAACACGCATTCACGTACACAAACACACATTCACGTACACAAACACGCATTCACGTACACAAACACGCATTCACGTACACAAACACACATTCACGTACACAAACACGCATTCACGTACACAAACACGCATTCACGTACACAAACGCATTCACGTACACAAACACGCATTCACGTACACAAACACACATTCACGTACACAAACACGCATTCACGTACACAAACACGCATTCACGTACACAAACACACATTCACGTACACAAACACGCATTCACGTACACAAACACGCATTCACGTACACAAACGCATTCACGTACACAAACACGCATTCACGTACACAAACACGCATTCACGTACACAAACACATTCACGTACACAAACACGCATTCACGTACACAAACACATTCACGTACACAAACACACATTCACGTACACAAACACACATTCACGTACACAAACACGCATTCACGTACACAAACACACATTCACGTACACAAACACACATTCACGTACACAAACACACATTCACGTACACAAACACACATTCACGTACACAAACACGCATTCACGTACACAAACACACATTCACGTACACAAACACGCATTCACGTACACAAACACACATTCACGTACACAAACACACATTCACGTACACAAACACGCATTCACGTACACAAACACACATTCACGTACACAAACACACATTCACGTACACAAACACACATTCACGTACACAAACACACATTCACGTACACAAACACACATTCACGTACACAAACGCGCATTCACGTACACAAACACACATTCACGTACACAAACACACATTCACGTACACAACAAGCATTCACGTACACAAACACACATTCACGTACACAAACACACATTCACGTACACAAACACACATTCACGTACACAAACACACATTCACGTACACAAACACACATTCACGTACACAAACACACATTCACGTACACAAACACACATTCACGTACACAAACACACATTCACGTACACAAACACACATTCACGTACACAAACACACATTCACGTACACAAACACGCATTCACGTACACAAACACGCATTCACGTACACAAACACGCATTCACGTACACAAACGCATTCACGTACACAAACACACATTCACGTACACAAACACGCATTCACGTACACAAACACACATTCACGTACACAAACACGCATTCACGTACACAAACACACATTCACGTACACAAACATGCATTCACGTACACAAACACGCATTCACGTACACAAACACACATTCACGTACACAAACACACATTCACGTACACAAACACACATTCACGTACACAAACACACATTCACGTACACAAACATGCATTTACGTACACAAACACACATTCACGTACACAAACACGCATTCACGTACACAAACACACATTCACGTACACAAACACACATTCACGTACACAAACACACATTCACGTACACAAACACACATTCACGTACACAAACACACATTCACGTACACAAACACACATTCACGTACACAAACACACATTCACGTACACAAACATGCATTTACGTACACAAACACACATTCACGTACACAAACACACATTTACGTACACAAACATGCATTTACGTACACAAACACACATTTACGTACACAAACACACATTCACGTACACAAACACACATTCACGTACACAAACACACATTCACGTACACAAACACACATTCACGTACACAAACACACATTTACGTACACAAACACACATTCACGTACACAAACATGCATTTACGTACACAAACACACATTCACGTACACAAACACACATTCACGTACACAAACATGCATTCACGTACACAAACACACATTCACGTACACAAACACGCATTCACGTACACAAACACGCATTCACGTACACAAACACACATTCACGTACACAAACACGCATTCACGTACACAAACACACATTCACGTACACAAACACACATTCACGTACACAAACACGCATTCACGTACACAAACACACATTCACGTACACAAACACACATTCACGTACACAAACACACATTAACGTACACAAACACGCATTCACGTACACAAACACACATTCACGTACACAAACACACATTCACGTACACAAACACGCATTCACGTACACAAACACACATTTACGTACACAAACATGCATTTACGTACACAAACACACATTCACGTACACAAACATGCATTTACGTACACAAACACACATTCACGTACACAAACACACATTTACGTACACAAACATGCATTTACGTACACAAACACACATTTACGTACACAAACACACATTCACGTACACAAACACACATTCACGTACACAAACACACATTCACGTACACAAACACACGTGCGCACGCACGCATGCAGACACACATGCACACACAAACAGACA
>NC_068440.1:27073040-27100540 GCF_023373465.1 Oncorhynchus keta | reverse complement strand
AAAGCGTTCTCATAGACCACATCGATTATGAGTTTGGCAACATGGGAAACATCAGGGTAGGGTGGCTACTCCCTTCTAAACCACGGAAGAAGGTCATTTACTCAAACTATCAGGCTTCAGAGGAAGACTAAAGGAAGTCTAATTTGTTCTTTAACAGAGAAGAAGAAGAGATATCAGTGTGTTTATCCATAATGAAAACCACAGAAGAAAAGCCGATGACAGACGATTCAATAAAGTTAACACACACCCGCAGCCCGGAGGTCCTCACTGGTTACCATAGTGATGGCCCCGAGCCTGGTAATTAGGCAGGCAGGAAACATCTTGATTAATCTTGATGATGACAGTGTGACTGTCGAGAGGGACGGCTCCACATTGATCCGCAATGAAGTCATTGAGCCGCGTGACAAATGGGGACGAAATAAATTTGTGAGCACATGATTAATTAAATAATGAATTCACTAATTGAATCAGTTTAATTATTAATTTTTTAATCTCACCCGTCTTGGGAGTTTGAGTAAGTTTGGTTGCGCGGATCCATGTCAGGCTGTTTTTGGGAACTGTCTATCCAGCTTGTCATGTTGGCGGACTCAAGTCAAGGAAGCATAGAGCTGATGATATTACACACACACACACACACACACACACACACACACACACACACACACACACACACACACACACACACACACACACACACACACACACACACACACACACACACACACACACACACACACACACACACACACACACACACACACACACACACACACACACACACACACACACACACACACATGCCCACAAATGCACACATGCACACATGCACACACACACAAGAAACACACACTCACTCACACGCACACACACACACACACACATACACACACACAAGAAACACACACACACTCACTCACTCACACGCACACATACACACACAAGAAACACACACGCACATTAGCACACACATATACACACACACACATACACACACACACTCACACACAACACACAGATTCAAAGAGTAATGTATACGGAAAACGTTTACTTTGATACAGGACCTTTCAGCGTTCTTATTCCCATATGTACTTCCCATTATTCCTAACATAGAATCTGGGATTCCTGATGCGATATTGTCTGGGATGTTTCCAGGGAAAACAAGCAGGAATCTTGGACCTGACAGGATGTGTCTCTGTCTCTGCGTGTCTCTGCATATAACTCATGCCTTGGATCAGTGCTATAGATGTGGTTAAAAAGAAAACCTGTTCTTTGGTCATTTTTCATTGCTTGTAAATGTAGTTGTTTTTACCATTGATTTATGAACAGGCAATTTAGTGTAGTCATTTAGAGCAGCAAGTGTGCTTCAATGCTTGTGTGTTTGTGTTTGTGTGTTGTGTGTGTGTGTGTGTGTGTGTGTGTGTGTGTGTGTGTGTGTGTGTGTGTGTGTGTGTGTGTGTGTGTGTGTGTGTGTGTGTGTGTGTGTGTGTGTGTGTGTGTGTGTGTGTGTGTGTGCATAGGTGCGTGCGTGTGTGTGTGACTCCCAATTGGAGATCATTGTCGTTAAGCAGAGGGCAGAGTGTGGACATGAAATGTCTCTCTCTTTGGGCTCCGCTCTCTGATCAATGCTCATAAACAGTTCATGTCACAATTATCAGACGTCCACTCAGACAATAATGCATCTGTAACACTGCCTGAATGAACACACACACACACACACACACACACACACACACACACACACACACACACACACACACACACACACACACACACACACACACACACACACACACACACACACACACACACACACACACACACACACACACACACTCTATGTACACAGTGAATTCGGAAAGTATTCAGACCCTTCGACTAGTTCCACATCTTGTTACGTTACAGCCTAATTCTAAAATTGATTCAATAGTTTTTTCCCCCTCATCCATCAACACACAAGACCACATAATGACAAGGCAAAACAAGTTTTTAAGAAGTAGACTGTGTGATTATGGTCGTTGCCCTGTTGGAAGGTGACCCTTTGCCCCAGTCTGAAGTCCTGAGCGCTCCTGAGCAGGTTTTCATCAAGGATCTCTCTGTACTTTGCGCCGTTCATCTTTCACTCGATCCTGACTAGTCTTCCTGTCACTGCCGCTGAAAAACATCCCCACAGCATGATGCTGCCGCCATCATGCTTCACAGTAGGGATGGTATTGGCCAGGTGATGAGTGGTGCCTGGTTTCCTCCAGACGTGACTCTTGGCATTCAGGTCAAATAGTTCAATCTTGGTTTCATCAGACCAGAGAATCATGTTTCTAATGGTCTGAGAGTCCTTTAGGTGCCTTTTGGCAAAAAATTCAAGTGGGCTGGCATGTGCCTTTTACTGAGGAATGGCTTCCGTCTGGCTGCTCTACCATTAACGCCTGATTGGTGGAGGGCTGCAGAGAAGGTTGTCCTTCTGTAAGGTTCTCCCATCTCCACAAAGGAACTCTGGATCTCTGTTAGAGTGACCATCGGATTCTTGGTCACCTCCCTGACAAAGGCCCTTCTCCCCTGATGGCTCAGTTTGGAAGAGTCTCTGTGGTTCCAAACTTCTTCCATTTAAGAATGATGGAGGCCACTGTATTCTTTTCAAATCATGTCCTTTTCAAATCATGTCCAATCAATTTAATTTACCACAGGTGGACTCCAATCAAGTTGTGGAAAGATCGCAAGGATGATCAATGGAAACAGGACGAACCTGAGCTCAATTTCAAGTCTCATAGCAAAGGGTCTGAATACTCATGTAAATAAGATATGTTGTTAACCCGAGACGAAGTCTAAAAAACTGCTTTGAGGGCAGTATCACTCCTATACAACGGGTTATCAACATAGTCAAACAATGAACATATTCACCTCATGAGGGTGTACCAATACACAGGCCCCATTTAGAGAGAAACAGACGAGAAAGAGAGCGTGAAAGAGAGAGAGAGAGAGAGAGAGAGAGAGAGAGAGAGAGAGAGAGAGAGAGAGAGAGAGAGAGAGAGAGAGAGAGAGAGAGAGAGAGAGAGAGAGAGAGAGAGAGAGAGAGAGAGAGAGAGAGAGAGAGAGAGAGAGAGAGAGAGAGAAATAGATTACACAGATCCACAAAGAATTCAAAAAGAAATCCAATTTTGATAAACTCCCATGTCTACTGGGTGAAATTCCACAGTGTGCATCACAGCAGCAAGATTTGTGACCTGTTGCCACAAGAAAAGGGCAACCAGTGAAGAACAAACACCATAGTAAATACAACCCATATTTATGCTTATTTATTTTCCCTTGTGTACTTTAACCATTTGTACATTGTTACAACAATGTATATATATATCAACACACACATATATATATATATATATCAAATATGACGTTTGTAATGTATTTATTGTTTTGAAACTTCTGTATGTGTAATGTTTACTGTTAATTTGTATTGTTAATTTCACTTTATATATTCACTTTATATATTATCTACCTCACTTGCTTTGGCAATGTTAACACATGTTTCCCATGCCAATAAAGCCCCTTGAATTGAATTGAAAGAAGAGACAGAGAAAGAGAGAGAGAGAGAGAGAGAGAGAGAGAGAGATGTATGGATGTATGGATGGATGTATGGATGGATGGATATATGGATAGATAGAGGTTTTGTCGAGGGAGGGCTTTACAAAGGAAGCCAGTTTATCCCAGGTATCCCAGTTTATCTCAGGTATCACATGTATCCCAGGTATCCTAGTTTATCCCAGGTATCCCAGTTTATCCCAGGTATCCCAGTTTATCCCAGGTATCCCAGTTTATCCCAGGTATCCCAGGTATCCCAGGTATCTCAGGTATCCCAGGTATCCCAGTTTATCCCAGGTATCCCAGTTTATCCCAGGTATCCCAGTTTATCCCAGGTATCCCAGGTATCCCAGGTATCTCAGGTATCCCAGGTATCCCAGGTATCCCAGTTTATCCCAGGTATCCCAGTTTATCCCAGGTATCCCAGTTTATCCCATGTATCCCAGGTATCACAGTTTATCCCAGGTATCCCATGTATCCCAGGTATCCCAGTTTATCCCAGGTAACCCAGTTTATCCCAGGTATCCCAGTCTATCCCAGGTATCCCAGTTTATCCCAGGTATCCCAGTTTATCCCAGGTATCCCAGGTATCCCAGTTCATCCCAGGTATCCCAGTTTATCCCAGGTATCCCATGTATCCCAGGTATCCCAGTTTATCCCAGGTATCCCAGTTTATCTCAGGTATCGCATGTATCCCAGTTTATCCCAGGTATCCCAGTTTATCTCAGGTATCCCAGGTATCCCAATTTATCTCAGGTATCCCAGGTATCCCAGTTTATCTCAGGTATCCCAGGTATCCCAGAGAACATGGAGATCCCAGGGGGAGCTTGCTTGCCGGCGTCCCTAAAAAGGTAAACGTGACGCGGGCACAGCCCATCGACCTGCCACCCCTGTCGGCCCAGTGATAATTGGAGAAGGAGAGGGCGAAATAGGGAGATTTAGACAGAAGGATTAAGCTTTAATCACCAAATGTTGGGAGAGACAGGAAAACGTAATGAGACAAACCATTAGAATTTAATGGTAGAATAAGTTAGTGGACAGAGAGAGGGAGAGGTGAAGAGAAGAGAGGGGAGGACAGGGAGGTGAAGAGGAGAGAGGGGAGGACAGAGAGGTGAAGAGTCTCTGTCTGTCTGTCTGTCTGGATGCGTGTGTCTGTCTGCTGCCCTCTGCACCCTCCCTACCAGAACACACTTCCCTTCACTGTCCCTGTCCCTTCATTAGTGATAGACTTTTGCTTTCTCATGTCTTCCTGTATTGGCCTCTCTAAACTCAAATGGCTTTATGGGAATGGTGGAACATATGTAAAAAAAAAAAAGCAATTGAAATAGATAAACAAAAGTGAAATTAACAATCAGAAATTTACAGTAACATTACACTAATTTCAAAAGTTATATTATGTCTAAATACAGTGTTGTAACAATGTGCAAATATTTGAGGTACAAAATAGAATATAAATAAACATAAATATGGGTTGTATTTATAATGGTGTCTGTTCTTCACTGGCAACAGGTCACAAATATTGCTGCTGTGAAGGAAAAATGTGGTATTTCACCTTCTATCCCTCCTATTATTCTTAATTGTCACGACTTCCTCTGAAGTCGGCTCCTCTCCTTGTTCGGGCGGCGTTCTCCTCTCCTTGTTCGGGCGGCGTTCTCCTCTCCTTGTTCGGGCAGCGTTCTCCTCTCCTTGTTCGGGCGGCGTTCTCCTCTCCTTGTTCGGGCGGCGTTCTCCTCTCCTTGTTCGGGCAGCGTTCGGCGATCGACGTCACCGGCTTTCTAGCCATCGCCGCTCCATTTTTCATATTCCATTTGTTTTGTCTTGTTCCATTACACACCTGGTTTACTAATCACACTGAATGTATTTAGTCCTCTGTTCCCCTCCAGGTCTTTGTGTGAAATTGTTTTGATGTTATGTGGGTATTGTTTACGCGCCAGACATTTGTTTATGTTCTGTGTTTTGGGCACGTGTTATGTACTTATGTGCTTTGTTTGGACCGGAATAGAAAAAGTGTTAACTACACTCTTCTCTCCTGCACCTGACTTCGCCTCCAGTACACACCCTTAAAACGAATAGTCTCTCTCTCTCTCTCTCTCTCTCTCTCTCTCTCTCTCTCTCTCTCTCTCTCTCTCTCTCTCTCTCTCTCTCTCAATATAGTAGAAATGTAATAAATATAAAAAGCTAAACATGGAAAATGAAACTATAACTAACTTATAACTAAATAACTGTCATCTTCACCATTACATCAGTACTACAACTACTATCATTATTACTACTACTACCACCACCATCATTACATTGCTATCATTACCATTATCACCCATACCATTACTATTTGGAATGATAACAACAATAATAATAGTAATAACAATAATAGTAATAACATTAATACTAATAATAAGTAAGTTACTGTTTACTATACAGACATTATTATTCAGTGTCCCTCAGGCTATGGCAGGCAAATGCATATTTGGCTGCAAGAGGAGCCATTGCTCCTTTCGCCCATGAGTATATTTTGTTTTTCCTCTGGGTTTAAAGTAAACATTTGGAATAAATGTAGTAATTTCTGAGAATAATGAATCTCTTGGTGAGGAATATTTCTCACAGTAAAGGAGAAAGTGCATCTCTGTTTCTACCTCCCTTGTGGTGCAGTGACCACATACACGCTCCTCTTTGGGTAGCCAGGTCTTTTAATGTCTGCCGGTTTCTATTGCCAATCGGTGCTCACTCAGCCTGTACTTGGTAAGGATCTGTCTGACAGAGTAGAGATAATCAGCCAATTCATATTCTCTTGTTTAGGTTCAGATAGCAATTTAGTCGGCTTTGGGATTTTGTTTAGTTTTTCCAATGTTGTAAATATGAGACCTTTGATTGGTTCATGATTTTGTTTATTGGAATTATTTATTTTGAAGCAGAGCTGGTGTCAGCTTGGTTGGTTAGGTCCAACACCAGCTGACTGAGAGGGCTTGTTTCTGTGCTCAGCTCTTAGGTTTGAAGTGCTTTAAATTGCAGACTTGAATTTGGACTTGAATTTAGATGTAACCAAAATGTTTAGGATCTTTTCTGTATTTTCATTATCACTGGAAAGCGGCCTAATTCTGCCCTACATGCATTAGTTGATGTATTTCGATGGACTTCTAGACTTTTCCTGGCAGAATTCTGCATGTAGGGCTTCAATTGGATGTTTGTCCAACATATAAAGTCTAGTTTATTGAGGGGCTCCCAAACCTCACTTCCATAAAGTGCGATTGGTAGGATTACAATGTAAAATATTTTGGTCCAAATTCTAATTGGGATGTTGATTTTTAATAATTTCATTTTTATTGCATACATTGCTCTGTGGGCTTTATCTTTGAGTGCATTCACTGCCATATTAAAGTTTCCCGGTGCAGATATGGTCAGACCAAGGAAGGTGTTATTTTTAGTGTGTTAAATTATGGTGTTGTTCAGGGTGAATTTATATTTGTGTTTCTGACATCTGTTTTTTTGGTGGAAAATCATGATTTTATTTGTATTTATTTTTTTACTGCCAGGGCCCAATTATGGCAATATTGCTCTAGAATATTAAGGTTCTGTTAAAGACCTTTGGTTGGTGATAGAAGTACCAAGTCATCAGCATATAGCAGGTACTTTACCTCTGTGTCAAATAGTGTGAGTCCTGGGGCTGGAGATTGGTCCAACATGTCTGCTAATTCATTGATATAAACGTTGAAAAGATTTGGACTCAAACTGCAGCCCTGTCTCACACCTCAACGTTGTGAAAGGAATTCTGTTCTTTCGTTTTTGATTTTTATTGCACACTTGTTTTCTGTGTACATACATTTGATTAAGTCATACACCTTACCTCCAAGCCCACTTTGGACAATTTTGTAGAATAGCCCTTTGAGCCAAATAGAATTAAATGCTTCTTAAAGACAATAAAGCAAGCAAAGATTTTGCTCATTCACCCAAATAGCCTCCAACACTCTACTCAGCAAACTGGATGCAGTCTATCACAGTGTCATCCGTTTTGTCACCAAAGCTCCATATACTACCCACCACTGCGACCTGTATGCTCTCGTCGGCTGGCCCTCGCTACATATTCGTCGCCAGACCCACTGACTCCAGGTCATCTATAGGTCTTTGCTCGGGAAAGCCCCACCTTATCTCAGCTCACTGGTCACCATAGCAGCACCCACTCGTAGCACGTTCTCCAGCAGGTATATCTCACTGGTCCTCCCCAAAGCCAAGACCTCCTTTGGCTGCCTTTCCTTTCAGTTCTCTGCTGCCAATGACTGGAACAAATTGCAAAAAAAAATCACTGAAGTTGTAGACCCTCACTAACTTTAAACATCAGCTATCTGAGCAGCTTACCGATCACTGCAGCTGTACATAGCCCATCTGTAAATAGCCCACCCAATCTACCTACCTCATCCCCATATTGTTTTTCATTACTTTTTTTCTCTTTTGCACACCGGTACTTCTACTTGCATATAATCATCTGCACATCTATCACTCCAGTGTTCATTTGCTATGTTGTAATTACCTCCTCACGACATTTGCACACACTGTATATGGACTTTTTCTATTGTTTTATTGACTGTACGTTTGTTTATCCCATGTGTAACTATGTGTTGTTGTTTGTGTTGCACTGCTTTGCTTTATCTTGGCCAGGTCACAGTTGTAAATGAGAACTTGTTCTCAACTAGCTTACCTGGTTAAAAAAAGGTGAAACAAAAAAGTAAATCAAATAAATTGTGTGTGTAAGGTCATTTGTGCGATAGTTGGGGAGAAAGCCAATTTGACATTTATTACATTTTTTTTCTTGAAGAAAGGTTTGAATTCTTGAATTCAAAATGCTACAGAAAACCTTTCCCAAGTTGCTGTTTACGCAAATTCCCCTGTAATTATTGGGGTCTGATTTGTCTCCACTTTTGTGGATATGGGAGATGAGCCCCTGGTTCCAGACATCAGGGAAGCAGCCAGAAATTAAATCCATGTTGAACAATTTAAGCACGGCATTTTGCAACTCAGGTGTGCTGTTTTTCAGCATTTCATTTCAATGTTATCTAGACCACAAGCCTTCTTTGATTTTACAGATTTGAGCTTTTCCTTTAGTTCTTGTTGGATTATTGGGTAATCTAATGGATTTTGGTTGTTTTTAATGACTGATTCAAGGATGTTACATTTTTTCTTGAATTTCTAATTGGTTCTGTAGTGAGTATTTTTGTGGGATGTTTTTGTATAGATTATCAAAAATAAGTTTTCTAAATTCCTTCATCTTGTATGGCTAATTCTTGTGGCTTTGTTGTGCTTAAATTGTTCCACATGTCCCAGAACTGATTTTGGTCAATTGCGTTTTCAATTTCATCAAGTGTCTTGTTGGTGTAATTCAATTTCTTGCATTTCAGTATATATTTATACTATGTCAGAGTTTCAAAGTATTTATAGCGTAGCTCGGGGTTGTTTTGCTGCTTATGTATTTCATTTGACATTTGTCTTAGGTGTTTTCTAATTGTTTTACATTCGTTCCGGGTCTGGTCGTGCTGTCTGGTCTGGTAAATCTGTGCTGTGTTGGGCCTGGTCTTGTAGAGCTGTCCTGAGGCGGGTCTGGTCTGGTAAATCTGTGCTGTGTTGGGCCTGGTCTTGTAGAGCTGTCCTGAGGCGGGTCTGGTCTGGTAAATCTGTGCTGTGTTGTGCCTGGTCTTGTAGAGCTGTCCTGAGGCGGGTCTGGTCTGGTAAATCTGTGCTGTGTTGGGCCTGGTCTTGTAGAGCTGTCCTGAGGCGGGTCTGGTCTGGTAAATATGTGCTGTGTTGGGCCTGGTCTTGTAGAGCTGTCCTGAGGCGGGTCTGGTCTGGTAAATATGTGCTGTGTTGGGCCTGGTCTTGTAGAGCTTTCCTGAGTCGGGTCTGGTCTGGTAAATATGTGCTGTGTTGGGCCTGGTCTTGTAGAGCTGTCCTGAGGCGGGTCTGGTCTGGTAAATATGTGCTGTGTTGGGCCTGGTCTTGTAGAGCTGTCCTGAGGCGGGTCTGGTCTGGTAAATATGTGCTGTGTTGGGCCTGGTCTTGTAGAGCTGTCCTGAGGCGGTTCTGGTCTGGTAAATATGTGCTGTGTTGGGCCTGGTCTTGTAGAGCTGTCCTGAGGCGGGTCTGGTCTGGTAAATATGTGCTGTGTTGGGCCTGGTCTTGTAGAGCTTTCCTGAGGCGGGTCTGGTCTGGTAAATATGTGCTGTGTTGGGCCTGGTCTTGTAGAGCTGTGCTGTAATAAGCCGTGCCTGGCTCTTCCCTCCTGGGGATGGTGGAGGTACTGTTGTTTCAGAATGTGCAGCGGGGGCCTCTGCTGCTGGGGTGATGGGTGTGTGGGTCCCTGCCAAGTGTTGCATCCTTTAGGTTCTTGGCAAAGGTTATGATACTGTCCTGATCAAGATGTACATTATCATATAAGTGTTGGCATGTCAGAGTGGGGTGGTGAGCCGTTCTGACGTTGAGCAGTGAAGCACAGTCCACAGTGATCTGTTGATTTATTTTGTCCATCAACTTTCCTGGGAAGTATTTTCTTGGTAGGAGGGTGGACACAACTATATTGGTTGTTGGGAACATAGCCTGTGCCCGTTCTGCCACTCTTCTCACTGCCCCAGATACATTTTCACCTATGGCATGAAGGTCGTTTGTGCCAGTGTGGATGATGATGTTGTCGGGGGTGTTAATTCTGGTCTGACTGAGTAGCTGCATTACACTGTCAGTTGTAGGACACCAGAACGTATACACCTGGTGTCTAGGGAATAATCTTTCCTGGACTAAGAACTTCCCATTTGAATCAATAAGGATTGCAGTTGTGGGTGATTGTCTGGGTGGAGCAGACTGGGAGGCAGGTATCCTGACCTGGGCTGGAGCAGACTGGGAGGTTGGTATTCTGACCTGGGCTGGAGCAGACTGGGAGGCTGGTATCCTGATCTGGGCTGGAGCAGACTGGGAGACTGGTAGATTGACCTGGGCTGGAGCAGACTGGGAGGCTGGTATTCTGACCTGGGCTGGAGCAGACTGGGAGGCTGATATCCTGATCTGGGCTGGAGCAGACTGGGAGACTGGTAGATTGGCCTGGGCTGGAGCAGACTGGGAGGCTGGTATTCTGACCTGGGCTGGAGCAGACTGGGAGGCTGGTATTCTGACCTGGGCTGGAGCAGACTGGGAGGCTGGTATCCTGATCTGGGCTGGAGCAGACTGGGATACTGGTAGATTGACCTGGGCTGGAGCAGACTGGGAGGCTGGTATTCTGACCTGGACTGGAGCAGACTGGGAGGCTGGTATTCTGACCTGGGCTGGAGCAGACTGGGAGGCTGGTATTCTGACCTGGGCTGGAGCAGACTGGGAGGCTGGTATTCTGACCTGGGCTGGAGCAGACTGGGAGGCTGGTATCCTGATCTGGGCTGGAGCAGACTGGGAGACTGGTAGATTGACCTGGGCTGGAGCAGACTGGGAGGCTGGCATTCTGACCTGGGCTGGAGCAAACTGGGAGGCTGGTATTCTGACCTGGACTGGAGCAGACTGGGAGGCTGGTATTCTGACCATGGCTGGAGCAGACTGGGAGGCTGGTAGCTTGACCTGGGCTGGAGCCGACTGGGAGGCTGGGAGGTTGACCTGGACTGGAGCAGACTGGGAGGCTGGTTGGCTGACCTGGGCTGGAGCAGACTGGGAGGCTGGTAGGTTGACCTGGGTTGGAGCGCACTGTGCTGGAGCAGACTGGGAAGCAGGTGGGCTGACATGGGCTAGAGCAGACTGGGAGGCTGATCTGGGCTGGAGCAGACTGGTAGGCTGGTGCAGTGTCATCAGGCTGTGTGGTGGAGGCCATGCTGGTCTCAGGTTCTGCTTGTGTTGTACCAAACTGGTGGACATGTTCTCTAGATGCAGAGGACATAATGACTAGCTGCTGGTTGAGGGTGTCAATGTACCTCTCTCTTTGTTCTAGCTCCTTTCTTGTTAAGCTCAGATGGTCTCCGAGGTCATCATTTGTCTGACCATTTTGTCCATTCTGCTTTCTAATTCAGCAATAGATGCTCTGCTCTCCTCCTTGAACTGTTTCATCTCTTCTTTTAGTTTCTGGACAGTGTCCTCCTCTTGAAGCTTGTTCTCTCTGAGTTCTATGACCTCTGCTTCCACTAGAGAGAGGGTGTTGTGGAAACGTTGCATAGCAGGTGTTCTTGGTGTTGTAGGCATGTCCTTGGCTCTGTCTGCTGCAGGTGAGGTAGGTAGAGGGACATTGAGGGCTTCTTGCTGGGTCACAGAGACCGTTGGGGCCTGCTTTTCTCCATCTCCCTCCTTTTCTTTTTCCTCAGTTTCTGAGATGAGTTCAGCTTCTTCTTTTAGGGTAGCAAACCTATTCTCAAAGCCTGGAGGCTTGAATCATTGCCTTGTATCATTACAGTTCCAATATTATATAAGTTTAGTGTTTGATAGTGTTGCTCTGGTCAGCTTCTTCAAAAATGCTGATCTGACATCCTTGGCTGATGCCTCTCTCCAGAACACACACACTCTCTCCAGAACACACACACTCTCTCCAGAACACACACACTCTCTCCAGAACACACACACTCTCTCCAGAACACACACACTCTCTCCAGAACACACACTCTCTCTCTCTCTCTCTCTCTCTCTCTCTCTCTCTCTCTCTCTCTCTCTCTCTCTCTCTCTCTCTCTCTCTCCCTCTCTCTCTCTCTCTCTCTCTCTATCCCTCTCTCTCTCTCTCTCTCTCTCTCTCTATCCCTCTCTCTCTCTCTCTATCCCTCTCTCTCTCTCTCTCTATCCCTCTCTCTCTCTCTCTCTCTCTCTCTCTCTCTCTCTCTCTCTCTCTCTCTCTCTCTCTCTCTCTCTATCTCTCTCTCTCTCTCTCTCTCTCTCTCTCTCTCTCTATCCTCTCTCTCTCTCTCTCTCTCTCTCTCTCTCTCTCTCTCTCTCTCTCTCTCTATCCCTCTCTGGGTCTGGGGATTGAGTGTGTGGTGCTGAGGGGGTGTGAGGGCTGCAGCTCAGGGGTAGAGAGGTGCTGATAAGGTGACACGAGTGTGATGAGAGAAAGGGCAGAGAACCACTCTGTCAGTGTGTGTGTGTGTGTGTGTGTGTGTGTGTGTGTGTGTGTGTGTGTGTGTGTGTGTGTGTGTGTGTGTGTGTGTGTGTGTGTGTGTGTGTGTGTGTGTGTGTGTGTGTGTGTGTGTGTGTGTGTGTGTGTGTGTGTGTGTGTGGCACAGGGTCATAGGGTGTATGTGGGAGTGATGAGGGTAACCCCTTTATCAGCTGGCTCTATGTCAGCACCTCCCCCTGGTGTCTGCCATACTGTCAGGGTCAAACAATGCAGGTCAAAGTGTAATAAAACAATAACAATATGGGGGGTGGGGTTATGAAGACCAAAGGCAACTCTCACAGTCTCACGGCAGAATTATACATTCATCCATGTTTCTCAAACTTTACATTTCAAAGTTGTTCCAAACGTCAATTTTTTTGTTTAAGGTCAAATTTAGGCATTAACTCAGCCATGTTGATGAGGATGGGAGCGTGCCCAGCCTGGCTCCTCCTGAAGTCCACAATCAGCTGCTTTGTTCCTCTGAAGTTGAGGGAGAGGTTGTCTACCTGGCACCACACTGTCAGAGTGCCTACCTCCTCCCTGTAGGCTGTCTTATTGTTGTTGTTAAGCAGGCGTGTCATCGTGTCGTCAGCGAGTTTGATGATGGAGTTGTAACTGTGTGAGGCCAAGCAGTTGTGGGTATACAGGGAGTACAGAAGGGGACTGAGGACACACCCTTGTGGGGCCCCCATGATGAGAATCAGTGTGGAGGAGGTAATACTGCCTACCTTCACCACCTGGGGGCTGCCCGTCAGGAAGTAATATGGTCTTTGAAGGCACTTCATGATGACAGAAGTGAGTGCTATGGGTCAGTAGTCATCCTGTTCAGTTACTTTCTGAAAATGTTAGAAAGCACAACAGCCAGCTGGTCTGCACATGCTTTGAGGGCGCGGCTAGGGATGCCACCTGGGCCGGCAGACTTGCAAGGGTTAACAAGTTTGAATGAGTTACACACGTCCTCCATACTTATGTTCTCCGTCGTTGTGCTTAGCTTGTCCGGGTAGGGCGGAGTTGGTGTCAGTGGCGTGGCTAGCTTTATTTTTGTAATCTGTGATTGTAAGGAGCCCCCACCACATACGCCTCATGTCCGACAAGCTGAATTACTCCTTCCCTTTTTTCCATCTTTATGCATCTACGTTGGTCGTATTTGTACTGTTTAAGCATACTAATTGTCCCTGATCACCTTGCTGTGTTTATAAACAGCATCGCTCTCCTTCAGTTTCTCTACAAGGCTGCTATCAATCCATGTTTTTTTATTCTGGTCCATTCTGAAGACTATCGGTAACGCATCATCAATGCATTTTTTTATGAATCCGGTGACTGAGTCAGCGTATTCATTGATGTTATCCTGAGAGGTGACCCGGAACATATTCCAGCATGCGATCAAAACAGTCTTGGAGAATGGATTCTGTTTGGTAGAAACAGCGTTGCACAGACCCGGCAGGTCTAAAACCTACCCATGCCATAATACTCACCACGTTTTATGACTGTGAGATAATTTCCCCATCTTGCGATGAGGCAGGCATTTGTAGGCTACATGTCCTGCGGTGATAATATGTTGACATGATATTGAATTGGAGGCACCACTGTAGCCCAATTTTTCTGGGGGAGAAAATTAACAAAAATTATTCAGGATGCCAGCGTTCCATTAGACATGGTCGGCATATGTAATATATCCTCATACCCCGCTCTCACCTTAGTTTTTTCCCACCACTTTTGTATCAAATACACCGGACTTAAAACTTCTCTAGGGTACGTGGGATGGTAGAGTCTCACCTAGCCAACGTCCAGTGAAATTGCAGAGCGCGAAATTCTAAAATATGTGTTATACATCAAAATAAAGCTTAACTTCTTGTTAATCCAGCCGCCATGTCAGATTTCAAACAGGCTTTACGACGAAAGCAAACCATGTGATTATCCAAGGACAGCACCCTGCATACAAACACGTGAAAATCATATTTCAACCAGGCAGGTGCGACACGAAAGTCTGAAATAGCGATATAAAAAATGCCTTACCTTTGATGATCTTCTTCTGTTGGCACTCCAAAAGGTCCCAGTTACATCACAAATTGTCATTTTGTTCGATAATGCCCTTCTTTATATCCATAAAACTCAGTTTAGCTGGCACGCTTCAGTCAATAATCCACTCAGTTTCTCTCCATCAAAATGCATTCAAAATTAATCGCAAAAGTTACTAGTAAACTTTTCCAAACAAGTCAAACAACGTTTATAATCAAACCTTAGGTATCCTAATACGAAAATAAACTATAAAATTTAAGACGGAGAATAGTATGTTCATTACCGGAGATAACTAAGAAAGAACGCGTTTTCCTCCACGCACTTGGAAACACTACAGCCAAAATAGGTACCACCTCATTTTTCCAAAAACCAGCCTAAAACTCTTACTGTTGACATCTAGTGGAAGCCAAAGGAACTGTAATTTGGGAGGATTTGGGCTTATAATTATAGTACTAGCCATTGAAAATAGCGGAAAGCTAAATTGTTGTTATTGGGGGGGATTGTTTGTCCTCTGGGTTTCGCCTGCCATATCAGTTCTGTTATACTTACAGACATAATTTTAACAGTTTTAGAAACTCTAGAGTGTTTTTTTAACCAATTTTATGCATATCCTAGCTTCTTGGCCTGAGTAACAGACAGTTTACTTTGGGCACGCTTTTCATCCGGATGTCAAAATACTGCCCCCTACCCCAGAGAGGTTTTTAATGTCTCAGGTCTCCAGCCCTATCTCACACGCCCAGCCCCTCAGACAAGCTTACACCAAAGACTCTGTCAGATAATCACACATGTAATATAGATATTTATAATAATTATATTATTATCAATAATACTGTAGATACTCACTGCTTCTAATATAGGTAGAAAGGATAAGAGATTGAGTGGTTCAAAACAACAGTTTTATTAAGCAGAAAATACGGGCTTGACGCAGTGAGGGGTGAAGAGATAATCCAATTCTAGAAAGGCAGCATAGAATTCGGGTACCGCATGCAAACACAAGTTAAATTATTTGAGGGTCGTAACTAACATTTAGAGTGTAAGCATCAAAAGTTTAATGATTGAACATTGGAGAGTAAAACGCTCGATAATGGAGGACAGGTAGTCTTAATATCACTAAGACTAAGTCTCCGGAAGAAAGGACAGAGAAGAGCACAGCTCCTGTTCTCTACTGTCAGCCACTGGAAGCACGCTCCTGTTCTCTACTGTCAGCCACTGGTAGCACAGCTCCTGTTCTCTACTGTCAGCCACTGGTAGCACAGCTCCTGTTCTCTACTGTCAGCCACTGGTTGCACAGCTCCTGTTCTCTACTGTCAGCCACTGGTAGCACAGCTCCTGTTCTCTACTGTCAGCCACTGGTAGCACAGCTCCTGTTCTCTACTGTCAGCCACTGGTAGCACAACCCCTGTTCTCTACTGTCAGCCACTGGTAGCACAGCTCCTGTTCTCTACTGTCAGCCACTGGTAACACAGCTTCAGTTCTCTACTGTCAGCCACTGGTAGCACAGCTTCAGTTCTCTACTGTCAGCCACTGGTAGCACAGCTTCAGTTCTCTACTGTCAGCCACTGGTAGCACAGCTTCAGTTCTCTACTGTCAGCCACTGGTAGCATAGCTTCAGTTCTCTACTGTCAGCCACTGGTAGCACAGCTTCAGTTCTCTACTGTCAGCCACTGGTAGCATAGCTTCAGTTCTCTACTGTCAGCCACTGGTAGCACAGCTCCTGTTCTCTACTGTCAGCCACTGGTAGCACAGCTTCAGTTCTCTACTGTCAGCCACTGGTAGCACAGCTTCAGTTCTCTACTGTCAGCCACTGGTAGCACAGCTTCAGTTCTCTACTGTCAGCCACTGGTAGCATAGCTTCAGTTCTCTACTGTCAGCCACTGGTAGCACAGCTCCTGTTCTCTACTGTCAGCCACTGGAAGCACGCTCCTGTTCTCTACTGTCAGCCACATGTAGCACAGCTCCTGTTCTCTACTGTCAGCCACTGGTAGCACAGCTCCTGTTCTCTACTGTCAGCCACTGGTAGCACAGCTCCTGTTCTCTACTGTCAGCCACTGGTAGCACAGCTCCTGTTCTCTACTGTCAGCCACTGGTTGCACAGCTCCTGTTCTCTACTGTCAGCCACTGGTAGCACAGCTCCTGTTCTCTACTGTCAGCCACTGGTAGCACAGCTCCTGTTCTCTACTGTCAGCCACTGGTAGCACAACCCCTGTTCTCTACTGTCAGCCACTGGTAGCACAGCTCCTGTTCTCTACTGTCAGCCACTGGTAACACAGCTTCAGTTCTCTACTGTCAGCCACTGGTAGCACAGCTTCAGTTCTCTACTGTCAGCCACTGGTAGCACAGCTTCAGTTCTCTACTGTCAGCCACTGGTAGCACAGCTTCAGTTCTCTACTGACAACAACTGGTAGCACATCTTCAGTTCTCTACTGTCAGGCACTGGTAGCACAGCTCCTGTTCTCTACTGTCAGCCACTGGTAGCACAACCCCTGTTCTCTACTGTCAGCCACTGGTAGCACAGCTCCTGTTCTCTACTGTCAGCCACTGGTAACACAGCTTCAGTTCTCTACTGTCAGCCACTGGTAGCACAGCTCCTGTTCTCTACTGTCAGCCACTGGTAACACAGCTTCAGTTCTCTACTGTCAGCCACTGGTAGCACAGCTTCAGATCTCTACTGTCAGCCACTGGTAGCACAGCTTCAGTTCTCTACTGTCAGCCACTGGTAGCATAGCTTCAGTTCTCTACTGTCAGCCACTGGTAGCACAGCTTCAGTTCTCTACTGTCAGCCACTGGTAGCACAGCTCCTGTTCTCTACTGTCAGCCACTGGTAGCACAGCTTCAGTTCTCTACTGTCAGCCACTGGTAGCACAGCTTCAGTTCTCTACTGTCAGCCACTGGTAGCACGCTCCTGTTCTCTACTGTCAGCCACTGGTAGCACAGATCCTGTTCTCTACTGTCAGCCACTGGTAGCACAGCTCCTGTTCTCTACTGTCAGCCACTGGTAGCACAGCTTCAGTTCTCTACTGTCAGCCACTGGTAGCACGCTCCTGTTCTCTACTGTCAGCCACTGGTAGCACGCTCCTGTTCTCTACTGTCAGCCACTGGTAGCACAGCTCCTGTTCTCTACTGTCAGCCACTGGTAGCACAGCTCCTGTTCTCTACTGTCAGCCACTGGTTGCACAGCTCCTGTTCTCTACTGTCAGCCACTGGTAGCACAGCTTCAGTTCTCTACTGTCAGCCACTGGTAGCACAGCTTCAGTTCTCTTCTGTCAGCCACTGGTAGCACAGCTCCTGTTCTCTACTGTCAGCCACTGGTAGCACAGCTTCAGTTCTCTACTGTCAGCCACTGGTAGCACAGCTTCAGTTCTCTACTGTCAGCCACTGGTAGCACAGCTTCAGTTCTCTACTGTCAGCCACTGGTAGCACAGCTCCTGTTCTCTACTGTCAGCCACTGGTAGCACAGCTTCAGTTCTCTACTGTCAGCCACTGGTAGCAAACCTCCTGTTCTCTACTGTCAGCCACTGGTAGCACAGCTTCAGTTCTCTACTGTCAGCCACTGGTAGCACGCTCCTGTTCTCTACTGTCAGCCACTGGTAGCACGCTCCTGTTCTCTACTGTCAGCCACTGGTAGCACAGCTCCTGTTCTCTACTGTCAGCCACTGGTAGCACAGCTCCTGTTCTCTACTGTCAGCCACTGGTTGCACAGCTCCTGTTCTCTACTGTCAGCCACTGGTAGCACAGCTCCTGTTCTCTACTGTCAGCCACTGGTAAGCACAGCTCCTGTTCTCTACTGTCAGCCACTGGTAGCACAGCTCCTGTTCTCTACTGTCAGCCACTGGTAGCACAGCTTCAGTTCTCTACTGTCAGCCACTGGTAGCACAG
Organism: Oncorhynchus keta; assembly: GCF_023373465.1. Taxonomy (NCBI): domain Eukaryota; kingdom Metazoa; phylum Chordata; class Actinopteri; order Salmoniformes; family Salmonidae; genus Oncorhynchus; species Oncorhynchus keta. The sequence goes on along the minus strand of NC_068440.1, from coordinate 27,081,987 downwards.
CTCCTGTTCTCTACTGTCAGCCACTGGTAGCACAGCTTCAGTTCTCTACTGTCAGCCACTGGTAGCACAGCTTCATTTCTCTACTGTCAGCCACTGGTAGCACAGCTTCAGTTCTCTACTGTCAGCCACTGGTAGCACAGCTTCAGTTCTCTACTGTCAGCCACTGGTAGCACAGCTTCAGTTCTCTACTGTCAGCCACTGGTAGCACAGCTTCAGTTCTCTACTGACAACAACTGGTAGCACAGCTTCAGTTCTCTACTGTCAGCCACTGGTAGCACAACCCCTGTTCTCTACTGTCAGCCACTGGTAGCACAGCTCCTGTTCTCTACTGTCAGCCACTGGTTGCACAGCTCCTGTTCTCTACTGTCAGCCACTGGTAGCACAGCTCCTGTTCTCTACTGTCAGCCACTGGTAAGCACAGCTCCTGTTCTCTACTGTCAGCCACTGGTAGCACAGCTCCTGTTCTCTACTGTCAGCCACTGGTAGCACAGCTTCAGTTCTCTACTGTCAGCCACTGGTAGCACAGCTCCTGTTCTCTACTGTCAGCCACTGGTAGCACAGCTTCAGTTCTCTACTGTCAGCCACTGGTAGCACAGCTTCATTTCTCTACTGTCAGCCACTGGTAGCACAGCTTCAGTTTTCTACTGTCAGCCACTGGTAGCACAGCTTCAGTTCTCTACTGTCAGCCACTGGTAGCACAGCTTCAGTTCTCTACTGTCAGCCACTGGTAGCACAGCTTCAGTTCTCTACTGACAACAACTGGTAGCACAGCTTCAGTTCTCTACTGTCAGCCACTGGTAGCACAACCCCTGTTCTCTACTGTCAGCCACTGGTAGCACAGCTCCTGTTCTCTACTGTCAGCCACTGGTTGCACAGCTCCTGTTCTCTACTGTCAGCCACTGGTAGCACAGCTCCTGTTCTCTACTGTCAGCCACTGGTAAGCACAGCTCCTGTTCTCTACTGTCAGCCACTGGTAGCACAGCTCCTGTTCTCTACTGTCAACCACTCGTAGCACAGCTTCAGTTCTCTACTGTCAGCCACTGGTAGCACAGCTCCTGTTCTCTACTGTCAGCCACTGGTAGCACAGCTTCAGTTCTCTACTGTCAGCCACTGGTAGCACAGCTTCATTTCTCTACTGTCAGCCACTGGTAGCACAGCTTCAGTTCTCTACTGTCAGCCACTGGTAGCACAGCTTCAGTTCTCTACTGTCAGCCACTGGTAGCACAGCTTCAGTTCTCTACTGTCAGCCACTGGTAGCACAGCTTCAGTTCTCTACTGACAACAACTGGTAGCACAGCTTCAGTTCTCTACTGTCAGCCACTGGTAGCACAGCTTCAGTTCTCTACTGACAACAACTGGTAGCACATCTTCAGTTCTCTACTGTCAGGCACTGGTAGCACAGCTCCTGTTCTCTACTGTCAGCCACTGGTAGCACAACCCCTGTTCTCTACTGTCAGCCACTGGTAGCACATCTTCAGTTATCTACTGACAACAAATGGTAGCACAGCTCCTGTTCTCTACTGTCAGCCACATGTAGCACAGCTTCAGTTATCTACTGACAACAACCGGTAGCAAAGTTTCAGTCCTCTACTGCCAACCACAGGAAGCACAGCTTCAGTCCTCTACTGCCAAACACTGGTAGCAGAACTTCAGTCCTCTGCTTCCAACCACAGGAAGCACAGCTTCAGTCCTCTAATGTCAACCACAGGAAGCACAGCTTCAGTTCTCTTCTGCCAATCACTTGTAGCACATCAATTGTCCTCTTCTGCCAACCACTGGTTGCACAGCTTCAGGTCTCTACTACCAACCACTGGGAAAAAAAAGCTTCAGTTCTTGACTGGTTTTCTGCTGCAAACCACTGGAAGCACAGCTTCAGTTCTCTACTGCCAAACACTGATAGCACAGCTTCTGTTCTCTACTGCCAAACACTGGCAGCATAGCAGCTTCTGTTCTCTACTGCCAAGCACTGATAGCACAGCTTCAGTTCTCTACTGCTAACCACTGGTAGCACAGCTTCAGTCCTCTCCTACCAACCACTGGTAACAAAGCTTCAGTTCTCTACTGCACACGACTGGTAACATAGCTTCAGTCCTCTACTGCCAACAACTGGTAGCACAGCTTCAGTCCTCTACTGCCAACAACTGGTAGCACAGCTTCAGTCCTCTACTGCCAACGACTGGTAACAAAGCTTCAGTTCTCTACTGCACACGACTGGTAACATAGCTTCAGTCCTCTACTGCCAACAACTGGTAGCACAGCTTCAGTTCTCTACTGCTAACCACTGGTAGCACAGCTTCAGTCCTCTCCTACCAACCACTGGTAACAAAGCTTCAGTTCTCTACTGCACACGACTGGTAACATAGCTTCAGTCCTCTACTGCCAACAACTGGTAGCACAGCTTCAGTCCTCTACTGCCAACAACTGGTAGCACAGCTTCAGTACTCTACTGCCAATCATTGGATTAGTGTAGTGTCAACAACGGAGCCACTGCCAGCTAGCCTACAAAGTCAACAACGCAGCCACTGCCAGCTAGCCTACTTCAGCAGTACTGTATCATTTTAATCATTTTAGTCAATAAGATTCTTGCTACGTAAGCTTAACTTTCTGAACATTCGAGACGTGTAGTCCACTTGTCATTCCAATCTCCTTTGCATTAGCGTAGACTCTTCTGTAGCCTGTCAACTATGTGTCTGTCTATCCCTGTTCTCTCCTCTCTGCACAGACCATACAAACGCTCCACACCGCGTGGCCGCGGCCACCCTAAGTGGTCCCAGCGCGCACGACCCACGTGGAGTTCCAGGTCTCCGGTAGCCTCTGGAACTGCCGATCTGCGGCCAACAAGGCAGAGTTCATCTCAGCCTATGCCTCCCTCCAGTCCCTCGACTTCTTGGCACTGACGGAAACATGGATCACCACAGATAACACTGCCACTCCTACTGCTCTCTCTTCGTCCGCCCACGTGTTCTCGCACACCCCGAGAGCTTCTGGTCAGCGGGGTGGTGGCACCGGGATCCTCATCTCTCCCAAGTGGTCATTCTCTCTTTCTCCCCTTACCCATCTGTCTATCGCCTCCTTTGAAGGCAGGCAATACGCTCGACCTCATCTTTACTAGATGCTGTTCTTCCACTAACCTCATTGCAACTCCCCTCCAAGTCTCCGACCACTATCTTGTATCCTTTTCCCTCTCGCTCTCATCCAACACTTCCCACACTGCCCCTACTCGGATGGTATCGCACCGTCCCAACCTTCGCTCTCTCTCCCCCGCTACTCTCTCCTCTTCCATCCTATCATCTCTTCCCTCTGCTCAAACCTTCTCCAACCTATCTCCTGATTCTGCCTCCTCAACCCTCCTCTCCTCCCTTTCTGCATCCTTTGACTCTCTATGCCCCCTATCCTCCAGGCCGGCTCGGTCCTCCCCTCACGCTCCGTGGCTCGATGACTCATTGCGAGCTCACAGAACAGGGCTCCGGGCAGCCGAGCGGAAATGGAGGAAAACTCGCCTCCCTGCGGACCTGGCATCCTTTCGCTCCCTCCTCTCTACATTTTCCTCTTCTGTCTCTGCTGCTAAAGCCACTTTCTACCACTCTAAATTCCAAGCTTCTGCCTCTAACCCTAGGAAGCTCTTTGCCACCTTCTCCTCCCTCCTGAATCCCCCTCCCCCTCCCCCATCCTCCCTCTCTGCAGATGACTTCGTCAACCATTTTGAAAAGAAGGTCGACGACATCCGATCCTCGTTTGCTAAGTCAAACGACACTGCTGGTTCTGCTCACACTGCCCTACCCTGTGCTCTGACCTATTTCTCCCCTCTCTCTCCAGATGAAATCTCGCGTCTTGTGACGGCCGCCCGCCCAACAACCTGCCCGCTTGACCCTATCCCCTCCTCTCTTCTCCAGACCATTTCCGGAGACCTCCTCTCTTACCTCACCTCGCTCATCAACTCATCCCTGACCGCTGGCTACGTCCCTTCCGTCTTCAAGAGAGCGAGAGTTGCACCCCTTCTGAAAAAACCTACACTCGATCCCTCCGATGTCAACAACTACAGACCAGTATCCCTTCTTTCTTTTCTCTCCAAAACTCTTGAACGTGCCGTCCTTGGCCAGCTCTCCCGCTATCTCTCTCAGAATGACCTTCTTGATCCAAATCAGTCAGGTTTCAAGACTCGTCATTCAACTGAGACTGCTCTTCTCTGTATCACGGAGGCGCTCCGCACCGCTAAAGCTAACTCTCTCTCCTCTGCTCTCATCCTTCTAGACCTATCGGCTGCCTTCGATACTGTGAACCATCAGATCCTCCTCTCCACCCTCTCCGAGTTGGGCATCTCCGGCGCGGCCCACGCTTGGATTGCGTCCTACCTGACAGGTCGCTCCTACCAGGTGGCGTGGCGAGAATCTGTCTCCTCACCACGCGCTCTCACCACTGGTGTCCCCAGGGCTCTGTTCTAGGCCCTCTCCTATTCTCGCTATACACCAAGTCACTTGGCTCTGTCATAACCTCACATGGTCTCTCCTATCATTGCTATGCAGACGACACACAATTAATCTTCTCCTTTCCCCTTCTGATGACCAGGTGGCGAATCGCATCTCTGCATGTCTGGCAGACATATCAGTGTGGATGACGGATCACCACCTCAAGCTGAACCTCGGCAAGACGGAGCTGCTCTTCCTCCCGAGGAAGGACTGCCCGTTCCATGATCTCGCCATCACGGTTGACAACTCCATTGTGTCCTCCTCCCAGAGCGCTAAGAACCTTGGCGTGATCCTGGACAACACCCTGTCGTTCTCAACTAACATCAAGGCGGTGGCCCGTTCCTGTAGGTTCATGCTCTACAACATCTGCAGAGTACGACCCTGCCTCACACAGGAAGCGGCGCAGGTCCTAATCCAGGCACTTGTCATCTCCCGTCTGGACTACTGCAACTCGCTGTTGGCTGGGCTCCATGCCTGTGCCATTAAACCCCTACAACTCATCCAGAACGCCGCAGCCCGTCTGGTGTTCAACCTTCCCAAGTTCTCCCACGTCACCCCGCTCCTCCGCTCTCTCCACTGGCTTCCAGTTGAAGCTCGCATCCGCTACAAGACCATGGTGCTTGCCTACGGAGCTGTGAGGGGAACGGCACCTCAGCACCTCCAGGCTCTGATCAGGCCCTACACCCAAACAAGGGCACTGCGTTCATCCACCTCTGGCCTGCTCGCCTCCCTACCACTGAGGAAGTACAGTTCCCGCTCAGCCCAGTCAAAACTGTTCGCTGCTCTGGCCCCCCAATGGTGGAACACACTCCCTCACGACGCCAGGACAGCGGAGTCAATCACCACCTTCCGGAGACACCTGAAACCCCACCTCTTTAAGGAATACCTAGGATAGGATAAGTAATCCTTCTCACCCCCCTTTTAAGATTTAGATGCACTATTGTAAAGTGACTGTTCCACTGGATCTCATAAGGTGAATGCACCAATTTGTAAGTCGCTCTGGATAAGAGCGTCTGCTAAATGACTTAAATGTAATGTAAATGTAATTGGTAGCAAAGCTTCAGTCCTCTACTGCCTACCACTGGTATCACAGCTTCAGTCGTCTACTGCCAGCCACTGGTTGCGCATCTTCAGTTCTCTACTGCCAACCACTGGTAGCACAGCTTCAGTCCTCTACTGCCAAACACTAATAGCACAGCATCATTCCTCTGCTACCAACCACAAGTAGCACAGCATCAGTCTTCTACTGCCTACCACTGGTTGCAGAGCTTCGGTCCACTGCTGCCAACAACTGGTAGATTGTCATCCTTCTTCTGACAATCACTGGTAGCACAGCTTCAGTCCTCTACTGCCAACCACTGGTAGCACAGCTTCAGACCTCTGCTGCCAACCACTGGTAGCACAGCTTCAGTCCTCTACTGCCAACCACTGGTAGCACAGCTTCAGTCCTCTACAACCAACCACACGAAGCACGGCTTCAGTCTTCTACTGCCAACAACTGGTAGCACAGCTTCAGTCCTCTACTGCCATCCACTGGTGGAACATCTTCCGTTCTCTACTGCCATCCACTGGTAGCACAGCTTCAGTCCTCCACTGCCAACCACTAGTAGCACAGCTTCAGTCCTCTACTGCCATCCACTGGTAGCACAGCTTCGGTCCTCTACTGCCATCCACTGGTAGCACAGCTTCAGTGCTCTACTGCCATCCACCGGTATCACAGCTTCAGTCTTCTACTGCCAACCACTAGTAGCACAGCTTCAGTGCTCTACTGCCATCCACCGGTATCACAGCTTCAGTCTTCTACTGCCAACCACTGGTAGCACAGCTTCAGTCCTCTTCTGCCAACAACTGGTAGCAGAACTTCAGTCCTTTACTGCCAACCGCTGGTTGCACAGTTTCAGGTCTCTAATTCAAATAACTTGTATCACACGTTCAGTCTTCTACTGCCAACCACTGGTAGCACAACTTCAGTCCTCTACTGCCAGCCACTGGTCAAAGTGTGTAACTGCCAGAGTCCATCACACAAGCATGCTCCTCTTTCTCTCTTCTCTTTTAGTTTTCATCCCTGTCTGTCTACTGCTCTCTTGTTGTATCTCTGCTTTTCTCTCTTACAGTCTCATTACATCTCTCTGTTTTCTCTCTGACTGTCTCTTTACATCTCTGTTTTCTCTCTGACTGTCTCTTTACGTCTCTCTGTTTTCTCTCCGACTGTCTCTTTACATCTCTCTGTTTTCTCTCTGACTGTCTCTTTACGTCTCTCTGTTTTCTCTCTGACTGTCTCTTTACATCTCTCTGACTGTCTCTTTACATCTCTCTGTTTTCTCTCTGACTGTCTCTTTACATCTCTCTGTTTTCTCTCTGACTGTCTTTTTAGATATCTGTTTTCTCTCTGACTGTCTCTTTACGTCTCTCTGTTTTCTCTCTGACTGTCTCTTTACATCTCTGTCTTCTCTCTGACTGTCTCTTTACATCCCTGTTTTCTCTCTGACTGTCTCTTTCCATCTCTCTGTTTTCTCTCTGACTGTCTCTTTACATCTCTCTGTTTTCTCTCTGACTGTCTTTTTACATCTCTGTTTTCTCTCTGACTGTCTCGTCACATCTCTCTGTTTTCTCTCTGACTGTCTCTTTACGTCTCTCTGTCTTCTCTCTGACTGTCTCTTTACATCTCTGTCTTCTCTCTGACTGTCTCTTTACATCCCTGTTTTCTCTCTGACTGTCTCTTTCCATCTCTCTGTTTTCTCTCTGACTGTCTCTTTACATCTCTCTGTTTTCTCTCACTGAACACTTGAACTGGCCTGACAAGCTTCTCTATTCCTCCACACCTCAGTACACATGCACTTGCTCACACACACACACACACACACACACACACACACACACACACACACACACACACACACACACACACACACACACACACACACACACACACACACACACACACACACACACACACACACACACACATAAATGTATTATATTCTTCTGAGCCATTTACTTTAAGTTCATGTTCTTATATTTGACTATTTCTTATTGTTGTTGTATTGTCGAGAAGGAACCTGCAAGTAAGCATTTCGTTGGACGATGTACACCATGTGTATGCTGTACATACTACTAAGGAAATGTACAACTTAAAACTTGAAACCCTAGCTGAATTCTCTGCATTCTCTGCATGGTGCACAGGTAAATGCAATTCATAGACTTCAAGTAATGACATTTCAGGTTCACCAGCAACAAACAGCAATGAAAAGGGTACCATATCTTTGAAACATGGTTACCAGTTGTAATCATTGTTAGTTTGTTACTCCACCTTCAACCACTGTTGTGTTTGGTACTGATACATCAGTGGCCCAGTACCGGGTCGGACCCCCCTTTGCCTCCAGAACAGACAAAATTCGTATCAAGGGACCTAATGGGTGCCAGGAAAACAATCCCCACACCATTAAACCATCGCTACCGGCCTGTACTGTTGACACAAGGCAGGATGGGGTCATGCTGATTATGTCAAATCCTAACTATGCCATCAGCATGATGCATCAGGAACTGTGATTTGTCAGACCAGGGATTGTCTCTCCACTCCTCAGTTGTCCTGTATTGGTGATCACGTACCCACTGAAGCCGCTTTACTTATTTTTAGCTGATAGGAGTGAAACGGCGTACCTGGTGCCGACAATCATACCACGCTCAAAGTTGCTTGTGTCACTCGTTTTGCCCATTCTATCGTTCAATCAAACAGTGACTGAATGCCTTGATGCCTGCCTGCCTGCTTTATATAGCAAGCCACGTCCACTGTCTGTAAGATCGATGTAACTAAAAAACTGGCCAATGAGTGTATACACTCCCCTACATATTTATTTGGACAGTCAAGCTAAAACGTTTCATTTGGCTCTATACTCCAGCATTTTGGACTTGAGAATTTGTTTTTGTATATAAGGTGACAGGACAGAATGTAACATTTTAACAGATGCACAAAAATCATGCTACCAAAGACATTCTAACCTCTCAGCATTACCAATAATATCTTTCTCCCTCATCATCATTCACGATTCATTCATGATTATCTGTAATCATGGTATCCTCCACATGAATGTAAAAGTGTTCAGAAACATATTCTGGTCCTAATTACAATAAAAAGTGCCTCCAAAATGGCACAATACATTATTTAACATTCATTTCTATTGGACACAACATACTGTAATCCCAAACACAACAAAAACTAATTGCAAAGGCATCCAACACGTTTGTAGAGTCACAGGCATGATGTCACAGGCATGATGTCACAGGCGTGATGCCGTCATTGAATAGGAATAGGAATATGGGACTAAATACTACACCTTGAACTGAATGTGCACTATAAGTGAATCTGTTCAAATACTAATGACACCTTCAAATGAGGGGACTAGATACATAAAGTGTTTTCTATAGGGTAAAACAGAATACCCTCAAATAAAAGGTGACATTCTGTACTGTCGCCTCATCTA
>NC_068440.1:26935540-27068040 GCF_023373465.1 Oncorhynchus keta | reverse complement strand
AGACATTTGACTTCAGATTCTAGTAGTGTGAGTCCGGGTGCTGCAGACAGATCTAGTGCCCTCGCCAATTTGTTGATATATACACCACTTTCCATCAATTTGTATAGTAGGCCCTCATGCCAAATTGAGTCAAGCTTTTTTTTAAATCAACAAAGCTTGAGAAGACGTTGCCTTTGTTTCGGTTTGTTTGTCTATTAGGGTGTGCAGGGTGAATACGTGGTCTGTCGCACGGTATTCTGGTAAAACGCCTATTTGACATTTCTCAGTACATTGTTTTCGCTGAGGAAATGTATGAATCTGCTGTTAATGATAATGCAGAGTATCTTCCCAAGGTTGTTGTTGACGCTTATCCCCTGGTAGTTATTGGGGTGAAATTTGTCTCCACTTTTGTGGCTTGGGGTGATCAGTCCTTGGTTCCAAATATTGGGGAATATGCCAGAGCTGAGGATGATGTTAAAGAGTTTTAGTATAGCCAATTGGAATGTGTGGTCTGTATATTTTATAATTTCATTGAGGATACCGTCAACACCACAGGCCTTTTTGTGATGGAGAGTTTGTATTTTGTCTAGAGTTCATTCAATGTAATTGGGGATCCAGTGGGTTCTGATAGTCTTTAATAGTCGATTCTAATATTTGTATTTGATCATGTATATGTTTTTGCTATTTGTTCTTTGTTATAGAGCCAAAAGATTACAGAAGTGTTTTATCCATATATGTACATTTTGGATAGATAATTCTTCGTGTTGTTGTTTGTTTAGAGTTTTCACGTTTTCCCAGAAGTGGTTAGAGTCTATGGATTCTTCAATAACATTGAGCTGATTTCTGACGTGCTGTTCCTACTTTTTCCGTGGTGTATTTTTGTATCGTTTTAGTGATTCACCGTAGTGAAGGTGTAGGCTCAGGTTTTCTGGGTCTCTATGTTTTTGGTTGGATAGGTTTCTCAATTTATTTCTTAGGTTTTTGCATTCTCCATCAAACCATTTGTCATTTTTGTTAATTTTCTTAGGTTGTCTGCTTGAAATGTTTAGATTTGATAGGGAAGCTGAGAGGTCAAATTATACTGTTTAGATTTTCTACCACCAAGTTCACATCTGCACTATTACAGTGAAACATTTTGTCCAGGAAATTGTCTAAAAGGGATTGAATTTGTTGTTGCCAAATTGTTGTTTGGTCGATTTCCACACTTCTTTCTTTCCATCTATAGCATTTCTTAATATTATTCCTTTCCTTTAGCTTTGATGCCTCATGATCGAGCATAGCTCTGTTCAAGTAGACTGTGACTTTGCTGTGATCTGATAGGGGTGTCAGTGGACTGACTGTAAACGCTCTAAGACACTCCGGGTTGAGGTCAGTGATAAAATATTGTACACGACTACTGCCAAGAGATGAGCCATAGGTGTGCCTACCAAAGGAGTCCCCTGGAAGCCTACCGTTGACTATGTACATACCCAGCGTCCAACAGAGCTGCAGGAGTTGTGACCCCGTTTTTGTTGGTTATGTTGTCATAGTTGTGTTTTATTTAACTCTTTGCAAACTGGAAACCATTTATCCGGAGGCTGCATTCATTGTAGCTGGGTATTTTAACAAAGCTAATCTGAAAACAAGACTCCCTAAATTTGATCAGCATATCGATTGCGCAACCAGGGGTGGTAAAACCTTGGATCATTGTTACTCTAACTTCCGCGACGCATATAAGGCCCTGCCCCGCCCCCCTTTCGGAAAAGCTGACCACGACTCCATTTTGCTGATCCCTGCCTACAGACAGAAACTTAAACAAGAGGCTCCCACGCTGAGGTCTGTCCAACGCTGGTCAGACCAAGCTGACTCCACACTCCAAGACTGCTTCCATCACGTGGACTGGGACATGTTTCGTATTGCGTCAGATAAAAATATTGACGAATACTCTGATTCGGTGCGTTAGAACGTGCGTCGAAGATGTCGTTCCCATAGCAACGATAAAAACATTCCCTAACCAGAAACCGTGGATTGATGGCAGCATTCGCGTGAAACTGAAAGCGCGAACCACTGCTTTTAATCAGGGCAAGGTGTCTGGTAACATGTCCGAATATAAACAATGCAGCTATTCCTCCGCAAGGCTACAAGCTAAGCGTCAGTACAGAGACAAAGTGGAATCTCAATTCAATGGCTCAGATACAAGAGGCATGTGGCAGGGTCTACAGTCAATCACGGACTACAAGAAGAAACCCAGCCCAGTCACGGACCAGGATGTCTTGCTCCCAGGCAGACTAAATAACTTTTTTGCCCGCTTTGAGGACAATACAGTGCCACTGACACGGCCTGCAACGAAAACATGCGGTCTCTCCTTCACTGCAGCCGAGGTGAGTAAGACATTTAAACGTGTTAACCCTTGCAAGGCTGCAGGCCCAGACGGCATCCCTAGCCGCGCCCTCAGAGCATGCGCAGACCAGCTGGCCGGTGTGTTTACGGACATATTCAATCAATCCCTATACCAGTCTGCTGTTCCCACATGCTTCAAGAGGGCCACCATTGTTCCTGTTCCCAAGAAAGCTAAGGTAACTGAGCTAAACGACTACCGCCCGTAGCACTCACTTCCGTCATCATGAAGTGCTTTGAGAGACTAGTCAAGGACCATATCACCTCCACCCTACCTGACACCCTAGACCCACTCCAATTTGCTTACCGCCCAAATAGGTCCACAGACGATGCAATCTCCTTCTGTAGCTCAGTTGGTAGAGCATGGCGCTTGTAACGCCAGGGTAGTGGGTTCGATTCCGGGACCACCCATACGTAGAATGTATGCACACATGACTGTAAGTCGCTTTGGATAAAAGCGTCTGCTAAATGGCATATGTTATGTTATGTTATGTCAACCACACTGCACACTGCCCTAACCCACCTGGACAAGAGGAATACCTATGTGAGAATGCTGTTCATCGACTACAGCTCGGCATTCAACACCATAGTACCCTCCAAGCTCGTCATCAAGCTCGAGACCCTGGGTCTCGACCCCGCCCTGTGCAACTGGGTACTGGACTTCCTGACGGGCCGCCCCCAGGTGGTGAGGGTAGGCAACAACATCTCCTCCCCGCTGATCCTCAACACGGGGCCCCACAAGGGTGCGTTCTGAGCCCTCTCCTGTACTCCCTGTTCACCCACGACTGCGTGGCCACGCACGCTCCAACTCAATCATCAAGTTTGCGGACGACACAACAGTGGTAGGCTTGATTACCAACAACGACGAGACGGCCTACAGGGAGGAGGTGAGGGCCCTCGGAGTGTGGTGTCAGGAAAATAACCTCACACTCAACGTCAACAAAACTAAGGAGATGATTGTGGACTTCAGGAAACAGCAGAGGGAACACCCCCTATCCACATCGATGGAACAGTAGTGGAGAGGGTAGCAAGTTTTAAGTTCCTCGGCATACACATCACAGACAAACTGAATTGGTCCACTCACACTGACAGCGTCGTGAAGAAGGCGCAGCAGCGCCTCTTCAACCTCAGGAGGCTGAAGAAATTCGGCTTGTCACCAAAAGCACTCACAAACTTCTACAGATGCACAATCGAGAGCATCCTGTCGGGCTGTATCACCGCCTGGTACGGCAACTGCTCCGCCCTCAACCATAAGGCTCTCCAGAGGGTAGTGAGGTCTGCACAACGCATCACCAGGGGCAAACTACCTGCCCTCCAGGACACCTACACCACCCGATGTTACAGGAAGTCCATAAAGATCATCAAGGACATCAACCACCCGAACCACTGCCTGTTCACCCCGCTATCATCCAGAAGGCGAGGTCAGTACAGGTGCATCAAAGCTGGGACCGAGAGACTGAAAAACAGCTTCTATCTCAAGGCCATCAGACTGTTAAACAGCCACCACTAACATTGAGTGGGTGCTGCCAACACACTGTCATTGACACTGACCCAACTCCAGCCACTTTAATAATGGGAATTGATGGGAAATGATGTAAATATATCACAAGCCACTTTAAACAATGCTACCTTATATAATGTTACTTACCCTACATTATTCATCTCATATGCATGCATACGTATATACTGTACTCTACATCATCGACTGCATCCTTATGTAATACATGTATCACTAGCCACTTTAACTATGCCACTTTTTTCTGTTTACTTTGTTAATATAGTATTTATAGGACTATTTCTCTCTATACCATTTGTATTTCATATACCTTTGACTATTGGATTTTCTTATAGGCACTTTAGTATTGCCAGTGTAACAGTATCGCTTCCATCCCTCTCCTCGCCGCTACCTGGGCTCGAACCAGGAACACATCAACAACAGCCACCCTCGAAGCAGCATTACCCATGCAGAGCAAGGGGAACAACTACTCCAAGTCTCAAAGCAAGTGATGATGAAACGCTATTAGCGCGCACCCCGCTAACTAGCCAGCCATTTCACATCGGTTACACCAACCTCATCTCGAGAGTTGATATGCTTGAAGTCTTAAACAGCCCAGTGCTTGACGCACAACGAAGAGCTGCTGGCAAAACGTACGAAAGTGCTGTTTGAATGAATGTTTACTCGCCTGCTTCTGCCTACCACCGCTCAGTCAGATACTTAGATACTTGTATGCTTGTATTGTCAGTCAGATTATATGCAACGCAGGATACGCTAGATAATATCTAGTAATATCATCAACCATGTGTAGATAACTAGTGATTATGATGGATTGATTGTTTTTATAAGATAAGTTTAATGCTAGCTAGCAACTTACCTTGGCTTACTGCATTCGCGTAAGAGGCAGTCAGTCTCCTTGTGGAGTACAGCCTCCACTGACCCTAACCTTAACGGCTACCCTAACCTTAACCTTAATCATAACCCTTACTTGACCCTAAACCTAACCATTTTAAATGTCAACTTCAATTGGAGAAGTAAGTAAGAATTTCACTGCTACCCCTGTTGTGTTCGGCACATGTGACAAATAACATTTGATTTGATTTTAAAAGGGACTTCCCATGGATCTCGAATAGCAAGGTCCAACCGTAAATTGAGCAGCATTGTATTTCTACCGCTAGGTGGCAGTACAAGACTAATAAATTCCACAGAGGTCTTTGGTGCGGCACACTGAAGCATGTGTTGCTACTAGACCTACCTGGGATAGGCCTAGCGAAGCTAGCAGAAGACACATACAAATATGGCCTAAATGAATGATAGGCTACATTATAATTAAAGCTGAACTTAGGACTGAATGAAATGCACTAATAAGTACGCTTTATAACATCGGCTGTTATAGAAAATAATATCATGATCATGTCTTTAAAAACTCTACACTAACCAATGATGTTACATTTATAAATGGCAAGCAAAAAAATCACATTTTTATAAAAACATCAACATTGTGGTGGGTAGTTAGTGTGTAAATGGTGTTGATGACTTTGGTTCCATCAAACATAATATGGGGCATGCACGGCACTGACTGTGTATTTACTCTAGGTAGGCCTACTAAGACATGATAATATGGGGCTTGCACGGCACTGACTGTGTATTTACTCTAGGTAGGCCTACTAAGACATGATAATATGGGGCATGCACGGCACTGACTGTGTATTTACTCTAGGTAGGCCTACTAAGACATGATAATATGGGGCATGCACGGCACTGACTGTGTATTTACTCTAGGTAGGCCTACTAAGACATGATAATATGGGGCATGCACGGCACTGACTGTGTATTTACTCTAGGTAGGCCTACTAAGACATGATAATATGGGGCATGCACGGCACTGACTGTGTATTTACTCTAGGTAGGCCTACTAAGACATGATAATATGGGGCATGCACGGCACTGACTGTGTATTTACTCTAGGTAGGCCTACTAAGACATGATAATATGGAGCATGCACGGCACTGACTGTGTATTTACTCTAGGTAGGCCTACTAAGACATGATAATATGGGGCATGCACGGCACTGACTGTGTATTTACTCTAGGTAGGCCTACTAAGACATGATAATATGGAGCATGCACGGCACTGACTGTGTATTTACTCTAGGTAGGCCTACTAAGACATGATAATATGGGGCATGCACGGCACTGACTGTGTATTTACTCTAGGTAGACCTACTAAGACATGATAATATGGGACATGCACGGCACTGACTGTGTATTTACTCTAGGTAGGCCTACTAAGACATGATAATATGGGGCATGCACGGCACTGACTGTGTATTTACTCTAGGTAGGCCTACTAAGACATGATAATATGGGGCATGCACGGCACTGACTGTGTATTTACTCTAGGTAGGCCTACTAAGACATGATAATATGGGGCATGCACGGCACTGACTGTGTATTTACTCTAGGTAGGCCTACTAAGACATGATAATATGGGGCATGCACGGCACTGACTGTGTATTTACTCTAGGTAGGCCTACTAAGACATGATAATATGGAGCATGCACGACACTGACTGTGTATTTACTCTAGGTAGGCCTACTAAGACATGATAATATGGGGCATGCACGGCACTGACTGTGTATTTACTCTAGGTAGGCCTACTAAGACATGATAATATGGGGCATGCACGGCACTGACTGTGTATTTACTCTAGGTAGGCATACTAAGAGATGATAATATGGGGCATGCACGGCACTGACTGTGTATTTACTCTAGGTAGGCCTACTAAGACATGATCATATGGAGCATGCACGGCACTGACTGTGTATTTACTCTAGGTAGGCCTACTAAGACATGATAATATGGGGCATGCACGGCACTGACTGTGTATTTACTCTAGGTAGGCCTACTAAGACATGATAATATGGGGCATGCACGGCACTGACTGTGTATTTACTCTAGGTAGGCCTACTAAGACATGATAATATGGGGCATGCACGGCACTGACTGTGTATTTACTCTAGGTAGGCCTACTAAGACATGATAATATGGGGCATGCACGGCACTGACTGTGTATTTACTCTAGGTAGGCCTACTAAGACATGATAATATGGGGCATGCACGGCACTGACTGTGTATTTACTCTAGGTAGGCCTACTAAGACATGATAATATGGGGCATGCACGGCACTGACTGTGTATTTACTCTAGGTAGGCCTACTAAGACATGATAATATGGGGCATGCACGGCACTGACTGTGTATTTACTCTAGGTAGGCCTACTAAGACATGATAATATGGAGCATGCACGGCACTGACTGTGTATTTACTCTAGGTAGGCCTACTAAGACATGATAATATGGGGCATGCACGGCACTGACTGTGTATTTACTCTAGGTAGGCCTACTAAGACATGATAATATGGGGCATGCACGGCACTGACTGTGTATTTACTCTAGGTAGGCCTACTAAGAGATGATAATATGGGGCATGCACGGCACTGACTGTGTATTTACTCTAGGTAGGCCTACTAAGACATGATCATATGGAGCATGCACGGCACTGACTGTGTATTTACTCTAGGTAGGCCTACTAAGACATGATAATATGGGGCATGCACGGCACTGACTGTGTATTTACTCTAGGTAGGCCTACTAAGACATGATAATATGGGGCATGCACGGCACTGACTGTGTATTTACTCTAGGTAGGCCTACTAAGACATGATAATATGGGGCATGCACGGCACTGACTGTGTATTTACTCTAGGTAGGCCTACTAAGACATGATAATATGGGGCATGCACGGCACTGACTGTGTATTTACTCTAGGTAGGCCTACTAAGACATGATAATATGGGGCATGCATGGCACTGACTGTGTATTTACTCTAGGTAGGCCTACTAAGACATGATAATATGGGGCATGCATGGCACTGACTGTGTATTTACTCTAGGTAGGCCTACTAAGACATGATAATATGGGGCATGCACGGCACTGACTGTGTATTTACTCTAGGTAGGCCTACTAAGACATGATAATATGGGGCATGCACGGCACTGACTGTGTATTTACTCTAGGTAGGCCTACTAAGACATGATAATATGGAGCATGCACGGCACTGACTGTGTATTTACTCTAGGTAGGCCTACTAAGACATGACAATATGGGACATGCACGGCACTGACTGTGTATTTACTCTAGGTAGGCCTACTAAGACATGATAATATGGGGCATGCCCGGCACTGACTGTGTATTTACTCTAGGTAGGCCTACTAAGACATGATAATATGGGGCATGCCCGGCACTGACTGTGTATTTACTCTAGGTAGGCCTACTAAGACATGACAATATGGAGCAAGCACGGCACTGACTGTGTATTTACTCTAGGTAGGCCTACTAAGACATGATAATATGGGGCATGCACGGCACTGACTGTGTATTTACTCTAGGTAGGCCTACTAAGACATGATAATATGGGGCATGCACGGCACTGACTGTGTATTTACTCTAGGTAGGCCTACTAAGACATGATAATATGGGGCATGCACGGCACTGACTGTGTATTTACTCTAGGTAGGCCTACTAAGACATGATAATATGGGGCATGCACGGCACTGACTGTGTATTTACTCTAGGTAGGCCTACTAAGACATGATAATATGGGACATGCACGGCACTGACTGTGTATTTACTCTAGGTAGGCCTACTAAGACATGATAATATGGGGCATGCACGGCACTGACTGTGTATTTACTCTAGGTAGGCCTACTAAGACATGATAATATGGGACATGCACGGCACTGACTGTGTATTTACTCTAGGTAGGCCTACTAAGACATGATAATATGGGGCATGCACGGCACTGACTGTGTATTTACTCTAGGTAGGCCTACTGAAACATGATAATATGGGGCATGCACGGCACTGACTGTGTATTTACTCTAGGTAGGCCTACTAAGACATGATAATATGGGGCATGCACGGCACTGACTGTGTATTTACTCTAGGTAGGCCTACTAAGACATGATAATATGGGGCATGCACGGCACTGACTGTGTATTTACTCTAGGTAGGCCTACTAAGACATGATAATATGGGGCATGCACGGCACTGACTGTGTATTTACTCTAGGTAGGCCTACTAAGACATGACAATATGGAGCATGCACGGCACTGACTGTGTATTTACTCTAGGTAGGCCTACTAAGACATGATAATATGGAGCATGCACGGCACTGACCGTGTATTTACTCTAGGTAGGCCTACTAAGACATGACAATATGGAGCATGCACGGCACTGACTGTGTATTTACTCTAGGTAGGCCTACTAAGACATGATAATATGGAGCATGCACGGCACTGACCGTGTATTTACTCTAGGTAGGCCTACTAAGACATGACAATATGGAGCATGCACGGCACTGACTGTGTATTTACTCTAGGTAGGCCTACTAAGACATGATAATATGGAGCATGCACGGCACTGACCGTGTATTTACTCTAGGTAGGCCTACTAAGACATGAACATACTACTAGCTGTTCCATTCCCACTATTCAGGCCTCGTCTATTCTCAAAGGAAGTTCAATTGATTTGATCTAATTCTATTAGATCCAACCTGCGCATGTGATAATTCACATATAAAAAAACCTAATTGACAATGTAAGCTCTCATTATATTAGGGAGATTAAACGTAACGCGGATGACGAATTTGGTTAATGGTTTTGTTTATTGTGTCGCAAAGCCCCGCGCTTCCGGTGCATCAATCGTGGTGTCAGTCCCCGGGCGTGTGTCAGAGAGGAGTGATGGCCGTGCAGTGATTATAACAGAATAAAAGGATGTAATGAAGTGCTTTCCGCCCCGTTATTCTGCCATGCCCAGTTGATGTCACCATCTTGATGTTCCCCCTCCCTGCCCGCGACATTTTTTTTTAAGGTTCAGATAAAGTTGAATCGTTTGCGAAGAGTTTTAAAATGCTAATAACTCAACAGGGGCATAGTAGTATTTAGTTTGTGTGTGTTTGTGTGTGTGTGCGTGCTTGCGATAAAAAGGAGGGAAAGAGAGAGCAGTGCTGTGAGTGTGTGTGTGTGTGAGAGTGAGAGAATAATGAAACAGGTTGGTGGTGATTAATTGAAGAAATAGAGAGTTGATTGTATTAATTAAACAAAACAAGGTGAAGCAAACGACTGGGCTCCATCTGTGCCTCGGGGCTGAGTGGGAATACATTTACCCACTGCCAAGCACACCATTTATTTACCCACTGCCAAGCACACCATTCATTTACCCATATTAAGATGCTTAGGACCAGCTGGGCTCCCTCCCTCCCTCCCTGTGTGTGTGTGTGTGTGTGTGTGTGTGTGTGTGTGTGTGTGTGTGTGTGTGTGTGTGTGTGTGTGTGTGTGTGTGTGTGTGTGTGTGTGTGTGTGTGTGTGTGTGTGTGTGTGTGTGTGTGTGTGTGTGTGTGTGTGTGTGTGTGTGTGTGTGTGTGTGTTGTGTGTGTGTGTGTGTTTGCGATTAAAAAGGAGGGAAAGAGAGAAAATACAGAGGAAGAGATATCGGCCCAATCGAGTGCTTGGGACAATAAGGTTCTACCTGCAAGAAAATGATTCTGAGATCATTGGCTTTAAAGTTCCAAACCCTCTTTGGTTTGAATGGTGTCAGTGACTTTATCTTGTATTCTTTTGAACTTAGCAACATGAGTTGGGGTATTTAGAGTGCTATATAGGTAGAGAATATTGAGCAGAACAAGGCTGTGTCAATAACTCAATTCGGACAAATAATGCAGATAGAGCCTGATAGTCCCAAGCTCTCGACATGTTGTCTATGTAGAGTATGCGGATCCCAACATTTCAATGTGTGTGTGTGTGTGTGTGTGTGTGTGTGTGTGTGTGTGTGTGTGTGTGTGTGTGTGTGTGTGTGTGTGTGTGTGTGTGTGTGTGTGTGTGTGTGTGTGTGTGTGTGTGTGTGTGTGTGTGTGTGTGTGTGTGTGTGTGTGTGCGCACATCTTTGCATCCCAGATGACATGACTAGTCTTCCACTTATAAACTGGTGATTATCTTCAGTGGTTTCACAGATAAATATCATGATGAACAGATGACGTGATGCAAATTCGCAGAGATGCATAGCATACACTGATGTAACCACATGAATTAACCCTCCCCACACACACACACACACTCACACAGAGACTGTGTTGGTTTGGAAGTCACCCAAGCATCACACAAATCTGTTCTCTTCATTTCATCAGGCACGACAGAGTCGGTGAGAGGTGTTGTGAATATGAAATTGCTTACATTATACCCTGCAATGTTTTTCCAATGGGCTGGAACATATTAAGCTGAAAATGAATAGCATGTCTTCTGGGCACCATGTTGAGCCGTGGCTACAGCATCACTTTCTATACAGCAAGCGCTCCATCATACACACATCTGTCATTTTTATAGTGTGTGTGTGTGTGTTTGTGTGTGTGTGACCATCAGACAATGCAGAGGGCTGTACATACTGGATAAAAGTGACGATAGTATGCTGTCAGTTCAGTATACCATAGATTACAGGCACATCGAGTGATACAAGTCCAATATCTCTATCTGGGCATGTGTGTGTGTGTGCATTGGTCAGATCAGATGGGGGCTCATTGGTATGCTGTGTCTCCTCAGCTCCCCTGTGGTTCTGGAATGGGGAGGAAGCATCTGTCACCTCTGCAGAGATCCAGCATGCTGACTTAACCATTACAGCGCCACTACCATGTCACATGAATGTGTTTGTGAGTGAACGAGGGAGAATATGAAGAGGTAGAGGTAGAGAGAGGAAGAGAGAGTGAGAGGTGGTGGGGGTGGTGACGGGAGAATGGCAGAGAGAGAGAGAGAGAGAGAGAGAGAGAGAGAGAGAGAGAGAGAGAGAGAGAGAGAGAGAGAGAGAGAGAGAGAGAGAGAGAGAGAGAGAGAGAGAGAGAGAGAGGTGCAGGGGGTGGTGACGGGAGAATGGCAGAGAGAGGTAGAGAGAGAGAGGTGGTGGGGTGGTGACGGGAGAGAGAGAGGTAGAGAGAGGTAGAGAGAGAGAGGTGGTGGGGTGGTGACGGGAGAGAGAGAGGTAGAGAGAGAGAGAGAGAGAGGTGGTGGGGGTGGTGACGGGAGAATGGCAGAGAGAGAGAGAGGGGTAGAGAGGTAGAGAGAGAGGTGCAGGGGGTGGTGACGGGAGAATGGCAGAGAGGTAGAGAGAGAGAGAGAGAGAGAGAGGTGCAGGGGGTGGTGACGGGAGAATTGCAGAGAGAGGTAGAGAGAGAGAGGTGGTGGGGTGGTGACGGGAGAGAGAGTGGTAGAGAGAGAGAGAGAGAGAGAGGTGGTGGGGGTGGTGACGGGAGAATGGCAGAGAGAGAGAGGGGTAGAGAGGTAGAGAGAGAGGTGCAGGGGGTGGTGACGGGAGAATGGCAGAGAGGTAGAGAGAGAGAGAGAGAGAGAGGAGGTGCAGGGGTGGTGACGGGAGAATGGCAGAGAGGGAGAGAGAGGTGCAGGGGGTGGTGACGGGAGAATGGCAGAGAGAGAGAGAGAGGTGGAGAGAGAGAGAGAGAGAGGTGTAGGGGGTGGTGACGGGAGAATGGCAGAGAGAGATTGAACAAGCGCTTGTATTGGCATTACCACAAAGAAGACTCCGGTCTACCTCTTCTCTGATTGACAGATGAGGAGGGGGAGCGAATCCAGACAGCTCTTTCTCAACCAATTGCAATGAAAGGGGGTTCTGGTTGCTGCAGCAACAGCACACCTTGGCTACCTATTGGAGGAGCTGGAAAGTTGCTGACAGGCTGGATGCAGTTAAGCAGTCTCTCTCTCTCTCTCCTGTAGGTGTGTGAGAGGCATGCTTGACACCATGTGGCAGAATGATTACACATAGGTCAGACTGCTGGGGTCACTGAGCGATAGAGTCCCATACACGCCTAGAGACAGAAGGAGAGGGAGAGAGGGCGGGGGAGAGAGGGAGGGGTAGGGAGCGAGAAATAAGAATATGGTGGAGTTAGAGGCATAAAGAAATGATATAAAGAGATGTCAAATCAAGTCAAGTGTATTGGTTGCGTACCCTCCAGATTTGTAGATGTTATCGCAGGTGCAGTGAAATGCTTCTAGCTCCAACATTAAAGTAATACCTAGCTATCATAATACACACATAATCCAGAAACATTTTCAAATAAAGACATTAAGAAATAAGAGCAATGTCAGAGACTGGAATATGAATGTACACTGCTCAAAAAAATAAAGGGAACACTAAAATAACACATCCTAGATCTGAATGAATGAAATATTCTTATTAAATACTTTTTTCTTTACATAGTTGAATGTGCTGACAACAAAATCACACAAAAATGATCAATGGAAATCAAATTTATAAACCCATGGAGGTCTGGATTTGGAGTCACACTCAAAATGAAAGTGGAAAACCACACTACAGGCTGACCCAACTTTGATGTAATGTTCTTAAAACAAGTCAAAATGAGGCTCAGTAGTGTGTGTGGCCTCCACATGCCTGTATGACCTCCCTACAACGCCTGGGCATGCTCCTGATGAGGTGGTGGATGGTCTCCTGAGGGATCTCCTCCCAGACCTGGACTAAAGCATCCGCCAACTCCTGGACAGTCTGTGATGCAACGTGGCGTTGGTGGATGGAGCGAGACATGATGTCCCAGATGTGCTCAATTGGATTCAGGTCTGGGGAACGGGCGGGCCAGTCCATAGCATCAATGCCTTCCTCTTGCAGGAACTGCTGACACACTCCAGCCACATGAGGTCTAGCATTGTCTTGCATTAGGAGGAACCCAGGGCCAACCGCACCAGCATATGGTCTCACAAGGGGTCTGAGGATCTCATCTCGGTACCTAATGGCAGTCAGGCTACCTCTGGCGAGCACATGGAGGGCTGTGCGGCCCCCCCCAAAGAAATGCCACCCCACACCATGACTGACCCACTGCCAAACCGGTCATGCTGGAGGATGTTGCAGGCAGCAGAACGTTCTCCACGGCGTCTCCAGACTCTGTCATGTCTGTCACATGTGCTCAGTGTGAACCTGCTTTCATCTGTGAAGAGCACAGGGCGTCAGTGGCGAATTTGCCAATCTTGATGTTCTCTGGCAAATGCCAAACGTCCTGCACGGTGTTGGGCTGTAAGCACAACCCCCACCTGTGGACGTCGGGCCCTCATACCACCCTCATGGAGTCTGTTTCTGACTGTTTGAGCAGACACATGCACATTTGTGGCCTGCTGGGGGTCATTTTGCAGGGCTCTGGCAGTGCTCCTCCTGCTCCTACTTGCACAAAGGCGGAGGTAGCGGTCCTGCTGCTGGGTTGTTGCCCTCCTACGGCCTCCTCCACGTCTCCTGATGTACTTGCCTGTCTCCTGGTAGCGCCTCCATGCTCTGGACACTACGCTGACAGACACAGCAAACCTTCTTGCCACAGCTCGCATTGATGTGCCATCCTGGATGAGGTGCACTACCTGAGCCACTTGTGTGGGTTGTAGACTCCGTCTCATGCTACCACTAGAGTGAAAGCACCGCCAGCATTCAAAAGTGACCAAAACATCAGCCAGGAAGCATAGGAACTGAGAAGTGGTCTGTGGTCACCACCTGCAGAACCACTCCTTTATTGGGGGTGTCTTGCTAATTGCCTAATTTCCACCTGTTGTCTATTGCATTTGCACAACAGCATGTGAAATGTATTGTCAATCAGTGTTGCTTACTAAGTGGACAGTTTGATTTCACAGAAGTGTGATTAACTTTGAGTTACATTGTGTTGTTTAAGTGTTCCCTTTATTTTTTTGAGCAGTGTATATAGATATATGTAAATAAATACTGGGTGGAGGTCAGCTAGAACAGTTACTAAGGTTCAGGGCAGGGTACTGGGTGGAGGTCAGCTAGAACAGTGACTAAGGTTCAGGGCAGGGTACTGGGTGGAGGTCAGCTAGAACAGTGACTAAGGTTCAGGGCAGGGTACTAGGTAGAGGTCAGCTAGAACAGTGACTAAGGTTCAGGGCAGGGTACTGGGTGGAGGTCAGCTAGAACAGTGACTAAGATTCAGGGCAGGGTACTGGGTGGAGGTCAGCTAGAACAGTGACTAAGGTTCAGGGCAGGGTACTGGGTGGAGGTCAGCTAGAACAGTGACTAAGGTTCAGGGCGGGGTACTAGGTAGAGGTCAGCTAGAACAGTGACTAAGGTTCAGGGCAGGGTACTGGGTGGAGGTCAGCTAGAACAGTGACTAAGGTTCAGTGCAGGGTACTGGGTGGAGGTCAGCTAGAACAGTTACTAAGGTTTAGGGCAGAGTACTGGGTGGATGTCAGCTAGAACAGTGACCAAGGTTCAGGGCAGGGTACTGGGTGGAGATCAGCTAGAACAGTGACTAAGGTTTAGGGCAGAGTACTGGGTGGATGTCAGCTAGAACAGTGACCAAGGTTCAGGGCAGGGTACTGGGTGGAGGTCAGCTAGAACAGTGACTAAGGTTTAGGGCAGGGTACTGGGTGGAGGTCAGAGAGAACAGTGATTAAGGTTCAGGGCAGGGTACTGGGTGGAGGTCAGCTAGAACAGTGACTAAGGTTCAGGGCAGGGTACTGGGTGGAGGTCAGCTAGAACAGTTACTAAGGTTCAGGGCAGGGTACTGGGTGGAGGTCAGCTAGAACAGTTACTAAGGTTTAGGGCAGAGTACTGGGTGGATGTCAGCTAGAACAGTGACCAAGGTTCAGGGCAGGGTACTGGGTGGAGGTCAGCTAGAACAGTGACTAAGGTTTAGGGCAGAGTACTGGGTGGATGTCAGCTAGAACAGTGACCAAGGTTCAGTGCAGGGTACTGGGTGGAGGTCAGCTAGAACAGTTACTAAGGTTTAGGGCAGAGTACTGGGTGGATGTCAGCTAGAACAGTGACCAAGGTTCAGGGCAGGGTACTGGGTGGAGATCAGCTAGAACAGTTACTAAGGTTCAAGGCAGGGTACTGGGTGGAGGTCAGCTAGAACAGTTACTAAGGTTTAGGGCAGAGTACTGGGTGGATGTCAGCTAGAACAGTGACCAAGGTTCAGGGCAGGGTACTGGGTGGAGGTCAGCTAGAACAGTGACTAAGGTTTAGGGCAGAGTACTGGGTGGATGTCAGCTAGAACAGTGACCAAGGTTCAGGGCAGGGTACTGGGTGGAGGTCAGCTAGAACAGTGACTAAGGTTTAGGGCAGGGTACTGGGTGGAGGTCAGCTAGAACAGTGACTAAGGTTCAGGGCAGGGTACTGGGTGGAGGTCAGCTAGAACAGTGACTAAGGTTTAGGGCAGGGTACTGGGTGGAGGTCAGCTAGAACAGTGACTAAGGTTCAGGGCAGGGTACTGGGTGGAGGTCAACTAGAACAGTGACTAAGGTTCAGGACAGGGTACTGGGTGGAGGTCAGCTAGAACAGTGATCAAGGTTCAGGGCAGAGTACTGGGTGGAGGTCAGCTAGAACAGTGACTAAGGTTCAGGGCAGGGTACTGGGTGGAGGTCAGAGAGAACAGTGATTAAGGTTCAGGGCAGGGTACTGGGTGGAGGTCAGCTAGAACAGTGACTAAGGTTCAGGGCAGGGTACTGGGTGGAGGTCAGCTAGAACAGTTACTAAGGTTCAGGGCAGGGTACTGGGTGGAGATCAGCTAGAACAGTTACTAAGGTTCAGGGCAGGGTACTGGGTGGAGGTCAGCTAGAACAGTGATTAAGGTTCAGGGCAGGGTACTGGGTGGAGGTCAGCTAGAACAGTTACTAAGGTTCAGGGCAGGGTACTGGGTGGATGTCAGCTAGAACAGTGACTAAGGTTCAGGGCAGGGTACTGGGTGGAGGTCAGCTAGAACAGTGACTAAGGTTCAGGGCAGGGTACTGGGTGGAGGTCAGCTAGAACAGTGACTAAGGTTCCGGGCAGGGTACTGGGTGGAGAACAGCTAGAACAGTTACTAAGGTTCCGGGCAGGGTACTGGGTGGAGAACAGCTAGAACAGTGACCAAGGTTCAGGGCAGGGTACTGGGTGGAGGTCAGCTAGAACAGTGATTAAGTTTCAGGGCAGGGTACTGGGTGGAGGTCAGCTAGAACAGTGATTAAGGTTCAGGGCAGGGTACTGGGTGGAGGTCAGCTAGAACAGTTACTAAGGTTCAGGGCAGGGTACTGGGTGGAGGTCAGCTAGAACAGTGACTAAGGTTCAGGGCAGGGTACTGGGTGGAGGTCAGCTAGAACAGTGACTAAGGTTCCGGGCAGGGTACTGGGTGGAGGTCAGCTAGAACAGTGACTAAGGTTCAGGGCAGGGTACTGGGTGGAGAACAGCTAGAACAGTGACTAAGGTTCAGGGCAGGGTACTGGGTGGAGGTCAGCTAGAACAGTGACTAAGGTTCAGGGCAGGGTACTGGGTGGAGAACAGCTAGAACAGTGACTAAGGTTCCGGGCAGGGTACTGGGTGGAGGTCAGCTAGAACAGTGACTAAGGTTCCGGGCAGGGTACTGGGTGGAGGTCAGCTAGAACAGTGACTAAGGTTCAGGGCAGGGTACTGGGTGGAGGTCAGCTAGAACAGTGACTAAGGTTCCGGGCAGGGTACTGGGTGGAGAACAGCTAGAACAGTGACTAAGGTTCCGGGCAGGGTACTGGGTGGAGGTCAGCTAGAACAGTGACTAAGGTTCCGGGCAGGGTACTGGGTGGAGAACAGCTAGAACAGTGACCAAGGTTCAGGGCAGAGTACTGAGTGGAGGTCAGCTAGAACAGTGACTAAGGTTCAGGGCAGAGTACTGGGTGGAGGTCAACTAGAACAGTGACCAAGGTTCAGGGCAGAGTACTTGGTGGAGGTCAACAAGAACAGTGACTAAGGTTCAGGGCAGGGTACTGGGTGGAGGTCAGCTAGAACAGCGACTAAGGTTTAGGGCAGGGTACTGGGTGGAGGTCAGCTAGAACAGTGACTACGGTTCAGGGCAGGGTACTGGGTGGAGGTCAACTAGAACAGTGACTAAGGTTCCGGGCAGGGTACTGGGTGGAGGTCAACTAGAACAGTGACTAAGGTTCCGGGCAGGGTACTGGGTGGAGGTCAACTAGAACAGTGACTAAGGTTCCGGGCAGGGTACTGGGTGGAGGTCAGCTAGAACAGTGACTAAGGTTCAGGGCAGGGTACTGGGTGGAGGTCAGCTAGAACAGTGACTAAGGTTCAGGGCAGAGTACTGGGTGGAGGTCAGCTAGAACAGTGACTAAGGTTCAGGGCAGGGTACTGGGTGGAGGTCAACTAGAACAGTGACTAAGGTTCCGGGCAGGGTACTGGGTGGAGGTCAACTAGAACAGTGACTAAGGTTCCGGGCAGGGTACTGGGTGGAGGTCAACTAGAACAGTGACTACGGTTCAGGGCAGGGTACTGGGTGGAGGTCAACTAGAACAGTGACTAAGGTTCCGGGCAGGGTACTGGGTGGAGGTCAACTAGAACAGTGACTAGGTTCAGGGCAGGGTACTGGGTGGAGGTCAACTAGAACAGTGACTACGGTTCAGGGCAGGGTACTGGGTGGAGGTCAACTAGAACAGTGACTACGGTTCAGGGCAGGGTACTGGGTGGAGGTCAACTAGAACAGTGACTACGGTTCAGGGCAGGGTACTGGGTGGAGGTCAGCAAGTGGTGACTCTTTAACAGTCTTGTGACCTGTATATAGAAGCTATTTCTCAGTCTCTCGGTCGGAGCTTTGATACACATGTACTGTGTCCGCTTTCTAGATGGTAGCAGGGTGACCAGGCCGTGGCTTGGGTGGCTGAGGTTGTTAATGATCTTATTGGCCTTCTTGTGACATGCGGTGCTAGAGATGTCCTGGAGGGCAGACAGTGTTCCCCCTGTGATGCGTTGGGCTGACCTCACCACCCTCTGGAGAGACATGTGGTTGTGTATCAGGCGGTGATACAGTCCAACAGGAAGTTCATGAGAGTCTAAATGGACAAGCCAAATTTCTTCAGCCTCCTGATGTTGAAGGCACTGTTGTGCCTTCTCTACCATGCTGTCGGTGTGAATGGCTGTCGGTGTGAATGGCTGTCGGTGTGAATGGCTGTCGGTGTGAATGGCTGTCGGTGTGAATGGACCATTTCAGGTTGTCATTGACGTGCACGCTCTACATTGCAGCCCGATGATGTGGATGTGGGTGTGCTTTCTCTGCGGTTGCCTGTTGTCCACGATCAGCTCCTTTGTTTTGTTGACGTTGAGGAAGAGATTATTTTCCTGGCACCACTGTAGTGGGTCTAGGGTGTTGAGTAAGGTGGAGGTGATATGGTCCTTCACTAGCCTCTCAATGCATTTCATGATGACAGAAGTGAGTGCTATGGTGGGCGATAGTCACTTAGTTCAGTTACCTTCACTTTCTTGGGTACAGGAACAATGGTGGAAATCTTGAAGCAAGTGGGGACAACAGACTGGGATAGGGAGAGATTGAATGTGTCTGTTAACTCCAGCCAGCTGGTCTGCACATGCTCTGAGGAAGACACATTTCAGTTGAAGGCATTCAGGTGTACAACTGACAAGGTATCCCCCAATACACCCAGACACTACAAAGTACAAGCGCCCTTCTTAACTCAGTTGCTGGAGAGGAAGGAAACCACCCTGGGATTTCACCATGAGACTTTAAAACAGTTACATAGTTTAATGGCTTTGATAGGAGAAAACTGAGGATCATTGTAGTTACCCCACAAGACTAACCTAATTGACAGAGTGGAAAGAAGGAAGCCTGCACAGAATAAAACATATTCCAAAACATGCATCCTATTTTCAACAAGGCACTAAAGTAATACTGCAAAACATTTGGCATAGCAATTAGCCTTTTGTCCCGAATACAAAGTATTATGGGGCAAATTCAATACAATCCATTACTGAGTACCACTCTATAAAAACGTTACATCATAGTGGTGGCTGCAACATATTATAGGTATGCTTCTTATTGTTAAGGACTGAGAGGAAAACTTGGTTCTAGAGGAAAACTTGGTTCAGTCTGCTTTCCACCCGACACTGGGAGATGAATTCACCTTTCAGCAGAACAATAAACTAAAACCAAGGCCAAATCTACAGTGGAGTTGCTTACCAAGAAGACAGTGGCTGTTCCTGAGTGGCTGAGTTACAGTTTTGACTTAAATCTACTTCAAAATCTACTTCAAGACCTGCAAATGGTTGTCTAGCAATGATTGACAACCAATTTGACAGAGCTTGAAGAGTTCTGAAAATCATGATGTTGCACAATCCAGGTGTGAAAGCTCTTAGAGACGTCATCAGAAAGACAGCTGCAATCGCTGCCAAAGGTGCTTCTACAATGTATTGACACAGGGATTGGAATCCTTATGTAAATTAAATATTTCTGTATTCCATTTTCAATAAATTGGCAAAAATGTCAAAAAACATGTTTTCATTTAGTCACTATGGGATATTTTGTGTAGATGGGGGAGTAAAATATGTTTTCATTTTGTCACTATGGGGTATTTTGTGTAGATGGGTGAGGAAAACATGTTTTCATTTTGTCATTATGGGGTATTTTGTGTAGATGGGTGAGGAAAACATGTTTTCATTTTGTCATTATGGGGTATTTTGTGTAGATGGGTGAGGAAAACATGTTTTCATTTTGTCACTATGGGGTATTTTGTGTAGATGGGTGAGGAAAACATGTTTTCATTTTGTCATTATGGGGTATTTTGTGTAGATGGGTGAGGAAAACATGTTTTCATTTTGTCACTATGGGGTATTTTGTGTAGATGGGTGAGGAAAACATGTTTTCATTTTGTCATTATGGGGTATTTTGTGTAGATGGGTGAGGAAAACATGTTTTCATTTTGTCATTATGGGTTATTTTGTGTAGATGGGTGAGAAAAAAATCTATTGAATCCATTTTGAAATCAGGCTGTAACACAACAACAAAATGTGGAATAATTCAAAGGGTGTGAATACTTTTTGAAGGCTCTGTATGTATAAAATACATGCATTTTATGAAAGATTAAGGGAACAAGATAATGAGAGGGGAGAAAGTCAGTGAGAGAGTTGAGAGAGAGATAGACAGTAGTTATTCATTCTAGAGGTAATATCTCATAGTCTCTGTCTGACAGCTTCTGTATACGGGTATGTCTCTCCATAGGAAGGAGTAGTGGGAAGGTAAGATGAAACATTAAACGTTAAACAGCCCTTGTGAATGTATACATTTTGCTTGTGTGTGTGCAGGGCCAGCCCGGTATTCGGCCATGCTTACTCCAAATTTAGATAACTGGCTAGATTAATTTGCCAATCTAAAAAATGTTAGCTGACACAATTGGGTGACTGTCAGTGACTGACATATCAAGAGAGAAACTGCTGATGCACAACCAAATTTCGAAATTGCATCATTGTGTATTCTACTATTCTAACTCTCAACAGTAAGTTGAGACCCCGACTGAGTTTCCTAAGAACGCTTATGTCTGTATGCTTGTGTATATGTATGCGTGTGTGTGTTCTCTTCACGTGTGTGGTCTCTTCACGTGTGTGTGTGTGTGTGTGTGTGTGTGTGTGTGTGTGTGTGTGTGTGTGTGTGTGTGTGTGTGTGTGTGTGTGTGTGTGTGTGTGTGTGTGTGTGTGTGTGTGTGTGTGTGTGTGTGTGTGTGTGTGTGTGTGTGTGCATGTGCATATGTGTGTGTTTGCGTGTGTACGTGTGCGTGTGTGTATGTGTGCGTGTGTGTATGTGTGTGTGTCCTCTGGGTGTCAGTATAAATCAGCAGGCTATGAGACCAGGCTGCAGCAGCAGTAAATTAGCTTCAGCTTTTAATTGTGCCTGTAATAGATGGCTCTAATTAGTCAAGCAAGCTCTTCTTCACTGACTCACACAGATGTAATCCTGCCCATCTCAATATACGCATCCCTCCATCCCTCCGTACCTCTATCCTTCATCCCTCTTATCACCTAGAGCAGCGGGCAGGCAATCATTTTGGCTCTAGGGCCACATTAGGACTTCAAAATTAATTTTTGTTGTTGTTAAAAAGCCATTTGCGAGCCAGAAAAAGGGTCGTTATTTGAAAACGTATATTGGTCCATTATCATTTCTACATACTTTCTCTCTCGTTTAGACATTCAATGTGGCCTGGAGTGTTAGTGGCCCTTGAATTCTTTTTTTGTAAAAAGTGTTTTACGCAAACCACCCGCGGGCCACATTGAATGGGCTCGTGGCCAGATCCAGAACCGAGGGCCATATGATGCCCACCCCTGACCTAAAGGGACAAGAGGGTTGCTCCTATTTCTTCCTCTTATTCACATGCCTGGAAGACTTTCTCTCCACCCTGACTCCCTTATATCACTGTCTCTCTCCCAACCTCTCTCTCTCTCTTTCTCTCTGTGGGTGTAATGTTAATTAACAGTGTTGTGTTGATCTGGATTTGTGCTGAGGCTGCAGATTGTAGCCTGTCCAGCTGGGCTGTAGAGGGAGGGCCCAACACAGACCCACAACCCTAGGGACTTCATCCTCCTTCCCTCTCTAATTGATCCTTCCATCTTTCTCTCTCTCTTTCTTTCTCTCTCTTCCTCTCTCTCTCTCTCTCTTACACACTCATACATACATACACACAGACACAGACACACACACTCCGTGCTACGTTCCGTCTTATGGCCGTTTAACAGTAAAATATGGCCTGTGTGCGTTAATGTCAGCGCGCCATCTATCTAGGAGACATTAAAGTCTGCTAATGGAGACGACATATCAGAGCCCAAATCACTGCAATTAAAAACTCCCAGAGTGCCTTGCAGCAGGGCCACAGCTCACACGGCTGGGCCTGACGATGGGATGTTGACACAGCAACACCTAGAGTGAGATGAAGTGATGTCATACATCTCAACATTCTTGAGGGAGTCTATATAAGCACAAGGAAACAGATTGAACTTTTGTAGTCAGTGGAACTGAATGAACTTATTTTAATCCTGGAAGCTGTAGAGTAATATCTGTCTCGTTCTTATTTATCTCACTCACAACATTAGCAAGTCCTGTTGTGGTTATAGTATGCTGTCCTGGAGTTCTAGAAAAAATGGGTTCACTCCAGTGGATGGAATCAGGTGCATCAGGACTGAGAAACAGTTGAAGTCGGAAGTTTACATACACCTTAGCCATATACATTTAAACTCAGTTTGTCACAATTCCTGACATTTAATCCTAGCAAGAATTCCCTGTCTTAGGTCAGTTAGGATCACCACTTTATTTTAAGAATGTGAAATGTCAGAATATAATATTTATTTCAGTTTTCACTTCTTTCATCACATTCCCAGTGGGTCAGAGGTTTACATACACTCAATTAGTATTTGGTAGCTTTGCCTTTAAATTGTTTAACTTGGGTCAAACATTTCGGTTAGCCTTCCACAACCTTCCCACAATAAGTTGGGTGAATTTGGCCCATTCCTCCCGATAGAGCTGGTGTAACTGAGTCAGGTTTGTAGGCCTCCTTGCTCGCACACGTTTTTTCAGTTCTGCCCACACATTTTCTATAGAATTGAGGTCAGGGCTTTGTGATGGCCACTCCAATACCTTGACTTTGTTGTCCTTAAGCCATTTTGCCACAACTTTGGTAGTATGCTTGGGGTCATTGTCCATTTGGAAGACCCATTTGTGACCAAGCTTTAACATCCTGACTGATGTCTTGAGATGTTGCTTCAATATATCCACATAATTTTCCTCCCTCATGATGCCATCTATTTTGTGAAGTGCACCAGTCCCTTCTGCAGCAAAGCACCCCACAACATGATGCTGCCACCCCCGTGCTTCACGGTTGGGATAGTGTTCTTTGGCTTGCAAGCCTCCCCCTTTTTCCTCCAAATATAACGATGGTCGATGGCTTCTTCCTTGCTGAGTGGCCTTTCAGGTTATGTCAATATAGGACTTGTTTTACTGTGGATATAGATAGATACTTTTGTACCTGTTTCCACCAGCATCTTCACAAGGTCCTTTGCTGTTGTTCTGGGATTGATTTGCACTTTTCACACCAAAGTACGTTCATCTCTAGGAGACAGAACGCTTCTCCTTCCTGAGCTGTATTACGGCTGCGTGGCCCCATGATGTTTATAGTTGCGTACTATTGTTTGTACATATGAATGTCGTACCTTCAGGCGTTTGGAAATTGCTCCCAATGATGAACCAGACTTGTGGAGGTCTACAATTCTTTTTTCTGAGGTCTTGGCTGATTTCTTTCGATTTTCCCATGATGTCAAGCAAAGAGGCACTGAGTTTGAAGGTAGGCCTTGAAATACATCCACAGGTACACCGCCAATTGACTCAAATGATGTCAATTAACCTAACAGGGAGTACCGGTATCAGACACTATGCAGGGGTACAAGGTATTTTAGGTAGACATTTACATGAAGACTGGGTGAAGTAACTAGACATCAGGATAGATAATGATACTGTATTATAGGTAAACATGTACATGAAGACTGGGTGAAGTAACTAGGCATCAGGATTGATAATATTAAGAGTAAAATTAAGAACAGAGTAGCAACAGAAAATTATGTGTAGAAGTGTATGTATGTACAGTAAGTGTGCTTTCAGTTTAATAACCAGCTTTTGTCATATCATTAAACACATTTTTACATTTATTTTTCATTTTAGTCATTTAGCAGACGTTCTTATCCAGAGCAACTTACAGGAGTAATTAGAGTTAAGTGCCTTGCACAAAGGCACATTCGAACCTGCGCTCTTTCGGTTACTGGCCCAAAGCTCTTACCGCTAAGCTACCTGCCACCCCACATCTTGTCGTCTAAAACAGTATGAGATATTCATACTTTGATATCATCTACAAGTGGTCATCTTCCCTCCCCTTCTTTCCCCCTATCTCTCTATATTAATTATCCCTCTCCCTCAATGTGTCTTTCTCTCTGAGTGAATGGAGCATGTGTAATTGGTTCTCTCCAAAGCAGCAGAAGCAGAAGGAGCACAAAGGGCTGAGAGAAATCACATTTGCATTAAAGATGAGGATAGGGGGAGAGAGAGAGGGAGAGCGCAAGAGAGAGGGAGAGAAACAATGCCCCTAGGCCCTAACCCTCCAGCTATGCGTCTCTCTCCTCTTCTTTTTCTCACTCTCTCTATCTCCGACCCTTCCTCTTTTCCATTCCATTCCCCACCTCTATCCTGCACTATACCTCTCATCCAGTCCTCTATCTCTTACCCCTCTACCCCTCCCTGCCTTCCCTCCCTCTCTCCCTCCACCCCTCTCTCTCTCTCTGTCTCTCTCTCCCACCCTCCTCCCTCAGTCTTCCCTCCCTCTCTCCCTCCACCCCTCTCTCTCCCACCCTCCTCCCTCAGTCTTCCCTCAAATCAAATCAAATCAAATCAAAATTATTTATATAGCCCTTCGTACATCAGCTGATATCTCAAAGTGCTGTACAGAAACCCAGCCTAAAACCCCAAACAGCAAACAATGCAGGTGTAAAAGCACGGTGGCTAGGAAAAACTCCCTAGAAAGGCCAAAACCTAGGAAGAAACCTAGAGAGGAACCGGGCTAAGTGGGGTGGCCAGTCCTCTTCTGGCTGTGCCGGGTAGAGATTATAACAGAACATGACCAAGATGTTCAAATGTTCATAAATGACCAGCATGGTCGAATAATAAGGCAGAACAGTTGAAACTGGAGCAGCAGCACAGTCAGGTGGACTGGGGACAGCAAGGAGCCATCATGTCAGGTAGTCCTGGGGCACGGTCCTAGGGCTCAGGTCCTCCGAGAGAGAGAAAGAAAGAGAGAATTAGAGAGAGCATATGTGGGGTGGCCAGTCCTCTTCTGGCTGTGCCGGGTGGAGATTATAACAGAACGTGGCCAAGATGTTCAAATGTTCATAAATGACCAGCATGGTTGAATAATAGTAAGGCAGAACAGTTGAAACTGGAGCAGGAGCATGGCCAGGTGGACTGGGGACAGCAAGGAGTCCTCATGTCAGGTAGTCCTGGGACATGGTCCTAGGGCCCAGGCCAGTTGAAACTGGAGCAGCAGCATGGCCAGGTGGACTGGGGACAGCAAGGAGTCATCATGTCAGGTAGTCCTGGGGCATGGTCCTAGGGCTCAGGTCCTCCGAGAGAGAGAAAGAAAGAGAGAAGGAGAGAATTAGAGAACGCACACTTAGATTCACACAGGACACCGAATAGGACAGGAGAAGTACTCCAGATATAACAAACTGACCCTAGCCCCCCGACACATAAACTACTGCAGCATAAATACTGGAGGCTGAGACAGGAGGGGTCAGGAGACACTGTGGCCCCATCCGAGGACACCCCGGACAGGGCCAAACAGGAAGGATATAACCCCACCCACTTTGCCAAAGCACAGCCCCCACACCACTAGAGGGATATCTTCAACCACCAACTTACCATCCTGAGACAAGGCCGAGTATAGCCCACAAAGATCTCCGCCACGGTACAACCCAAGGGGGGCAACCCAGACAGGCCGACCACAACAGTGAATCAACCCACCCAGGTGACGCACCCCCCCCAGGGACGGCACGAGAGAGCCCCAGCAAGCCAGTGACTCAGCCCCCGTAACAGGGTTAGAGGCAGAGAATCCCTCTCTCCCTCCACCCCTCTCTCTCTGTCTCGCACTCCCACCCTCCTCCCTCAGTCTTCCCTCCCTCTCTCCCTCCACCCCTCTCTCTCTCTCTGTCTCTCTCTCCCACCCTCCTCCCTCAGTCTTCCCTCCCTCTCTCCCTCCACCCCTCTCTCTCTCTGTCTCTCTCTCCCACCCTCCTCCCTCAGTCTTCCCTCCCTCTCTCCCTCCACCCCTCTCTCTCCCCACCCTCCTCCCTCAGTCTTCCCTCCCTCTCTCCCTCCACCCCTCTCTCTCTCTGTCTCTCTCTCCCACCCTCCTCCCTCAGTCTTCCCTCCCTCTCTCCCTCCACCCCTCTCTCTCTGTCTCTCTCTCCTACCCTCCTCCCTCAGTCTTCCCTCCCTCTCTCTCTCCACCCCTCTCTCTCTCTCTCTGTCTCTCTCTCCCACCCTCCTCCCTCAGTCTTCCCTCCCTCTCTCCCTCCACCCCTCTCTCTCTCTGTCTCTCTCTCCCCACCCTCCTCCCTCAGTCTTCCCTCCCTCTCTCCCTCCACCCCTCTCTCTCTGTCTCTCTCTCCCACACTCCTCCCTCAGTCTTCCCTCCCTCTCTCCCTCCACCCCTCTCTCTCTCTGTCTCTCTCTCCCACCCTCCTCCCTCAGTCTTCCCTCCCTCCCTCTCTCCCTCCACCCCTCTCTCTCTGTCTCTCTCTCCCACCCTCCTCCCTCAGTCTTCCCTCCCTCTCTCCCTCCACCCCTCTCTCTGTCTCTCTCTCCCACCCTCCTCCCCCAGTCTTCCCTCCCTCTCTCCCTCCACCTCTCTCTCTCTCTGTCTCTCTCTCCCACCCTCCTCCCTCAGTCTTCCCTCCCTCTCTCCCTCCACCCCTCTCTTTCTCTCTGTCTCTCTCTCCCACCCTCCTCCCTCTCTCCCTCCACCCCTCTCTTTCTCTCTGTCTCTCTCTCCCACCCTCCTCCCTCAGTCTTCCCTCCCTCTCTCCCTCCACCCCTCTCTCTGTCTCTCTATCCTACCCTCCTCCCTCAGTCTTCCCTCCCTCTCTCCCTCCACCCCTCTCTCTCTCTGTCTCTCTCTCCCCACCCTCCTCCCTCTCTCCCTCCACCCCTCTCTTTCTCTCTGTCTCTCTCTCCCACCCTCCTCCCTCAGTCTTCCCTCCCTCTCTCCCTCCACCCCTCTCTCTCTGTCTCTCTCTCCCACCCTCCTCCCTCAGTCTTCCCTCCCTCTCTCCCTCCACCCCTCTCTGTCTTTCTCTCCTACCCTCCTCCCTCAGTCTTCGCTCCCTCTCTCCCTCCACCCCTCTCTCTCTCTCTGTCTCTCTCTCCCACCCTCCTCCCCTCAGTCTTCCCTCCCTCTCTCCCTCCACCCGTCTCTCTCTCCCACCCTCCTCCCTCAGTCTTCCCTCCCTCTCTCCCTCCACCCCTCTCTCTCTCTGTCTCTCTCTCCCACCCTCCTCCCTCAGTCTTCCCTCCCTCTCTCCCTCCACCCCTCTCTCTCTCTCTGTCTCTCTCTCCCACCCTCCTCCCTCAGTCTTCCCTCCCTCTCTCCCTCCACCCCTCTCTCTCTCTGTCTCTCTCTCCCACCCTCCTCCCTCAGTCTTCCCTCCCTCCCTCTCTCCCTCCACCCCTCTCTCTCTGTCTCTCTCTCCCACCCTCCTCCCTCAGTCTTCCCTCCCTCTCTCCCTCCACCCCTCTCTCTCTGTCTCTCTCTCCCACCCTCCTCCCCCAGTCTTCCCTCCCTCTCTCCCTCCACCTCTCTCTCTCTCTGTCTCTCTCTCCCACCCTCCTCCCTCAGTCTTCCCTCCCTCTCTCCCTCCACCCCTCTCTTTCTCTCTGTCTCTCTCTCCCACCCTCCTCCCTCTCTCCCTCCACCCCTCTCTTTCTCTCTGTCTCTCCCACCCTCCTCCCTCAGTCTTCCCTCCCTCTCTCCCTCCACCCCTCTCTCTGTCTCTCTATCCTACCCTCCTCCCTCAGTCTTCCCTCCCTCTCTCCCTCCACCCCTCTCTCTCTCTGTCTCTCTCTCCCACCCTCCTCCCTCTCTCCCTCCACCCCTCTCTTTCTCTCTGTCTCTCTCTCCCACCCTCCTCCCTCAGTCTTCCCTCCCTCTCTCCCTCCACCCCTCTCTCTCTGTCTCTCTCTCCCACCCTCCTCCCTCAGTCTTCCCTCCCTCTCTCCCTCCACCCCTCTCTGTCTCTCTCTCCTACACTCCTCCCTCAGTCTTTGCTCCCTCTCTCCCTCCACCCTTCTCTCTCTCTGTCTCTCTCTCCCACCCTCCTCCCTCAGTCTTCCCCTGTATGTCCATGGAGTTCCAAGGTCACTAGGAGTTAGCTCATCAGAGCTGCCTGGGTATTGTGTGTTCACTGCTGCCAGGCATGGAGGAGCTGGTGAGGGGGAGGACAGGAGGAGAGGAGGGAGAAAGGCTGTCTAATAGCTGGTAATAAGAGGAGGAGGGTGAGGGAGGGGGAGGTCGTTGATTAATAACTCAAAAGCGTAGAATTGCAATTCTTTACAACCCAAGTCGTTCTCGCTCCCCCCATCTCTCTTTCACACACTCACACACTCTGGGGGATGGTCCTTTTTTTTTTAGCTTGATAAGCATTTCTCCTTTGTCTCCAGGTTTTTATCAACATGGTTTAAACTCCTAATTATGTCTGATCTGACCCCGACTGTGTCTACTTACCCCTCATTCAGAGAGGTGAGGGCCATTACCATCACCGTGTGTGTGTGTGTGTGTGTGTGTGTGTGTGTGTGTGTGTGTGTGTGTGTGTGTGTGTGTGTGTGTGTGTGTGTGTGTGTGTGTGTGTGTGTGTGTGTGTGTGTGTGTGTGTGTGTGTGTGTGTGTGTGTGTGTGTGTGTTGAGCTTGCATTTGTGTATTCGTGTGTGTACCTTTCATGCATGTGTGTATGAAAGTGAGTGCTCATTTTTGCATTGTTACTGAGGTGTGATCCAGGCCCCGATCAAACACCAAGTCATATCACAGTAGTTTCACCGTAATATCACCGTAGTATCATAGTAGTATCACCATAATAATATAATATATAGAATATAGAATATAATAATATCATAGTAATATCATATTCAGTAAAAGTGCCGGTTTTAGCCAGACGGCTAATTTTCAACCGCAGTCCCTGGGCAGTTTTTTTTTTAAACAATTACAATATAGACTATCATTGAGCAGTGAGCACACGCAGAGCAACATAGGACAAGCAAGACATAGCGTACAGACAGAGCAACATAGAACAAAAAGCAGCAAGACAGAATTCATAAAAGCAACAAAGTGTTTCCACACCTCACAAGCAACAGACAACATGGAAAGCGGCAACACACAGCTAGGGACCATGTTCACAAATCTGATTGACCTTTAGCCATGTCTTCATGCATTTTGTGAAAGTGGGATATGTGGTGCAGTTATGTGTGTCTGATGGCAGTGTAGTCCAGACATGGGAAGCTCTCACAGAGAAAGCAGAATGACTAAAGGTGCTTTCCCTTAAGGGAACGATACAGTCACCTCTCATAGCAGACCTTGTGGATCTGCTGCCATATGTTTGGGTTTTCTGTTTAACAAAAATACTGGAGGGGGAGCCAGCCATATCACCATAATATCATAGTAATATCACAGTAGTGTCATAGTAATATCACAGTAATATTACAGTAGTGTCATAGTAATATCACAGTAGTGTCATAGTAATATCACAGTAGTGTCATAGTAATATCACAGTAGTATAATAGTAATATAACAGTAGTATCACAGTAATATCATAGTAATATCACAGTAGTATCATAGTAATATTACAGTAGTATCACAGTAGTATCACAGTAGTATCATAGTAATATCACAGAAGTATCACCATAATATCACAGTAGGTTCATAGTAATATCACAGTAGTATCATAGTAATATCACAGAAGTATACCACCCTGCATAACACTGCTGGCTTGCTTCTGAAGCTAAGCAGGGTTGGTCCTGGTCAGTTCCTGGATGGGAGAACAGATGCTGCTGCAAGTGGTGTTGGAGGGCCAGTAGGAGGCACTCTTCCCTCTGGTCTAAAAAAATATCCCAATGCCCCATGGCAGTGATTGGGGACACTGCCCTGTGTAGGGTGCCATCTTTCGGATGGGACGTTAAACGGGTGTTCTGACTCTCTGAGGTCATTAAAGATCCCATGGCACTTATCGTAAGAGTAGGGGTGTTAACCCCAGTGTCCTGGCTAAATTCCCAATCTGGCCCTAAAACCATCACGGTCACCTAATAATCCCCAGTTTACAATTGGCTCATTCATCCCCCTCCTCTCCCCTGTAACTATTCCTCAGGTCATTGCTGCAAATGAGAACGTGTTCTCAGTCAACTTACCTGGTAAAATAAAGGATAAATAAATAGTCCTATCATATTAATATCACAGTAGTATCACCATAATATCATAGAAATATCACAGTAGTGTCATAGTAATATCATAGTAATATCACAGTAATAACATAGTAATATTACAGTAATATCACAGTAGTATCATTGTAGTATCATAGCAGTATCACAGTAATTATACAGTGGTATCACAGTAATATCACAGAAGTATCATAGTAATATCACAGTAGTATCATAGTAATATTACAGTAGTATCATAGTAATATCACAGTGGTATCATAGTAATATCACAGTATTATCATAGTAATATCACAGTAGTATCATAGTAATATTACAGTAGTATCATAGTAATATACAGTGGTATCATAGTAATATACAGTGGTATCATAGTAATATCACAGTAGTATCATAGTAATATTACAGTAGTATCATAGTAATATACAGTGGTATCATAGTAATATCACAGTAATAGCATAGTAATATCACAGTCATATTACAGTAATATTTACATTTACATTTAAGTCATTTAGCAGACGCTCTTATCCAGAGCGACTTACAAATTGGAATATCACAGTAGTATCATTGTAGTATCACAGTAATTATACAGTGGTATCATAGTAATATCACAGTAATATCACAGAAGTATCTACATAATATCATAGTAATATCACAGTGGTGTCACAGTAGTATCATAGTAATATTACAGAAGTATCATAGTAATATACAGTGGTATCATAGTAATATCACAGTAGTATCATAGTAATATCACAGTGGTATCATAGTAATATCACAGTATTATCATAGTAATATCACAGTAGTATCATAGTAATATTACAGTAGTATCATAGTAATATTACAGTAGTATCATAGTAATATACAGTGGTATCATAGTAATATACAGTGGTATCATAGTAATATCACAGTAGTATCATAGTAATATTACAGTAGTATCATAGTAATATACAGTGGTATCATAGTAATATCACAGTAATAGCATAGTAATATCACAGTCATATTACAGTAATATCACAGTAGTATCATTGTAGTATCACAGTAATTATACAGTGGTATCATAGTAATATCACAGTAATATCACAGAAGTATCTACATAATATCATAGTAATATCACAGTGGTGTCACAGTAGTATCATAG
This sequence comes from Oncorhynchus keta, assembly GCF_023373465.1. Classification (NCBI taxonomy): domain Eukaryota; kingdom Metazoa; phylum Chordata; class Actinopteri; order Salmoniformes; family Salmonidae; genus Oncorhynchus; species Oncorhynchus keta. The sequence continues at coordinate 27,036,185 of NC_068440.1, read as the reverse complement.
TAATATCACAGTAGTATCATAGTAATATCACAGTAGTATCATAGTAATATCACAGTAGTATCATAGTAATATCACAGTAGTATCATAGTAATATAACAGTAGTATCATAGTAATATTACAGTGGTATCATAGTAATATTACAGTAGTATCATAGTAATATTACAGTAGTATCATAGTAATATACAGTAGTATCATAGTAATATACAGTGGTATCATAGTCATTTCACAGTAGTATCATAGTATTGTCACAGTAATATCAACGTAGTATCATAGCAATATCACAGTAATCAACAACATAAACAAAATATTCCAAAGTGCCCTCTTCCACTCCATACGCTGTGGCAGGTGATGTCATTCAGGCTGCATCTCAATTGGCAGCCTATTCCTTATATAGTGCACTACTTTTGACCAGGGCTCATAGGGCTCCGGTCAAAAGTAGTGCACTATATGGAGAATAGTGTACCATGTAGGATGCCCCCTCAGTGACTAGGTTGATTTGAGCAGGTGACTGAGCGGCTTACTCACAGAGTACGTTCACTTGTGGTTAGGCCATCCCAAAAAAATGGCCTCCATTTTCATTCCCATGTTAGTTTAGGTAACGTCACATTGCTGTATTAAGGAGTTCATTACATTTCTCTCCAGTCTGTGAGCCAGGTTTGTTTCAACTTTAGTGACTCTGTAATGACTACTATGTGATTCCTGATGAGATGAATCAGCTTGGTTTGTTGAGATAGATGGTGATCAGTAGGCGGTCTTTGATAGATCGATATACTGTCAATAACTAGATACAAAATACAAAGTACAGTGAATAACCACTCACTCACAGCATAAACCATAGCCTACAATTGCTATACAGCTATTCCATTCTATTGCTGGCCATTCGTCCCAGTTACGCTGAACCAAATGGATAGTGTAATATTATGGAGAATGCTGCCTAGCCCCAGCTAATAGAGCCACTGATGTTCACAATGAGGTTCCAGCAGGCAGGCTCTGGGAGAGAGAGGTCCCTTTTGATGCATAGAAAGAGACATGGTTAGAATTCAGACAGATCTGTTTAGCAGACAGACATTCGTAATCAGTGGAACCCCGAGAGAGTGAGTGAGAGAGCAAGAAAGTGAGAGAGAGAGGGAGAGAAAGCGAGGTCAACATCAAATGATATAGTGATGTTCATTATGAGAGTATAGATTTAGAGGAAGACTATTCAGTGCTCACCACATAGGGAATAGGTTGCACAGCCTAACTCATTTGGGATGCTCAGTTCTGGTGTGGAGTCTTGTACAGTATAGTGTAGAAAGGGACTTCGGTTGTTAAGACAAAGGGTGTTTCTCAATATGCATACTACCATGCTCCACCCTCTCATGCTCCGAGTGCATTCTCTGACCACGCTCTCTTGAGTACGTTATTTTGAGTGTGGAGAATGTATTAAACAAACTCCCCCTACTGTATTACCTCACGCTTCACCTCCCCATTCACTGACCCTTCCTTCCAGGATATCCACAAAGCAAACGTTTTGCTTCATAACAATCAGCTAGATATGTCAATCATAATAATCTAGCTAGCCAGCAAGTTAAACAGGCAAAAATGACCTAAAACTAAAGTTATGCAATGTAGATGTACATTTTTTGTGGGTAGCTACCAATTCTTCATGGCTAGCTAGCCAGTTAGCCCTATTGACAAACTATGGACACAGATAGAACAATGAGATATTTCACTGGATGTGGAAATGTGAAGCATCCGGTTGGCGTTTCCACTCACTACCAAATATGGTGATGAGAGGAAGCCTACTGGCAGGCAGTGGGAGAAGATGGAACGAGATGGATTTTGGCCGAGATTCTGAAAATCTTCTCATCAATTAAACATTTGATCTCAATACAGTTCTCTGTTCCCAAAACTAGAATATGTTCTCAACAGAATGGACTAAGTTTTGTCAACTTTACCCTTTACAAAAATTGTAAAGAATTGCGAGGTTTAGGAGTGCAAAGGCGAATTGAGTTATTGCACACGCGCACTTCACAGAGTAGGCGTTCCCGAACAGAAATATGCAGATGTATACTAGAACGCACCAATAAGATATCGCTTGCACGTGCTTGGCTCTGCCCACCTCTTTGCTTGTTCTGCCCACCTTCTCGCTTGTTCTGCCCACTATGACAATTTGTTCCCATTGGAAACGACAAGCTGTGGTCTATCTTGGTTTAGTTATAAGAATCTTTGCTATGGACTTACCTATTCACTGAACCGTTCCAATGGCAATAGAGACGAAACAAGATATACACAAAGCAACCATTTTACTTCATAAATATCAGTTACCTAAATGTGAATCGTAATAATATAGCTAACCAGACAGTTTAACAGGCAAAAATGACCTAAAACAAATTATGCAAGGTCAATTCTTCATGGGTAGCTTGCTAACAATTCTTCGTAGCTATCTGGCTAGCTAACAGTACTAGTAGCTAGCCAGTTAGCCCTATTGACTTATTATGTGCTTGCGATCTGCGGTACGTAGGCAGGAAAAGATGCCACAATTAGCACAGCATGTATTTATTAATGTATCAAGATTAAATATTGTAGTCAGGCAACATATTAGATGTGAAAAGGCAACATTTCATTCCAGAGTCAGACTGTATTTTCTCTGGCTTCAGCTCATTGATTTCAAAGAAGTGTTGCATATTTTTTTAACATATTTCTTTGGATAGTTTCCGCTTGCATCGATGCTTGCTTCAAAATATGTACAAATGGAGTATGCATTTGAAAAGTACTTTGATCTGGACCCATACCGCGACCCTCCCGTGCTCCAATTTGCATGCTCGGAGCACGGTAGTATGCATTTTGAGAAACACCCAAAGGGTTAACTCTCTTTAATGTGATCGTCAGGCGTTAAACTACAACGTTCGATAGATGATTAACCTGTTGGAGGTAGTGTGGGCATGGCTCTGACTGACAGGCACCATGAGAGCTGTGACGGGTGTAGAGTCGGGGCTAGAGGGGCGGACGTGGAGTGGGACGAGGATTTAGACCTATCATAAAGGAATTCTCCCCCCAGCCCGTAGCTCATCCCGACACCTTTATGCCTTTTTATTTTCAGGCCCATTTCAGCCAAGCCCCAAGATGTGATTTACTCAGCCTGGCAGGCCTAGGCACTGCAGCAGGAGAGACAGATGGAGGGAGCGGTGGAGAGTGGAAGGGGGGTGAGAGAGAGGTGCGGTGGAGAGATGGAGGGAGGGAGAGGAAAGCTGACGAGATGGAGGGTGGGAGAGGAAGCGAGATAGAGAGAGTAAAGGAGTGATAAAGAGGGACAGAGGGATACAGAGAACAGGACAGAGTTATGATGTAATCGAGGTTGAAAAGAGAATGGGAGGGAGAGAAAAGATGGGGAACATTACATAAGGAAGGACAAAGAGACAGGGAATGCAGAGAAGAAAGGGAGAGACGGAGGAAAGAGAATGAAAACCCTCTCTTTCTCCTACTTGCAATCCCTTGTCCCTTGTCCCTTATCTGGAGAGCTCCCCCTCTCCATCCCCTCTCCATCCTTTTTTCTTTCCCTGTTCATCCCTCTCTCTCTAATGAGTTATTCGGCCTGTCTGGCCCAGGAAGAGAGCAACCATCTCTCCACAGGCTGGCGCTCTGACAGCCTAAATCACTACACCCCCCATCCATCCCTCCATCTCTCCCCCAGGCGTCTAGGACACCCCACACAATCCCTCCCCCCTACCCTCTGCCTGCCTGGCTGTCCTGAGGTGTGTAAAATATTAATGGTGGCTCATTGATTGGGGAAGGTGGCGTTAGGAAGCCATTTGGAGGAGAGCTCAGGTCTCATCCTGAACACACCAGACAGACAGCTCACTGTTCGCTACAGCAGGAGGTGGGGGAGAAGGGGGAGGTAGAGAGAAGGAGAAGGGGGAGGCAGGGCACATGTTTCAACTGAGGAGAGGTCCTCACTACAGACAGCTCACTTACAGAGGGAGATGAAAGCAGATAAGGGGAAGGAGATAAGGGGAAAGAGGTAGAGAGGAGGGAAGAAAGAGGTATTCTATAGGTGATTCAAGTTTTTTGTGAGAGCTGATAGGGGGTTCCAGGGTCGTTTCTCTCTCTCTGTGTTTCAGACTGAGAGCAGACTCCTGTTTCCGTGGCAAGGAGACGTTGTCGTAATAATGTTCTACAGCTTCGTCTCACTCCCAGCCAGCCACAGCAAGCACTCCGCCTTGCTTTGTAATTGGGACATTAGTGGAATGAAACAGGATCCAATCACACACTCCCAAAAATACACAAACACACACACAAGGTATGAACCATGCAGGGACAAAGGAGATGTACTGTGTGTGTGTATGTGAGAAACCTGGCTGACAGTGTGGTTGGCTGTCTTGCTGTACGCACAGACAGACAGATTAGAGGGATGGACGGACAGACAGAGAGAGGAGAGAGCGAGCTACATTAGTGGAGTGGAATCAATTTCACTTTCTTTGGCAATGTAAACATATGTTTCCCAGGGAGGGAGAGAGGGAGAGAGAGGGAGAGAGAGGGAGAGAGAGAGAGAGAGAGAACAAACAATAGATTCTGTGTTTCTCCCTCTCTCGCCCCTCGGTTTGTGTTTGAGTGGCTCAGTCAAGTCCACTTAAGGTCAGGGCTATAACACGGTCCCAAATGGCACCCTATTCCCTCTGAAGTGCTCTACTTTATTTTTTTAATATTGGGAATAGGGTGCCATTTGAGACAACAAATGTGCTGCTGCTGATGATGGTCTATGATAAGTGAGCTGTTTTTATTCATACCAGAATTGAATGACGATGGGTGCTTAGAATTGTACATTGTTTGGTTTCAACGTTAGCTCACCTATCACACATTGTTATTTTGTTCTGTAGTTGAAGATCATTGTCAACAGTGGGTTTAATCTCCCCACAACAGTCGGTGGTAGTGTGTTTTATTCATGTTGAAATAACACACGCCTAATTGACCTCCACTTTCATCTCACAGCACCTAGCCTTGCATTTTATTGGAACATGTGCTACAATGTCTCAGTCCTATAGCACACACACACACACACACACACACACACACACACACACACACACACACACACACACACACACACACACACACACACACACACACACACACACACACACACACACACACACAGGATGAATTGATAGATGTGTTATGGCAGATAGACTAGCTCGTGACAGGGGTCTCTATCTCTGCTCTCATCCTTCAGCGATTCATTTAGAAGCCATTTGTCTCGCTATGGATTTCCTATTTTTAATGGCGTCGTGCGTTGGGGGCGTACAGGGGTGAGGCACGAGGGGGGGGTGTTGAATAATAGATAGCGCTCACCCCTCGGTCCTCACTCCCTTCCTCTCGCTGTGGGGTGTGTGTCACTCTCCACCACAACGAGGTGTAGGAGAAACCCTGGCGGTGGATCAGCACTCTGAGCGCCACGTTGCAGAGAAAAGACTACCATACGTTGGGTGTGAAAAGCTTTTCAGCTCGCCATCAGGGGATGGCTGTGGCAGACTGTCCGTTTACCATTATCACTGGGCTGTCGTGGTAACCCCCTTCACTCCACTCCCCCTCTCTTTCCCCCGGTTAAGGACGTTTGTCATGAAGAGCGGACTGGTATGGCGGCAGCATGAGGTTGATATATCGCTGTGGCCGTACCCGAATGAATAGGCCAGTAATTATTACGTTAAAAGGCTGGTCGGACAAAGAGAGCGGCGCTATAATTTAAATTGTTTTGTTTCCCTGCAGCAAGAGCCCATCCGGTGATTGATACTTTAACGAATGGAAACGGCTATTTATATCCAAAGCACTGATTGTAGAATGTAATAAGGTTCTAGGGGAGGGGATTCTTTGAACAAATCTTGCTGCTGTGATGGCACACTGGTATTTCACCCAGTAGATATGGGAGTTAATCAAAATTGGGTTTCTTTGTGGATCTATGTAATCTGAGGAAAACGTGTCTCAAATATGGTCATACAGTGGGGCAAAAAAGTATTTAGTCAGCCACCAATTGTGCAAGTTCTCCCACTTAAAAAGATGAGAGAGGCCTATAATTTTCATCATAGTTACACTTCAACTATGACAGACAAAATGAGAGAAAAAAATCTAGAAAATCACATTGTAGGATTTTTAATGAATTCATTTGCAAATTATGGTGGAAAATAAGTATTTGGTCAATAACAAAAGTTTATCTCAATACTTTGTTATATACCCTTTGTTGGCAATGACAGAGGTCAAACATTTTCTGTAAGTCTTCACAAGGTTTTCACACACTGTTGCTGGTATGTATTTTGGCCCATTCCTCCATGCAGATCTCCTCTAGAGCAGTGATGTTTTGGGGCTGTTGCTGGGCAACACAGACTTTCAACACCCTCCAAAGATTCTCTATGGGGTTGAGATCTGAAGAATGGCTAGGCCACTCCAGGACCTTGAAATGCTTCTTACGAAGCCACTCCTTCGTTGCCCGGGCGGTGTGTTTGGGATCATTGTCATGCTGAAAGACCCAGCCACGTTTTATCTTCATTGCCCTTGCTGATGGAAGGAGGTTTTCACTCAAAATCTCACGATACATGGCCCCATTCATTCTTCCCTTTACACGGATCAGTCGTCCTGGTCCCTTTGCAGAAAAACAGCCCCAAAGCATGATGTTTCCACCCCCATGCTTCACAGTAGGTATGGTGTTCTTTGGATGCAACTCAGCATTCTTTGTCCTCCAAACACGACGAGTTGAGTTTTTACCAAAAAGTTATATTTTAGTTTCATCTGACCATATGACATTCTCCCAATCTTCTTCTGGATCATCCAAATGCTCTCTAGCAAACTTCAGACGGGCCTGGACATGTACTGGCTTAAGCAGGGGGACACGTCTGGCACTGCAGGATTTGAGTCCCTGGCGGCGTAGTGTGTTACTGATGGTAGGCTTTGTTACTTTGGTCCCAGCTCTCTGCAGGTCATTCACTAGAACCCCCCGTGTGGTTCTGGGATTTTTGCTCACCGTTCTTGTGATCATTTTGACCCCACAGGGTGAGATCTTGCGTGGAGCCCCAGACCGAGGGAGATTATCAGTGGTCTTGTAAGTCTTCCATTTCCTAATAATTGCTCCCACAGTTGATTTCTTCAAACCAAGCTGCGCACCTATCGCAGATTCAGTCTTCCCAGCCTGGTGCAGGTCTACAATTTTGTTTCTGGCATCCTTTGACAGCTCTTTGGTCTTGGCCATAGTGGAGTTTGGAGTGTGACTGTTTGAGGATGTGGACAGGTGTCTTTTATACTGATAACAAGTTCAGACAGGTGCCATAAATACAGGTAACGAGTGGAGGACAGAGGAGCCTCTTAAAGAAGAAGTTATACAGGTCTGTGAGAGCCAGAAATCTGGCTTGTTTGTAGGTGACCAAATACTTATTTTCCACCATAATTTGAAAATAAATTCATTAAAAATCCTACAATGTGATTTTTTTCTCATTTTGTCTGTCATAGTTGAAGTGTACCTATGATGAAAATTACAGGCCTCTCTCATCTTTTTAAGTGGGAGAACTTACACAATTGGTGGCTGACTAAATACTTTTTTGCCCCACTGTATATTGGGCAGGAGGGTAGGAAGTACAGCTCAGTTTCCACCTCATTTTGTGGGCAGTGTGCACATAGCCTGTCTTCTCTTGAGAGCCAGGTCTGCCTACAGCAGCCTTTCTCACCCCCCCTAAAAGATTTAGATGCACTATTGTAAAGTGGCTGTTCCACTGGATGTCATAAGGTGAATGCACCAATTTGTAAGTCGCTCTGGATAAGAGCGTCTGCTAAATGACTTAAATGTAAATGTAAATGTAATAGCAAGGCTATGCTCACTGAGTCTGTACGTAGTCAAAGCTTTCCTTAAGTTTGGGTCAGTTACAGTGGTCAGCTTTTCTGCCATTGTGTACTCTCTGTTTAGGGCCAAATAGCATTATAGTCTGCTCTGATTTTTTGTTAATTCTTTCCAATGTGTCAAGTATTTATCTTTTTGTTTTCTCATGATTTGGTTGGGTCTAATTGTGTTGCCGTTCTGGGGCTCTGTGGGGTGTGTATGTGAACAGAGCCCCAGGACCAGCTTGCTTAGGGGACTCTCTCCAGGTTCATCTCTCTGTCGGTGATGGCTTTGTTAAGGAAGGGTTGGGAATCACTTTTTTTTAGGTGGTTGTAGAATTTAACAGCTCTTTTCTGGATTTCAATCATTAGTGGGTATTGGCTTAATTCTGCTCTGCATGCATTATTTGATGTTTTATGTTGTACACAGAGGATATTTTTGCAGAATTCTGCATGCAGAGTTTCAATTTGGTCTTGGTTGGTGAACGGAACCCATTCCTCACAACCATAAAGGGCAATGAGTTCTATGACTGATTCAAGTATTTTTTTGCCAGATCCTAATTGGTCTGTCGAATTTTATGTTCCTTTTGATGGAATAGAATGCCTTTCTTGCCTTGTCTCTCAGATCGTTCACAGCTTTGTGGAAGTTACCTGTGGGTGCTGATCTTTAGGCCAAGGTATGTATAGTTTTTTGTGTGCTCTAGGGCAACAGTGTCTAGATGGAATTTGTATTTGTGGTCCTGGCGACTGGACCTTTTTTGGAACACCATTATTTTGGTCTTACTGAGATTTACTTTCAGGGCCCAGGTCTGACAGAATCTGTGCATAAGGTCTAGGTGCTGCTGTAGGCCCTCCTTGGTTGGTGACAGAAGCACCAGATCATCAGCAGACATTTGACTTCAGATTCTAGTTGTAGTGCCCTAGCCAATTCATTGATATATATGTTGAAGAGGGTGGGCATCCCTGTCTCACCCCCGCGGCCTTGTGCCAATTTTGTGTCCATGGATTTTATAATATCGTCTGTTTTTCCCCCAAAATCATTTTCCACCCATTTGTAAAGCAGTCGAAGGCTTTTTTGAAATCAACAAAGCACGAGAAGACTTTGCCTTTGCCTTTGTTTTGGTTTGTTTGTTTGTCAATTAGGGTATGCAGGGTGAATACATGGTCTGTCGTAGGATAATTTGGTTAAAAGTCCATTTGACATTTGCTCAGTACATTGTTTTCACTGAGGAAATGTATGAGCCTGCTGTTAATGATAATGCAGAGGATTTTCAAAAGGTTGCTGTTGACGCATATCCCATGGTAGTTATTGGGGCAAATTTGTTTGTTCTTGTTAGAGGCAGAAAGATTGGAGAAGTGGTTTTCTCATCTCCATTTTGGATAAATAATTATTCTTGTTGTTTGTTTAGTGTTTTCCAATTTTCCCAGAAGTGGTTAGAGTCTATGGATTCTTCAATTACATTAAGCTGATTTCTGATGGGCTATTGATTATTTTCCCATAGTGTGTTTCTGTATTGTTTTAGTGATTCAGACTCAGGTTCTGAGTCTCTATGTTGTTAGTTGGACAAAAATGCTACCTCTCTCTAGCCCCCTCTCTCTCTCTCTGAGCCTCTCTCTCTCTCTAGCCCTCTCTCTCTCTAGCCCTCTCTCTCTCTCTGAGCCTCTCTCTCTCTCTGAGCCTCTCTCTCTCTGAGCCTCTTTCGCTCTCTGAGCCTCTCTCTCTCTCTGAGCCCCTCTCTCTCTCTGAGCCTCTCTCGCTCTCTGAGCCTCTCTCTCTCTGAGCCTCTCTCTCTGAGCCTCTCTCTCTCTCCCTCAGCCTCTCTCTCTCTCACCCTCTCTCTCTCTCTCTCTGAGCCTCTCTCTGAGCCTCTCTTTCTGTCTGGCCCTCTCACTCTGAGCCCTCTCTCTCTCTCTCTGAGCCTCTCTTTCTGTCTGGCCCTCTCTCTCTGAGCCTCTCTTTCTGTCTGGCCCTCTCTCTCACTCTGGCCATCTCTCTCTCTCACTCTGGCCATCTCTCTCTCTCACTCTGGCCATCTCTCTCTCTCTCTCTGTCTGGCCATCTCTCTCTCTCTCTCTCTCTCTGGCCCTCTCTCTCGCTCTCTCTCTCTGGCCATCTCTCTCACTCTGGCCATCTCTCTCTCACTCTGGCCATCTCTCTCTCTCTCTCTCTCTCTCTGGCCATCTCTCTCTCTCTGACCATCTCTCTCTCTCTCTGGCCATCTCTCTCTCTCTCTGGCCATCTCTCTCTCTCTCTGGTCATCTCTCTCTCTCTCTGGCCCTCTCTCTCTCTGGCCCTCTCTCTCTCTCTGGCCCCATCTCACCCTGGCCCCCTCTCTCCCCTGGCCCCCTCTCTCTCTCTCTTGCACTCTCTCTCTCTCTTTCTCTCTCTCTCTCTCTCTCTCTCTCTCTCTCTCTCTCCCTCTTTCACTCTCTGGCCCTCTCTCGCTCTCTCTGCCCCCCTCTCTCTGGCAAACTCTCCCTCTGGCCATCGCTCTCTGTCTCTAGCCCTCTCTCTGGCCCTCTCTTTGGCCCCCTCTCTCTCAATTCAATTCAATTCAATTCAAGGGCTTTATTGGCATGGGAAACATGTGTTAACATTGCCAAAGCAAGTGAGGTAGACAACATACAAAGTGAATATATAAAGTGAAAAACAACAAAAATTAACAGTAAACATTACACATACAGAAGTTTCAAAACAGTAAAGACATTACAAATGTCATATTATATATATATATATATATACAATGTACAAATAGTTAAAGGACACAAGATAAAATAAATAAGCATAAATATGGGTTGTATTTACAATGGTGTTTGTTCTTCACTGGTTGCCCTTTTCTCGTGGCAACAGGTCACAAATCTTGCTGCTGTGATGGCACACTGTGGAATTTCACCCAGTAGATATGGGAGTTTTTCAAAATTGGATTTGTTTTCGAATTCTTTGTGGATCTGTGTAATCTGGGGGAAATATGTCTCTCTAATATGGTCATACATTGGGCAGGAGGTTAGGAAGTACAGCTCAGTTTCCACCTCATTTTGTGGGCAGTGAGCACATAGCCTGTCTTCTCTTTAGAGCCATGTCTGCCTACGGCGGCCTTTCTCAATAGCAAGGCTATGCTCACTGAGTCTGTACATAGTCAAAGCTTTCCTTAATTTTGGGTCAGTCACAGTGGTCAGGTATTCTGCCGCTGTGTACTCTCTGTGTAGGGCCAGATAGCATTCTAGTTTGCTCTGTTTTTTTGTTAATTCTTTCCAATGTGTTAAGTAATTATCTTTTTGTTTTCTCATGATTTGGTTGGGTCTAATTGTGCTGTTGTCCTGCGGCTCTGTAGGGTGTGTTTGTGTTTGTGAACAGAGCCCCAGGACCAGCTTGCTTAGGGGACTCTTCTCCAGGTTCATCTCTGTAGGTGATGGCTTTGTTATGGAAGGTTTGTGAATCGCTTCCTTTTAGGTGGTTGTAGAATTTAACGGCTCTTTTCTGGATTTTGATAATTAGTGGGTATCTGCCTAATTCTGCTCTGCATGCATTATTTGGTCTTCTACGTTGTACACGGAGGATATTTTTGCAGAATTCTGCGTGCAGAGTCTCAATTTGGTGTTTGTCCCATTTTGTGAAGTCTTGGTTAAGTCTCTCTCTCTCTGGTCCCCTCTCTCTCTCTCTCTCTCTCTCTCTCTCTCTCTCTCTCTCTCTCTGACCCTCTCTCTCTCACTGCCCCCCTCCCTCTGGCCCTCTCTCTCTCTCTCTGGCCCTTTCTCTCTCTCGCTCTCTCTGGCCCTCTATCTATTTGGCCCTCTCTCTAGCCCTCTCTCTGGCCCTCTCTTTGGCCCCCTCTCTCTCTCTCTCCCTGGTCCCCTCTCTCTCTCTCTCTCTCTCTCTCTGACCCTCTCTCTCTCACTGCCCCCACCCTCTCTCTGGCCCTCTCTCTCTCACTGCCCCCCCTCTCTCTGGCCCTCTCTCTCTCACTGCCCCCCCTCTCTCTGGCCCTCTCTCTCTCTCTGGCCCTTTCTCTCTCTCGCTCTCTCTGGCCCTCTATCTATTTGGCCCTCTCTCTATCGCTCTGGCCCCCTCTCTCTCTCCTGCCCTCTCAATTCAATTACATTTGCTTTATTGGCATGACGTAACAATGTAAATATTGCCAAAGCTTACTTTGGATATTTACAATTTGAAAATAATAAGAATCAAAATTGTCAACGGGACAACAGTAACAACAATATCCAAGGATCAACATAATCATACATTGAACAATAACAATAAGTATACAGTAGAGGACATGTGCAGGTTAATTGTTCTGTCAGACACTGTCCCTCAACTTATGGCAGGCAGCAATGTAGTGCGCTGCCAACCCACAGCTCTCTGCGTCCTCCCCCAACAGGACAGGTGGCCTACTCTCATCAGAGAGGTCTTTGGAACCTTGAATAAGGGTTTCAAATTTGGGGAAATGACACTCTCTAATTGTTTTATATTTTTGACATTTTGTCAGGAAATGCAGCTCCGTCTCAGGTTCTGCTGTTGTGCAGTGGTTGCACAGCCTTTCCTCTACAGGGAGCCAGGTTCTGCTGTTGTGCAGTGGTTGCACAGCCTTTCCTCTACAGGGAGCCAGGTTCTGCTGTTGTGCAGTGGTTGCACAGCCTTTCCTCTACAGGGAGCCAGGTTCTGCTGTTGTGCAGTGGTTGCACAGCCTTTCCTCTACAGGGAGCCAGGTTCTGCTGTTGTGCAGTGGTTGCACAGCCTTTCCTCTACAGGGAGCCAGGTTTTCCCGTGTCTACTCTTCTCAATGGCAAGGCTGTGCTCACTGAGCCTGTACTTTGTCAAGGTTTTTCTAAGGTTTTGATCAGTAACCATGGTCAAATAGTTTGCCACTGTGTACTGTCGATTTAGGGCCGGATAGCACTGCATTTTGCTTTGTGCTTCTGTTTCCCAATAAGTAATGTAGTTTTGTTTTGACTGTGTTGTAAGTTATTTTATTCTGATTGATTGGATGTTTTGGTCCTGAAGCTTCAGTGTGTTAGTAGAACAGGTTTGTGAACTCAGCCCCAGGACCAGCTGGATGAGGGGACTGAGGCTTCAGTGTGTTAGTAGAACAGGTTTGTGAACTCAGCCCCAGGACCAGCTGGATGAGGGGACTGAGGCTTCAATGTGTTAGTAGAACAGGTTTGTGAACTCAGCCCCAGGACCAGCTGGATGAGGGGACTGAGGCTTCAATGTGTTAGTAGACCAGGTTTGTGAACTCAGCCCCAGGACCAGCTGGATGAGGGGACTGAGGCTTCAATGTGTTAGTCGAACAGGTTTGTGAACTCAGCCCCAGGACCAGCTGGATGAGGGGACTGAGGCTTCAATGTGTTAGTCGAACAGGTTTGTGAACTCAGCCCCAGGACCAGCTGGATGAGGGGACTGAGGCTTCAGTGTGTTAGTAGAACAGGTTTGTGAACTCAGCCCCAGGACCAGCTGGATGAGGGGACTGATGCTTCAGTGTGTTAGTAGAACAGGTTTGTGAACTCAGCCCCAGGACCAGCTGGATGAGGGGACTGAGGCTTCAATGTGTTAGTAGAACAGGTTTGTGAACTCAGCCCCAGGACCAGCTGGATGAGGGGACTGAGGCTTCAATGTGTTAGTAGAACAGGTTTGTGAACTCAGCCCCAGGACCAGCTGGATGAGGGGACTGAGGCTTCAATGTGTTAGTAGAACAGGTTTGTGAACTCAGCCCCAGGACCAGCTGGATGAGGGGACTGAGGCTTCAATGTGTTAGTAGAACAGGTTTGTGAACTCAGCCCCAGGACCAGCTGGATGAGGGGACTGAGGCTTCAATGTGTTAGTAGAACAGGTTTGTGAACTCAGCCCCAGGACCAGCTGGATGAGGGGACTCTTTTCTTTGCTCAGCTCTTGGCATTGCAGGGCTTGGTAATGATATGAGAGGGGTCACTGTATTTTAGATGTTTCCAAAACTTAATTGCTCTTTTTTGAGTTTTTATTATTTGTGGATATTGGCCTAATTCTGCCCTGCATGCATTGTTTGTGGTTTTCCTCTGGACATGTAGGAGAACCTTACGGGGTTTCAATCTCTCTCTCTGGCCCCCTCTCCCTCTGGCCCAAATCTCTCTGGCCCCCTCTCTCTCTCTCTAGCCCTCTCTCTCTCTCTCCCGCCCTCTCTCTCTCTCCCTCTGTCCCTCTCTCTCTCCCTCTGTCCCTCTCACTCTCTCTCTGGCCCTCTCTCTCTCTGGCCCTCTCGCTCTCATCTTTCCTGAAGTCCCCTGCTTCCCTATCTTTTCTGCTACAATTCTATACTTTTATCCCTCTGTTCTCTCTCCCTGCCCCCCTCTCACCATTCCCTTCTCTTTTCGGTCCTCGCTGACCTGTCAACCAATTTTTTTCCTCCCCCCGATCTCTTATCTTCCCTATCTCAATCCCTGTGTGTGTGTGTGTGTGTGTGTGTGTGTGTGTGTGTGTGTGTGTGTGTGTGTGTGTGTGTGTGTGTGTGTGTGTGTGTGTGTGTGTGTGTGTGTGTGTGTGTGTTAGACAGGGGTAATTGAGCTCAGAGAGTTTTCTGTCTTTGGTGACAGAGGGGAAATTGAAATCTTCAGAATCCGTTAGAGATGTCTATCATAGTCTCTCCTGATGTGTGTGTGTGTGGTGTATAGTGAGAAATGGGTATAATGGTGGTGGGGTTGGTTAGAGTTAGGGATATCCCTGAGATAAAACATCATGACAGCGGAAGAAGCAGTCGAAAGCTCATGCCTTGCCTTCCAAATGGTTCCCTATCTAGTGCCCTACTTTTGACTATTTAGGGAATACAGTGAAAATAAAGTGCCATTTAGAACACAGCCTACCTCAAACACAGAACGAGGGAGTTCCTTTACAATTCAGATGAAAGCCCAGGTCATTGTGACATTGACAGCTTGCTATACACTGAGTGGACAAAGCATTAGGAACACCTGCTCTTTCCTTTTTGTGTGCATTGCATCATCCATGACTTGATCCAGCTTGACTTGATGTGTTGTACAGGTGTGCAGAATGCCTCTCTGAAACTCCACAGGGTGAGATAGAGAGAGCAGATGGAAGGAAAGCGATGGAGAGAAAAAGAGGGAGAGAGAGGTACAGCATGTACCAAACAGGAGATGGTCTCATGTTTCCCCTCTCTCTCGCACTCTCAGCCACAAATCTGCACATCACACATATATAATGTAGGCATACATTTACAAACGCTCGCACACAAACACAAACTGAAATTCACACATTTGTATGGGTTGTTAAACTGTGTGCTATGCAGAGTTAGCATTCTGATCAGAAGAGCTCACTGTTCCACACTTGTGGCCTGTGTACTATTGCATAAACTGGGACGGTCTCCCCCAAATGGCTCCATTGTCCCTATATAGTGCTCTACTACTTCCCCTATATAGTGCTCTACCACTTCCCCTATATAGTGCTCTACCACTTCCCCTATATAGTGCTCTACTACTTCCCCTATATAGTGCTCTACCACTTCCCCTATATAGTGCTCTACCACTTCCCCTATATAGTGCTCTACCACTTCCCCTATATAGTGCTCTACCGCTTCCCCTATATAGTGCTCTACCGCTTCCCCTATATAGTGCTCTACCACTTTCCCTATATAGTGCTCTACCACTTTCCCTATATAGTGCTCTACCACTTTCCCTATATAGTGCTCTACCACTTTCCCTATATAGTGCTCTACCAATTCCCCTATATAGTGCTCTACCACTTTCCCTATATAGTGCTCTACCACTTTCCCTATATAGTGCTCTACCACTTCCCCTATATAGTGCTCTACCACTTCCCCTATATAGTGCTCTACCACTTCCCCTATATAGTGCTCTACCACTTTCCCTATATAGTGCTCTACCACTTCCCCTATATAGTGCTCTACCACTTCCCCTATATAGTGCTCTACCACTTCCCCTATATAGTGCTCTACCACTTCCCCTATATAGTGCTCTACCACTTCCCCTATATAGTGCTCTACCACTTCCCCTATATAGTGCTCTACCACTTCCCCTATATAGTGCTCTACCACTTCCCCTATATAGTGCTCTACCACTTTCCCTATATAGTGCTCTACCACTTCCCCTATATAGTGCTCTACCACTTCCCCTATATAGTGCTCTACCACTTCCCCTATATAGTGCTCTACCACTTCCCCTATATAGTGCTCTACCACTTTCCCTATATAGTGCTCTACCACTTCCCCTATATAGTGCACTACTTTTCATGTTTAACACTGCTGTGAACGGACATATTTGGAGGTTTGCAAAAGCTGTAATAGAGTGTCATCTTTGTAGAATGTGTTGTATGTAGCAGAGGTGGTGGACCTCTAATGAGTATCTTTACCTACAACTTGTTTCTCCCAGAGCTAAAGCCAATAGGGGGTTATCAAAGTAACTGTTGTGGGGTTAAACTAGTTTTCAGAATGTGTGTGTGTGTGTGGGGGGGGGATTAGCTGGTTTTAATGGGAAAATAACGTCAGAGCCAGTGGGACGTTTAATCCATCTGGGCTGATTCTGTTTCCATCACAGTTATTGATCACTAGTCAGATGACAAATCAAACAGGGGGCCGCTCTGCTGTGCTCGCTGTGAGGGTGTATGTGAAAGAGAGAGAGAGTGTGGGGCATGTCTGACACAGCATGTTAGTTTTTCTCCATGCATTACAGCATCAATAGCAACAGAAACAACTGCTGTAAGAAAGTCTTTTAGCGTTTTAAGACAGTATCAAGTTGGATTAAAGGCCTCTGTCAGTGAAGCCTGGTTAGTAACATCTATTTGGACAGTAGGTACAACTAACCTGTACATTCATTGACAACAGTAAACTAATGTTTGAATGCACCCATCCTGCTCTGTGTGTTGAACTCAGCTTTTTCTTCCATTTTCTCAGTCTCTTCTCTCTCTTACCAATACCCTTTCTCTGTTAAACTTTCTCCTTCCCTCTCTCTATCCCCCCCCACCCTCTGTCTCTAAGTGCTATTGGCTTTAAAGGGCAGCAGATCAGCAACAGATTAATACTGCATTTTGGGGCCATTTGTCTCTGCTGCTCCTGACTCTAACACCCTCCTCTCACCCCTCCCCCCTCTGCCCCAACTCCATCTCACCTCCTCCCCCCTCTGCCCCACCTCCATCTCACCTCCTCCCCCTCTGCCCCACCTCCATCTCACCTCCTCCCCCTCTGCCCACCTCCATCTCACCTCCTCCCCCTCTGCCCCACCTCCATCTCACCTCCTCCCTCCTCCCCCTCTGCCCCACCTCCATCTCACCTCCTCCCCCTCTGCCCCACCTCCATCTCACCTCCTCCCCCTCTGCCCCACCTCCATCTCACCTCCTCCCCCTCTGCCCCACCTCCATCTCACCTCCTCCCCCTCTGCCCCAAATCCATCTCACCTCCTCCCCCTCTGCCCCAACTCCATCTCACCTCCTCCCCCTGTGCCCCACCTCCTCCCCCTCTGCCCCACCACCTCCTCCCTCTGCCCCCCTCCTCCCCCTCTGCCCCACCACCTCCCCCCTCCCCTCTGCCCCACCACCTCCCCCTCCCCCTCTGCCCCACCTCCTCCCCACTACCTCCCCCTCCCCCTCTGCCCCACCTCCTCCCCACCTCCCCCTGCCCCACCTCCATCTCACCTCCTCCCCACCCCCCTGCCCCACCACCCCCCATCTGCCACCACCTCCCCCTCTGCCCCACCTCCTCCTCCCTCTGCCCCACCTCCTCCCCCTCTGCCCCACCACCTCCACCCTCTGCCCCCTCCTCCCCCCTCTGCCCCACCACCTCCCCCTCCCCCTCTGCCCCACCTCCTCCCCACTACCTCCCCCTCCCCCTCTGCCCCACCTCCTCTCCACCTCCCCCTGCCCCACCTCCATCTCACCTCCTCCCCCCCTGCCCCACCCCCCCATCTGCCACCACCTCCCCCTCTGCCCCACCTCCTCTTCCCTCTGCCCCACCACCTCCTCCCTCTGCCCCCCCTCCTCCCCCCTCTGCCCCACCACCTCCCCCTCCCCTCTGCCCCACCTCCTCCCCACTACCTCCCCCTCCCAATCTGCCCCACCTCCTCCCCACTCTGCCCGACCTCACCCCCTCTGCCCCCTCCTCCCCCCTCTTGCCTCCCTCCTACCTCCCCCTCTTGCCTCCCTCCCCCTCTTGCCTCCCTCCTACCCACCCCCTCTGTCCCACCTCCTCCCCCTCTGCCCCACCTCCTCCCTCTGCCCCACCACCTGCCCACCTCCTCCCCCCTCTGCCCCCCACCTCCTCCCCCTCTGCCCCACCACTTCCTCCCCCTCTGCCCCACCTCCCCCTCTTGCCTCCCTCCTACCCACCCCTCTGCCCCACCACCTCCCCCTCTGCCCCACCTCTTGTCTCATCTCCACCCACCACCCCCCTCTCACTTCCTCCGTCTCACCCCACACCTTCCTGCCATCCCCAGCCGCTGCTGCCCATCTGTGACACCCCCCCCCCCACCTTTCAATGGAGACGAATTACCCACTCTGTTGCTAGGAGATTAGAGTCGTCACGGTAACCTGTGCCTTGACAAAGTGGTTGTGATTGGTGACCAATGCACTTGAGGGCAGGGTCATCTCTCTCTGTGTTTAAAACAGATCACGTTTTGTGAGTGTCACTGTGCATATCAGAGGTTGTATGTCAGCAGGTTATTTGTGTGCATTTTATTTTTATCAGGGCAGGGTTAGGTCCTGGCTATATGACACTGATCCTGGCAGACAGAGATTGGCGAGGGCCACATAGGGAAGTGACTACTGTGAGACCGGAGAAACCTTTTACTGGCCGCCGCCGGACACTGATGAATGGACACGGGCTGTTATCGAACGCTACCCTAATCAGCCCAACGATCCAACAGCAACAACATTTTTCAATTTTGTCCCAACTGATAAGGGGCGGGCCATCAGCCACGTCAGGTTTCATTGGCCCAGCCCTCTGTCACTCGGAATAGACCATGATTAGGTACATTACCAGATGATCAAACACAAGGTGCTGATCTGGGGGGGAAGGATGTTTAGGGCTCAGGTGCGGAGGAAGGGTTGTGTGAGTGCGCGTGGATGGGTGTGTAGGGCTCAGGTGCGGAGGAAGGGTTGTGTGAGTGCGCGTGGATGGGTGTGTAGGGCTCAGGTGCGGAGGAAGGGTTGTGTGAGTGCGCGTGGATGGGTGTGTAGGGCTCAGGTGCGGAGGAAGGGTTGTGTGTGTGCGCGTGGATGGGTGTGTAGGGCTCAGATGCGGAGGAAGGGTTGTGTGTGTGCGCGTGGATGGGGTGTGTAGGGCTCAGGTGCGGAGGAAGGGTTGTGTGTGTGCGCGTGGATGGGTGTGTAGGGCTCAGGTGCGGAGGAAGGGTTGTGTGAGTGCGCGTGGATGGGTGTGTAGGGCACAGGTGTGGAGGAAGGGTTGTGTGTGTGCTCGTGGATGGGTTTGAAGTGGATGGGTGTGAAGGGCTCAGGTGTGGAGGAAGGGTTGTGTGTGTGCTCGTGGATGGGATTGAAGTAGGATGGAAATGGAAAAAGTGTGTGTGTAGGGTTAGTGACACATGGGGCAAAAACAGAAAAATACAAATGAAGAGGAATATTTGATATTCACAGTTCGACATTCCATCTCTGTAGGGTTGTGAAGAGATGTAAAATGTAAAACAGCCATAAAATAAGTTTGTCAATTTTGTTTTTGTCTCCCTCCATTACACACATACAGATGTAACAGACACAGGGTACAAGGCTCCCCATCCAAACGGGAAATATCAAGTGTGAAAATGTGAAATTTCATCTGTCGCCTAGAAAGCCAGTCACCTGCCCAGCCTGGGATGTTGACTAATGTGACAGAAAATTAACAATTAAAAATATCACACAAGCCTGGAGCATCGGGCGACGCAGTGCAGCTCGTTCACAATCCACTAGACACCCTAATTGCTTTGTAGAACATTCGGGTTGAAGTTTTGTTTTGTAGGTAAGGAGCTGCATGGATGCACACTGGAAATTGAGTTAGAAATTACTGCTGCTACAGACCTACCATGAATACCAGATATTTGAACTGTACACACAACCACCCCTTTTGATGACCGTGAAGCAGCATTTCCTTTCAGAAGGAAATTGACTATAGGCCCTGGAGGAATGAAACGGGTTGTGTGCGGCGTGTGCAATGCTCAGGTATTACCCAGCGTGCCCGTTAATAAGGTCAAACAAACACTTACTGTACAGTTTGAATATCACGCTTTCTGTACGAGTGTGCATGGTGTATGTGTTAAGAGTGCCATATGAATATCATTAGGTCTCTGTACTACTGCAGAGTAGGTAGTCATCATTTCACAGCTTCACTGGCTTAGAAAACGCGGCAGGTAGCCACGCGGTTAAGAGTGCTGAGCTAGTAACCGAAAGGTTGCTGGTTTGAATCCCCGAGCTGACTAGGTAAAATAAATCTGAAGTGCCTTTAATTGCTCCTGAAAAACCGCTCTGGATAAGAGCGTCTGTTAAATCCCTGAGAGGACGGGCTGGCTAGGTCTTTGGTTAAAGTGGACTGCAGGACAGGAGTGGAGGGAGACCAATGCCATCTTATTTGAGCCTTCACCTGTTTTCCCCACTTACCAATTTACGTGCTGCACAGTATTCCTACCTGCCGCAAATTGACACACAGAAGCACACACAGGTCCTGCTGCTGACAGGTAAATCCTTGGAGTGTTTAATAACAGATGAATACCCCCCTTTAAATGAATACAGCTCACCTGGCAGAACTGACTGGGTGCTGCTGGTGACCAGCTCAGGAGTAGTGTAGCAGGAAGAAATACACCAACAACATAACTCATCAGCACACAAACCAAGGCGCGTGACAAACCAAGGCGTGTTCGGTCTGCTGGCCTGTCTTTGTGAGAGGGGAAGTGACATTAGCCCGCAAACGTGATACATTGTCAGAACGCCCAAATCACAGTCTAGTCAGCACTCTGCCAGACCTGACACACACTTTAATAAACTAGGTAGCCTACACACATGCAGCCCCCCTCCCCGTCAAAGGGAGAAATACTCCCAGAGCTTAAGACATCTCTAAGCAGTGTGTGAGAGCGAAATAGATGGGAAACACTCCTCACACCACTTCAAATACAGAAATTACTTTTTCGTAGGTTAGAACTCACGGAGAAGGTTAGTAAAATTAAGCAGTTGGAGACCTATTCAACCTCTCTTTCATATCGTCTGAGATCCCCAAGGATTGGAAAGCTGCCGCAGTCATCCCCCTCTTCAAAGGGGGAGACACCCTGGACCCAAACTGTTACAGACCTATATCCATCTCCGCTGTGCAATCTGGTTTCCGAGCCGGTCACGGGTGCACCTCAGCCACGCTCAAGGATATAACTGCCATCGATAAAAGACAGTACTGTGCAGCCGTCTTCATCGACCTTGCCAAGGCTTTCGACTCTGTCAATCACCATATTCTTATCAGCAGACTCAGTAGCCTCGGTTTTTCGGATGACTGCCTTGCCTGGTTCACCAACTACTTTGCAGACAGAGTTCAGTGTGTCAAATCGGAGGGCATGCTGTCCGGTCCTCTGGCAGTCTCTATGGGGGTGCAGGGTTCAATCCTCGGGCCGACTCTTTTCTCTGTATATATCAATGATGTTGCTCTTGCTGCGGGCGATTCCCTGATCCACCTCTACGCAGACGACACCATTATATATACATCCGGCCCGTCTTTGGACACTGTGCTATCTAACCTCCAAACGAGCTTCAATGCCATACAACACTCCTTCCGTGGCCTCCAACTGCTCTTAAACGCTAGTAAAACCAAATGCATGCTTTTCAACCGTTCGTTGCCTGCACCTGCACGCCTAACCAGCATCACCACCCTGGATGGTTCCGACCTTGAATATGTGGACATCTATAAGTACCTAGGTGTCTGGCAAGACTGTAAACTCTCCTTCCAGACTCATATCAAACATCTCCGATCGAAAATCAAATCTAGAGTCGGCTTTCTATTCCGCAACAAAGCCTCCTTCACTCATGCCGCCAAACTTACCCTAGTAAAACTGACTATCCTACCGATCCTCGACTTCGGCGATGTCATCTACAAAATTGCCTCCAACACTCTACTCAGCAAACTGGATGCAGTTTATCACAGTGCCATCCGTTTTGTCACTAAAGCACCTTATACCACCCACCACTGCGACCTGTATGCTCTAGTCGGCTGGCCCTCGCTACATATTCGTCGCCAGACCCACTGGCTCCAGGTCATCTTCAAATCCATGCTAGGTAAAGCTCCGCCTTATCTCAGTTCACTGGTCACGATGGCAACACCCATCCGTAGCACGCGCTCCAGCAGGTGTATCTCACTGATCATCCCTAAAGCCAACACCTCATTTGGCCGCCTTTCGTTCCAGTTCTCTGCTGCCTGTGACTGGAACGAATTGCAAAAATCGCTGAAGTTGGAGACTTATCTCCCTCACCAACTTCAAACATCTGCTATCTGAGCAGCTAACCGATCGCTGCAGCTGTACATAGTCTATCGGTAAATAGCCCACCCATTTTTACCTACCTCATCCCCATACTGTTTTTATTTATTTACTTTTCTGCTCTTTTGCACACCAATATCTCTACCTGTACATGACCATCTGATCATTTATCACTCCAGTGTTAATCTGCAAAATTGTAATTATTCACCTACCTCCTCATGCCTTTTGCACACAATGTATATAGACTCCCCTTTTTTTCTACTGTGTTATTGATTTGTTAATTGTTTACTCTATGTGTAACTCTGTGTTGTCTGTTCACATTGCTATGCTTTATCTTGGCCAGGTCGCAGTTGCAAATGAGAACTTGTTCTCAACTAGCCTACCTGGTTAAATAAAGGTGAAATAAAAAAACTGTAAAAAACTGAGGTTAAGGTTAGGAAAGGGGCTAGCAAACAGAGTTAGAGGGGAGAAAGGTTGACTCACCATGACAAGGGTTTGGACTATAGAATACTGTCCAGCCATCCCTACCACAGAAGACCCGGGATTTCAAACCCACAACATGCCTCAGAAGCACAGACAACACCATGTTACTGACCCAGAAAAGCTACATCTTGGCAATATAGCACAGAGTTTCTAAACCCAGAGGTGAAACATCGCGAGACTTCAGGATACGATTGCAAAGCAGACCAGGCGGAGTTTGAGAAGTCAATAAGAGAAGTGAAAAATGATTCCTTAGTTCATCCTCACAACCTACAGTCGGGCTAATCAAAGGCGTGCCTTAGATTTGACAGCCTGCATATGCGCAGTTTGGCATGAGATGGCCGTTAGACCCGATTGTGTTTATGTGCATGAGTTCAGCTAGCCAATGTCACCTCAAAGTGTGATCAGGGATTTCCATTGGAGAAGCAGTTTCTGCCGAGCTTCTTACTGTACTGTCTGACTATAGTTTCAGGATTTCGTTGACGCAGATTCTTTTGAATCTCCAAATCAGACAAACATTTTGCATCTTAAACTGTGGACATTAAATTAAGGGGATGAATATATTGAACTGGTAATCTCCAAGGGAGCTCATTTTAGATGTTACAACACCCTCTACAGGGCTGATAGCACAGAACATCTGGTGAGGCATCCAACTACACTGACCAAAAATAAAACAAAATAAGATGGAGTTACAGTTCATAAGGAGTTTAGTCAATTGAAATAAATTCATTAGACCCTCAACTATGGGTTTCACATGACTGGGAATACAGATATGCATCTGTTAAAATTAATTTTAAAAAGTAGTGGTGGATTAGAAATCAGTATCTGGTGTGACCACCGTTTGCCTCATGCAGCGTGACATCTCCTTAGCATCGAGTTGATCAGGTTGTTTGTGGCATGTTGTCCCACTGTTCAATGGCTGTGCAAACTAGTTTTTTTATTGGCGTGAACTTGCTGTCATAAACCTCAATTCAGATCCAAAACATGCACAATGGTGACATTTCTGGTGAGTTGTTCATAGCTCTGCATGCCCATACCATAACGCCACCATGGGGCACTCTTCACAAAGTTGACATCAGCAAATCACTGATCCACGACAAAAAAAAAAAAACTAGGTCTGCCGGTTACAGTTGAAACAGGATTTATCCGTGAAGAGCACACACCTCCAGTGTGCCAGTGGCCATCGAAGGTGAGCATTTGCCCACTGACATCAGTTGATGCCGAACTGCAGTCAGGTCAAGACCCTAGTGAGGACAACGAGCATGCAGATGAACTTCCCAGGGACGTTTTGACAGTTGGTGCAGAAATTATTTGGTTGTGCCAACCCAGATTCATCAGCTGGATGTGGTCCTGGGCTGGAATGGTTACACGTGGTCTGTGATTGTGAGGCCGGTTGGACGTACTGCCAAATTTTAAAACGACGTTGGCAGCTCTGGACATTCCTGCAGTAGCACGTCAATTGCATGCTCCCTCAACTTGAGACATCTGTGGCATTGTGTTGTGTGACAAAACCGCACATTTTAGTGGCCTTTAGTCCCTAGCACAAGGTGCACCTGTTTAATGATCGTGGTTTAATTAGCTTCTTGATATGCCACACCTGTCAGGTGGATGGATTATCTTTGCAAAGGAGAAACACTTGAATTGAGAAATAGGCTTTGTGCATATTGAACATTTCTGGGATCTTTTATTTCAGCTCATAGGACCAACACTTTAAATGTTTATATTTTTGTTCAGTATAGATCGTCACTCATAACAGAAGACATCTAGGCCAGAGGCTGGTGGGAGGAGCTATAAGACAGGCTCATTGTCATGGCTGGAATGGAAGCTTCAAATGTAGTTTCATGTTTTTGATACCATAGCAGCCATCACGATAAGACTTACAGCACTTCCCACCAGCCTCTTCTAAGCCTACTGAAGTTAATGCTGAAGGAAAGCCCAGGGATAACCTTAACAAGAAACTAAAGCACATTTCAACAAAAATTACTTGGACATTCCAGGATTTCAAAGGGCACCAACCACCAAGTCAATAAACCATCAAGTTACTTCTTAATTAAAAAAAAAAAAAAAAATCATACTTGGAATACTTTAAAAAGTGAGCCTATACAACAAACACTCTGCCTCCCTTGCTAACCTTATAGCACAGTTTAATTGTGCAAATTGTTATTTATTTTTTTAAAGTATAATTTAAGAACCTTTCCTAGTATGATTGCAGGTAAACCGATTCACATACAAAGGAACAAAATGTAAAGCACAAGTTAGAATTCAAGAATGATATTGCATTAAGACAACGTTCTGTTTTGGACAAGACTCATTCACTAGCAACACCAGTTGGTCCGCAATAGAGGCTATGTCAATAAAATATCATTTAAGAAAACATGGCTCAGTCTTTTTTAAAAAGAACGATGGGGACGCAGAGAGAATTCCAACAGAACCACACCTTTCTATGCCACCAGTTAATCAGAGATTTGAGAAGCACGTCAGGAACAGTAGCAAACAGTCTTTTGAGTAGTTTCCCAGACAAAGATTAAGCCTAGACATGGAATAAAAAGCACTTGAAAGAATCTCCATTTAGCATGCAGGACTAGGCTTAATCTTTGTCTGGGAAACAGCCCCTTTGTGCATGTGTGTGGAAGTGGTGTGTCAGGGCTCCATGTGTTCCTGGTCACACGACGACTCTGACAGACTGCTGAAGAATCCCGCATCCTGGATGCGAATGTTGCCGTCAGAATTTTCACAGGTGCTGCAGTCAAAGGGTAGAGGGCTGGGGCTCTGGGGGACCCCAGAGTCATGGCTGTGGCCCAGACTTGACGTGGTGCTGGTGAGGCTGAAAGTACGGAATAAAAAGGGTAGAGGTCATGTCGGCTTGCTTCGTTTCTCCGACAGCATCTGATATCAAATCATGCATTTTTTCATAGACAATCGCTGTTGAGAGTCAATGGATGTCATTGAAAAACAGTCTTAATCAATCTGTCAAATTTAGTACGAAATCTGTAGCTTCTTGATATGCCACACCTGTTAGGTGAGTTCATACCGTTACTTACCTTTCACAGTCTGAGTTGAAGTACACCTTGCTGCCCTTCTCTATGGGGAAGCGTGTGCGGTGACAGTCGCTACACATCTGGATGGCCTGTGCCACTGTGTAGCGTGTCCGGCCCAAGACGCATGCCTCCATCTTGGTCGTACTCAGCTGGGATTGGAGGAACAGGTGCACTCTACTGTCAGACAGCAGCAGGGGGTCCTGGAGGATACTGGGGACGAGGAGAAAAATTTTCATTTGTTGGCTAATTAATAAACAGTGATACATACAACTATCAAGAACACCACACAAGCCGTATTTCCAATTTGTTTTTGAAGTTAACAGTGCTCCAGGTTACAAAGTGTGGTAGGAGATTAAGTGAATTGTTATTCTAAGCTCTGGTACCCTATGCCAAATCTCTATGACAGGAGAAACTAGGCAAAAATGAGATCAACATTATAATCAGTTCATAAATGGCTTCTGTTTCAAGTGGAGTGGAGGAAATGAATGAAGTTGCTGGTAAAAGCCACTGGATGGCGTTTGGTGCCATAAATATAACATCTTATACAGAGGCTTTACAAAGGAAATGTCATACTAGAGGAAAATCTGAATTCATGTGATGGAATTATATTGCTATTCATTTGGGATAGAAATATCCCCCCCAAAAATGTTTCCTAATGTACAAAAGGGGATGTACACCAGATTGCTATGGACTCTGACCAGTGGTGTAAAGTACTTTAGTACATGAAAGCATCTTTACTTTCATTTTTTTGTATCAGTACTTTATTTGACAACTCTATACATTCTCCCGACACCTAAAAGTACATTACAGTTTGAATGCTTAGCAGGACAGAAATGGTTCAATTCACACATAAGAACATTCCTGGTCTTCTACTGGCTCTGATCTGACACGTTTTGTATGTACATTTGGTTGTTGGAGCGTGCCCCTGGCTTTCCCTTAAATTTAAAAAACAAGAAAATGGTGCCATCTGGTTTGCTTAAAGGAATTTGAAATTGACACTTTTGATACTTCAGTATATTTGAGTATATTTTCTATTAACACATCTTTGCTTTAGTTTGGTAATGGGTATTTTCCACCACTGCAACTAACCAACATTTTATTTTTGGGTTATTAAACTAATTGACAAACTTCAGTTCAATTACTTGAATTCCATTTAGTTTGTGAGGCCAATGCTGAGAGAGATATCAAGTCAGGGGCTGTGGGACGCACGCCTGAAGGGAGTTGTAGTTTTCATTAAGCAAATATTCAACCTAATTCAGCGTAGAAACATGGTAATTAACTACAATGACCATAATCCATTTGAACCTGATCTAACATCTCTGGAGATACCTGAAAATAGCTGTGCAGCGACACTCCCCATCCAAGCTGAGAGCTTGAGGGGATCTGCAGAATAGAAAGGGAGAAACTCACCAAACACAGTTGTGACAAACTTGTAGTGTCATACCCAAGAAGATTTGAGGCTGTAGTCGCTGCTTCATCAAAGTACTGATTAAAGGGTTTGAATACTTATGCAAATGTGATTTACGTTTATTTTTAATACATTTGCAAAAATGTAAAAACCTGTTTTTGCTTTGTCATTATGGGGTATTGTGTGTAGATTGATGAGGGAAAACATTTAATTAATTTTAGAATAAGGATGTAAAGTAACAAAATGTGGATAAAGTCAAGGCTCTGAATACTTTCAGAATGCCCTGTATAGCTGTTCTCGTCTGGCTGCTACTGCCTGAGATGGTTACTTTAAGGAATGAAAAGTAATCAAATAGAAACTTAGTCATATTATTTTATAAGTTAATGTTCACCATTTTTGGCTCCATTTCTATTAGAAAGCTCAACTCATTGTAACGTCATTTCATAATGTATTTTTTTAAAATTCGAACCTTAAATCAAAAGCTGTGATTTTTTTCAAATCTAAACTAAACGACTTCCAAAAGCACTAATTGTTCATCACTATTGACCAGACAACCACTTGAGGTAGGAAAACATCTGACAAACTGACTTTGGTTGCATCAGACCCATAGATGGGCTATGTCTGGATCATCCCTTCAAACCTTTTGAACATGCAAAACCTGGCAGCCATTCATAAGGCTGAGGAGAGGAATAAACAAGGACACTTACATCTCTAGAAACTCCCGCAGGCCATTCATCCTCTGGTTGACCTTGTAGGGGTTTTTCATACTGAAGAAAGGGTTCCGGGGAGGCAGTTTGGGCAACTCTCTGGAAAGGGACAACAGTGGCTTTCAATGTGGCACTGTCATAGGATGCCACCTTTCCAACAAGTCTGCCCTGCACCTGTCAACAGTAAGTGCTGTTATTGTGAAGCGGAAACGTCTAGGAGCAACAACAGCTCAGCTGCGAAGTGGTAGGCCACAAGCTCACAGAACAGGAATGCAGAGTGCTGAAGAGCATCTATCCTCGGTTGCAACAGAGTTTCAAACTGCCTCTGGAAGCAACGTCAGCACAATAACTGTTCGCTGGGAGTTTCATGAAATGGGTTTCAATGTCCGAGCAGCAGCACACAAGCCCAAGATCACCATGCACAATACCGAGTGTTGGTTGGAGTGGTGTAAGCTTGCAATCATTGGATTTTGGAAATGCGTTCTCTGGAGTGATGAATCAAGAGAACGCTACCTGCCCCAATGCAGTGCAAACTAAAGTTTGGTGGAGGAATAATGTTCTGGGACTGTTTTTCATGGTTGGGGAGAGGCCCCTTAGTTCCATTGAAGGGAAATATTAACACTACAGCATACAATGAATTTCTAGACAATTCTGTACCACCAACTGTGGGAGCATAACAATGCCCCGTGCACAAAGCGAGGTCCATACATAAATCGTTTGTCAAGATCAGTGTGGAAGAACTTCACTGGCCTGCAAAGCCCTGACATCAACCCCATCAAACACCTTTCGAATGAATTGGAATGCCGACTGCGAGCCAGGCCTAATCACTCAACATCAGTGACAGACCTCACTAACGCTCGTGGCCGAATGGCAGCAAGTCCCGCAGCAATGTTTCTACACTAATGAAAAGCCTTCCCAGAAGAGTGGAGGATGTTATAGCAGCAAAGTGGCAACTAACTGCATATTAATGCTCATGATTTTGGAAAGAGATGTGGACACCTGCTCGTGGACACCTGCTCGTCGAACACCACATGACCAAAAGTATGAATAGTCAACCCCTGAAAGACAAGTGCATACATCATTGCAGGAGTGATCAAATGATGCAGTGAAGAGGGCCTACAGTGAACTATCACTATGGATTATACGTACATGAGCATAGTGTTGTCCTGCAGACGCTGCCGGAGCCAAACAAACTCACTGTATCGCCTCCGCACAGAGGAAGTCTTCTTCCTAAAACACATGCTATTGGTCTTAACACAGGAAGAAGGTAAATCAAATTAGCAGAGGGTTTATAGCCAATATTACCCCACTTCAGATTGTCATGAAGTTAGAAGTTGCCAATAAATACACAGCTTCCTCAATCTCTCAGAAGCTGAAGATGTTAATGTTTAATGATGTTCATCAAGTGAAGTGTGCTGTGCAGTAGTACTCACATGTAAACAGATCTCATAGTCAACGTGCGTGTGCCAGAAGTCATCTTCGTGGAATTGTGGCTTCTGGACCCAGACACTGACAAACTCCTGCAAAAGAAAGAACAGTGTTCAGAGGGGAACTGTGTGGCATTTTTTTTGCTCAAGAGCAATGAAGTCACAGGAGAGGAAACATTTCAGCAGAAATGTTACCCAACCTGTCAGTGTGATTTTTTTTAGTTGTGCTTTTCTATAAACCAATTTCTGTGTTCATGCAAGTGACTAAACGAATCCTCACTATCAGTATCTGCAATTTGGCAGTACGCCCAGAACCTTGTTTAGAGAAAGAAATCTCAGTTTCATCGTCCCAGCTTAAAGAAACCTTGAGGTATTGGTCAGTCACGTGAGTATAGCAAACATTATGAATAAGCGAAATCATTCAAATTTAACTTGTCAGTATTTAAGGGAACTAATGGGACTGCCATGTTAGAGCTCACTTCAGACCAGTACTTTATGCACTGAAGTTTGACTGACCTCCAGCTTGCTGACAAAGAGTATTAATTTAAGACAGACTTAGTGTGCAGTGTAATCATTTTCACAACAAGGAAAAACTAAACAGTATAGGTTTAATAGAGAGTTAATGTTCACCAGCTCTGCCTTCATCCTTGACAACTACAGCATGTGCAGTCTTTCCAGACCAGCACTAAAACCCAATAAGGTTTATTGGCTCTGGGACAAGAACAAAAGTCAGCACATCATATAGCTCTCCATGAGCAGAATTAGAGAGTCATGACAGGTCTATCACTTGCCTGTTTCATTAGACTGTCAATCTCCATCGTAGACTGGAATCTGGGGGAGATGGGACAGAACCGCATTCAGTCAATTGGCAAACTGGCAAGAATGAGGTTGTGCTTCTCTAGTAACGGTTTTTCTACAGTTAATTTACTGACAGTCAGTTCTATTACGTAAAACCATCACAGAGATGGAAAAAAATGGCAATGTTTAGTCAAACACTCTCTGGCACACAAAGCCTACCCGACCCTTTCAAGTTCTCCTCTAAACTAGGGCTGAGAATTGCCAGGTAACTCGTGATACGAAATCGGGTCACTTAGGTGGCGATTCAATTGCAATTTGAAGTACCAAACATATAGCTCAATACATGTCTACTGCAGTGAGACAATAGAAACGAGTTGATCAGTCAGGGAAATAAAAAGCTGAATTATTGGCTCACTAAATAAGAAAAAAATTGAGAACAAGCTACAGGATGAAAAAAAAAAAAAGAGTTTGAGCAGGTACAGCCCACTAGCGCTAGCTAACTCTAACAGAAAATATTGTTACTTGTTGTCAAAGTACCAATATACTGTCCAAAATAATATCGCAATATGAAAGAGATTTTTCACCCATCCCTACTATAAACCAGGCCGCAGAGTAAACGACATGATTCTCCATGCACCTGGATAAACGACATTCATATGCCGGAATCATTTGGCAACTTTCTGTATTCAACACAATACATCCTGATATTCTGTTGCAAACTTGCAACCATGGACGCCAATGTGCGTCTCAAGTCAGTGGGTTTTCACCAGTCGGGTCAGAAGAGTGCTGTTCAATGCGAACACATCAGACCCACAAACCAGCAATACAGGTGTACCCCATGGCAGTGTCCTTTTGCCAGTTCTGTTCACACTCTACATCAACAATTGTACCCCTATAAGAATCAGGATGCGCACAGTAAAATATGCTGATGATACAGCAATTGTTGATTTAATAGGTGACAATAAGGGATCATAGCTTTCACCTGATCAGTCTACGGCACAGTTTCCCAAAGTCGGTCCTTGGGACAATCCTGGGTGCACGTTTTGGTTTTTGCTGTAGCACTACACAGCTATTCAAATAACCAACTCATCATCAAGCTTTGATCATGTGAATCAGTTGTGTAGTGCTAGGTCAAAAAACAAATCTGCACCAAGGGAGGCCCTAGGACAGAGTTTGGGAAACCTTGGTCTACGGCACAGAAAGAGCATGTTTTGCAAAAATGTAAAGTTCAGTCAATTGAGTTCTATTCGCAGGCTACAGTAAAATGTTTAACGTGTGCAATGATGTGCCAAAGGAATCTGATTTGAGTGCATTATAGGGTAAACAGTTAAGTGATATGTCAAGGTGCCGATCCATCATTATTGTGTAACTAATGTTCGGGAATGATTATAATGGAGAAAGCTGATCAGAGAGCAGCCCTACCTTTATTTTGAACTATCAGTAGCAAAAAACATGATCCAGTGACACACTCACAGAACGTTCTCACTGTGTGGCGTTTTTGGGAAACACATGTTACGTGGGCTGTTGTAGGACAGATGCATGGTTAAAGAGTTCCATAACTATCAGGAAACCGGGCCCAGATCTGCAACTGACATGGAGCCCATCCACAGACATACCATTTCAATTTCCTCTTTGTATTAAACTATGGCATGGGACCACACAGCAGTCATACCGCTCAGGAAGGAGACGCATAGTCTCCTAGAGAGGAACTTTAGTGTAAAAAGTGCAAATCAATTCCAGAACAGCAAAGGACCTTGTGAAGATGCTGGAGGAAACAGGTACAAAAGTATCTATATCCACAGTAAAACGAGTCCTATAGCGACATAACCTGAAAGGCTGCTCAGCAAGGAAGCCACTGCTCCAAAACCACCATAAAAAAAGCAAGACTACGGTTGGCAACTGCACATGTGGACAAAGATCATGCTTTTAAGAAATGTCCTCTGGTCAGATGAAACAAAAATTGAACCGTTTGTCCATCGTTATGTTAAGAGGAAAAGCAAGAAGCTTGCAAGCCGAAGAACACCATCCAACCATGAAGCACAGAGATGGCAGCATCATGTTGTGGGGGTGCTTTGCTGCAGGAGGGACTGGTGCACATCAAAATAGATGGCATTATGAGGGAGCGAAATGATGTGGCTATATTAAAGCAACATCAAGGCATCAGTCATGAAGTAAAAACTTGGTCGCAAATGAGTCTTCCAAATGGACAATGACACCAAGCATACTTCCAAAGTTGTGGCAAAATCGCTTAAGGACAACAAAGTCAAGGTATTGGAGTGGCCATCAAAAAGCCCTGACCTCAATCCCAGAGGAAATGTGTAGGCAGAACTGAAAAAGCATGTGCAAGAAAGGATGCCTACAAACCTGACTCAGTTTCACCAGCCCTGTCAGGAGGAATGGGCCAGAATTCACCCAATTTATTGTGGGAAGCTTGTGGAAGGATACCCAAAACATGTGACCCAAGTTAAATATAAAGGCAATGCTACCAAATGCTAATTGTGTAAACTTCTGACCCACTGGGAATGTGATGAAAGAAAGAAATAATTATATTATTCAGACATTTCACATTCTTAAAATAAAGTGGTGATCCTAACTGACCTAAGACAGGGATTTTTTACTAGGATTATATGTCAGGAATGGTGAAAAACCGAGTTCCTGCATTGGTAAACTTCTGACTTCAACTGAACATATTCTCATTCACCCCTTTAGATGTGTGTATTAGGTAGTTGGAGAATTGTTAGATATTACTGCACTGTCAGAACTAGAAGCACAAGAATTTAGCTACACTCACATTACCATCTGCTAACCATGTGTCTGACAAGTTTTGATTTGAAGGGTTTCTTTATTTGTACTGTTAACATAAGATTCAACAGACAAACTGAACAAGTTCCACAGACATGTGACTAACAGAAATAACATGTCCCTGAAAAAAAAAGGGGGGGGGGGTAAAAGAAAATAGAAAAAAAGTCAACGTAGCTGGTGGCCACACCAGATACTAAGTACTGCAGTGCATCTCCTCATGGATTGCACCAGATTTGCCAGTTCCTGCTGTGAGATGTTAACCCACTCTTCCACCAAGGCACCTGCAAGTTTCTGGACATTTCTGGGGGGGGGGCCCTAGCCCTTACCCTCCGATCCAACTGGTCCCAGACGTGCTCAATGGGATTGAGATCCGGGCTCGTCGCTGGACATGGCAGAACACTGACATGCCCGTCTTGCAGGATATCAGCCACACTGCTCGTTCTGTAAGTGGTGGCATTATCATGCTGGAGGGTCAAGTAAGGATGAGCCTGCAGGAAGGGTACCACATGAGAATGTCTTCCCTGTAATGCACAGTCCGATGATGCTGTGACACACCGCCCCAGACCATGACGGACCCTCCACCTCGATCCTGCTCCAGAGTACAGGCCTCGGTGTAAGGCTCATTCCGTCGACGATAACGATAAGCGCGAATCCGACAATCACCCCTGGTGAGACAAAACCGCAACTCGTCAGTGACGAGCACTTTTCTCCAGTCCTGTCTGGTCCAGCGACGGTGGGTTTGTACCCATAGGAGACGTTACCAGTGAGGTCAGGTGAGGAACTGCCTTACAAGCCCTCAGTCCAGCCTCTCTCAGCCTATTGCGGACAGTCTGAGCACTGATGGAGGGATTGTGCATTCCTGGTGTAACTCGGGCAGTTGTTGCCATCCTGTACCTGTCCCGCAGGTTTGATGTTCAGATATACCGATCCTGTGCAGGTGTAACACGTGGTCTGCCACTGCGAGGACGATCAGCTGTCCGTTTTGTCTCCCTGTAGCGCAGTCTTAGTTCATATTGTAGAATAGTGAAGACGTCAAAACTAAGAAATAACATCTGGAATCTTGTAGTGACCAAAAATTTGACTAGTCAAAATATTTTAG
Source organism: Oncorhynchus keta (assembly GCF_023373465.1). Classification (NCBI taxonomy): domain Eukaryota; kingdom Metazoa; phylum Chordata; class Actinopteri; order Salmoniformes; family Salmonidae; genus Oncorhynchus; species Oncorhynchus keta. Next base: position 27,002,169 of record NC_068440.1, on the reverse strand, counting down.
ATTCTTCAAAGTAGCGACCCTTTGCAAACGCTTGGCACTCAACCAGCTGAGTTCTCATATGCTGAGCACTTGTTGGCTGCTTTCCCTTCAGTCTGTGGTCCAACTCAACCCAAACCATGTCAATTTGGTTGAGGTCGGGTGATTGTAGAGGCCAGATCAGATACAGCACTCCATCACTCTCCTTGGTCAAATAGCCCTTCCACAGCCTGGAGGTGTGTTTCAGGTCATTATCCTTCTGACAAACAAAATTATGTTTCCACTAATGATGGTGTATCGCTGCAGAATGCTGTGGTAGCCATGCTGGTTAAGTGTGCCTTGAATTTTAAAAAATCTATTAAAAATTACTGACAGTGTCCCCAGCAAAGCACCACCACACCATGGTGGGAACCACACATGCGGAGGTCCGTGCACCTACTCTGCATCACAAAGACACGGAGGTTGGAACCAAAAATCGCAAATTTGGACTCACACCAGAAGGACAGACTTGCAGTCTATTTTCCATTGCTCATGTTTCTTGGCCCAAGCAAGTCTTCTTATTGGTGACCTTTAGTAGTGGTTTCCTTGCAGCAATTCAACCATGAAGGCCTGATTCACAGTCTTCTCTGAACAATTGAAGTTGAGATGTGTCTTACTTGAACTCTGACACATTTATTTGGGCTGCAATTTCTGAGACTGGTAACTAATGAATGTATCCTCTGCAGCAGAGCCAACTCTGGGTCTTCCTTTCCTGTGGCAGTCCTCATGAGAGCAAGTTTCATCATAGCACTTGACGGTTTTTGCGACGGCACTGAAATTTTCCAGATTTAGACATTAAGGTCAGTCAAAGTAATGGACTGTCATTTATCTTTGCTTACTTGAGCTGTTCTTGCCATTATATGGACTTGGTCTTTTCCCAATTGCACAAAGGAAAGAAATTCCACAAATTAACAAGGCACACCTGTTAATTGAATTGCATTCCAGGTGACTACCTCATGAGGCTGGTTGACAGAATCCTAAGAGTGCAAACCTTTGAAGTAAATGTTTTTATTTTATTTTTTATTTCACCTTTATTTAACCAGGTAGGTAAGGTAATGAGGTAAGGAAATAAATAGACCACGGTGGCAAAGTAATTACAATATAGCAATTAAACACTGGAATGGTAGATTGGCAGAAGATGAATGTGCAGGTAGAGATACTGGGGTGCAAAAGAGCAATTTTGATTTATTTTTTATAAATACCAGTATGGGGATGAGGTAGGTAGATAGATGGGCTCTCTACAGAGGGGGTATGTACAGGTGCAGTGATCTGTAAAATCAGTGGCGTTCGTTTGGTTAGCATGGAAGCACTCTTCATGGAGTGGCACGGGCGGGGTTAAGGATTGCCACCGACGCACACCCCCACGCAAGTCAGGCTGCCGATACGCATTGACTACATCCCACAGTGACCGTATGCACATATACCAACCAGAAGCCATGGATTACAGGCAACATCTGCACAGAGAGAAAAGGCGAGAGCTCCCGCTGTCAAGGAGCGGGGACACTAACAATAATTCCTGCTGGGCTCTGACGAATCATCAAAACAGGTAAAGCATCAATACAGGACAAAGAGCAAAAATCCTACTACACCGGTTCTGATGCTTGGATGTGGCAGTGTTTGCAAACTATTACAGATTACAAAAAGGGAAACCCAGCTGCTAGCTGCACCAGTGACGCGAGCCTACCAGCCTCTATGCTCATGTCGAGGTGAGCAACACTGAAACATGCGTGAGCGTACCAGCTGTTTTGGAAGACTTATCACGCTCTCCGTACCCGATGTGATTAAGACCTTTAAATAGGTTATCATTCAGAAAGCCAGAATGCTTACGTACTCTGCGCATGAGCTGACCAGCTAACAAGTGTCTTCACAGACATTGTCAACCTCCCTGACCAAGTCTGTAATACCTACGTGTTTCAAAACCACCATAGTCCCTGTTCCCATCGGCAATCATGAAACGCTTAAAAAAAAATGCACCATCATCCCAGACACCTTGGAACCACGCCAATTCGCATACCGCCCCAACAGATAACCCATTCTACACTGCCCCTTCCCACTCAGTGTTCTACACCATAATGCCCTCCAAACTCATCACTGAGCTTGGCATCCTGGGACTGAACACCTCCCCCTGCAAATGGATCCTGGACTTCCTGATGGGCTGCCCCCAGGTTATGAGGGTTGCCCCCTCAGGAGTGTGCTTAATCCTCCTCCTGGACTCCATGTTCACCTATGAAGTCCGGCGCCGACTGAGATGGCCGCCTCGCTTCGCGTTCCTAGGAAACTATGCAGTTTTTTGTTTTTTTACGTGTTATTTCTTACATTAGTACCCCAGGTCATCTTAGGTTTCATTACATACAGTCGAGAAGAACTACTGAATATAAGATCAGCGTCAACTCACCATCAGTACGACCAAGAATATGTTTTCCGCGACGCGGATCCTGTGTTCTGCCTTACAAACAGGACAACGGAATGGATCGCTTGCAGCGACCCAAGGAAACGACTACGAAAAAGAGGGAAACGTGGCGGTGTTCTGGTCAGACTCCGAAAAAGGGCACATCGCGCACCACTTCCCAGTATTCTTCTTGCCAATGTCCAGTCTCTCGACAACAAGGTTGATGAAATCCGAGCAAGGGTGGCATTCCAGAGGGACATCAGAGACTGCAACGTTCTCTGCTTTACGGAAACATGGCTTACTGGGAAGACGCTATCCAGGGCGGTGCAGCCAACGGGTTTCTCCACGCATCGCGCGGACAGAAACAAACATCTCTCTGGTAAGAAGAGTGGCGGGGGCGTATGCCTCATGACTAACGGGACATGGTGTGATGAAGGAAACATACAGGAACTCAAATCCTTCTGTTCACCTGATTTAGAATTCCTCACAATCAAATGTAGACCGCATTATCTTCCAAGAGAATTCTCTTCGATTATAATCACAGCCGTATATATCCCCCCCCAAGCAGACACATCGATGGCTCTGAACGAACTTTATTTAACTCTTTGCAAACTGGAAAACATTTATCCGGAGGCTGCATTCATTGTAGCTGGGGATTTTAACAAAGCCAATCTGAAAACAAGACTCCCTAAATTTTATCAGCATATCGATTGCGCAACCAGGGGTGGTAAAACCTTGGATCATTGTTACTCTAACTTCCGCGACGCATATAAGGCCCTGCCCCACCCCCCTTTCGGAAAAGCTGACCACGACTCCATTTTGCTGATCCCTGCCTACAGGCAGAAATTAAAACAAGAGGCTCCCACGCTGAGGTCTGTCCAACGCTGGTCAGACCAAGCTGACTCTACACTCCAAGACTGCTTCCATCACGTGGACTGGGACATGTTTCGTATTGCGTCAGATGGGAATATTGACGAATACGCTGATTCGGTGTGCGAGTTCATTAGAACGTGCGTCGAAGATGTCGTTCCCATAGCAACGATAAAAACATTCCCTAACCAGAAACCGTGGATTGATGGCAGCATTCGCGTGAAACTGAAAGCGCGAACCACTGCTTTTAATCAGGGCAAGGTGTCTGGCAACATGACTGAATACAAACAGTGCAGCTATTCCCTCCGCAAGGCTATTAAACAAGCTAAGCGTCAGTACAGAGACAAAGTGGAATCTCAATTCAATGGCTCAGACACAAGAGGCATGTGGCAGGGTCTACAGTCAATCACGGACTACAAGATGAAATCCAGCCCAGTCACGGACCAGGATGTCTTGCTCCCAGGCAGACTAAATAACTTTTTGCCCGCTTTGAGGACAATACAGTGCCACTGACACGGCCTGCAACGGAAACATGCGGTCTCTCCTTCACTGCAGCCGAGGTGAGTAAGACATTTAAACGTGTTAACCCTCGCAAGGCTGCAGGCCCAGACGGCATCCCCAGCCGCGCCCTCAGAGCATGCGCAGACCAGCTGGCCGGTGTGTTTACGGACATATTCAATCAATCCCTATACCAGTCTGCTGTTCCCACATGCTTCAAGAGGGCCACCATTGTCCCTGTTCCCAAGAAAGCTAAGGTAACTGAGCTAAACGACTACCGCCCCGTAGCACTCACTTCCGTCATCATGAAGTGCTTTGAGAGACTAGTCAAGGACCATATCACCTCCACCCTACCTGACACCCTAGACCCACTCCAATTTGCTTACCGCCCAAATAGGTCCACAGACGATGCAATCTCAACCACACTGCACACTGCCCTAACCCACCTGGACAAGAGGAATACCTATGTGAGAATGCTGTTCATCGACTACAGCTCGGCATTCAACACCATAGTACCCTCCAAGCTCGTCATCAAGCTCGAGACCCTGGGTCTCGACCCCGCCCTGTGCAACTGGGTACTGGACTTCCTGACGGGCCGCCCCCAGGTGGTGAGGGTAGGCAACAACATCTCCTCCCCGCTGATCCTCAACACGGGGGCCCCACAAGGGTGCGTTCTGAGCCCTCTCCTGTACTCCCTGTTCACCCACGACTGCGTGGCCACGCACGCCTCCAACTCAATCATCAAGTTTGCGGACGACACAACAGTGGTAGGCTTGATTACCAACAACGACGAGACGGCCTACAGGGAGGAGGTGAGGGCCCTCGGAGTGTGGTGTCAGGAAAATAACCTCACACCCAACGTCAACAAAACTAAGGAGATGATTGTGGACTTCAGGAAACAGCAGAGGGAACACCCCCTATCCACATCGATGGAACAGTAGTGGAGAGGGTAGCTAGTTTTAAGTTCCTCGGCATACACATCACAGACAAACTGAATTGGTCCACTCACACTGACAGCGTCGTGAAGAAGGCGCAGCAGCGCCTATTCAACCTCAGGAGGCTGAAGAAATTCGGCTTGTCACCAAAAGCACTCACAAACTTCTACAGATGCACAATCGAGAGCATCCTGGCGGGCTGTATCACCGCCTGGTACGGCAACTGCTCCGCCCTCAACCGTAAGGCTCTCCAGAGGGTAGTGAGGACTGCACAACGCATCACCGGGGCAAACTACCTGCCCTCCAGGACACCTACACCACCCGTTGTTACAGGAAGGCCATAAAGATCATCAAGGACATCAACCACCCGAACCACTGCCTGTTCACCCCGCTATCATCCAGAAGGCGAGGTCAGTACAGGTGCATCAAAGCTGGGACCGAGAGACTGAAAAACAGCTTCTATCTCAAGGCCATCAGACTGTTAAACAGCCACCACTAACATTGAGTGGCTGCTGCCAACACACTGTCATTGACACTGACCCAACTCCAGCCATTTTAATAATGGGAATTGATGGGAATTATGTAAATATATCACTAGCCACTTTAAACAATGCTACCTTATATAATGTTACTTACCCTACATTATTCATCTCATATGCATATGTATATACTGTACTCTACATCATCGACTGCATCCTTATGTAACACATGTATCACTAGCCACTTTAACTATGCCACTTTGTTTACTTTGTCTACACACTCATCTCATATGTATATACTGTACTCGATACCATCTACTGTATGCTGCTCTGTACCATCACTCATTCATATATCCTTATGTACATGTTCCTTATCCCCTTACACTGTGTATAAGACAGTAGTTTTGGAATTGTTAGTTAGATTACTTGTTGGTTATCACTGCATTGTCGGAACTAGAAGCACAAGCATTTCGCTACACTCGCATTTAACATCTGCTAACCATGTGTATGTGACAAATAAAATTTGATTTGATTTGATTTGACTGCGTGGCCGCGCACAACGCCAACATCATTACGTTTGACAACACAATAGTGATATAGGCCTGACAACCGACGATGAGACAGACCTGGCAGTGTTGACAACCTCTCCCTCAAAGTCAGCAAAACAAAGCAGCTGATCGTGGTCTAGAGGAATTTTATTAGTCACACGCGCCAAACACTACAGTGAAATGCTTACTTACGAGCCCCTAACCAATAGTGCAGTTTCTAAAAAAATTGGAATAATAAAAGATAAAACAAATAAAGCGCAGCAGTAAAAATGATTTAAAAAATACATACACAGGAGGTGCCGGTACAGAGTCAATGTGTGGGGGCAGCGGTTAGTTGAGGTTGTATGTACATGTAGGTAGAGTTATTAAAGTGAATATGCATAGAAGACAAGAGTGGAGAGGGGAGGGGCAATGCAAATAGTCTGGGTAGCCATTTGACTAGATGTTCAGGAGTCTTATGGCTTGGGGGTAGAAGCTGTTTAGAAGCCTCTTGGACCTAGACTTGGCACTCCGGTACCGTTGCCGTGGATCTGGGGGTATTCTCTCCACCAAACACGTTAATATCCAGTTGCTAAGCATGTTTGTCTAGAGGAAACCAGTGTCAAGAGGCTAGCTCACGTCTAAATTCTCTAATTAAAAATACTGCCATTCCAACCTCTGCTTTGATTTTAAGCCTCACCTTGCCTAGTTAAGTTTACTTTGTTATAATTCTAATTCAATTTGAGGCTACATGTCATATTACATTTTATTTCCAACAACCAACTCCACAATAAATCAGGCTGCATATTCATGGTTTGCACCTCAGTCACAACGTTGCCTTTTATCAATGAAGCAGCCATATTGGATGAGTAAAAGTAGAACATGGGCTATTGACTCGTTTAAATTACACTATAGATGCTTGGGAATACAATGACATTACTAAAGTAGGCACATATTTGGTAAGAAACAGCTTCGCCATCATGTTGTGAAATTTACTTTAGATGGCAATGTTCTCATTAGCTAGTAAAGTTAATTAAATATTGTAAGCATTTCACTGTAATTCCACACCAGTTGTTTACAAAGCATGTGACAAAGATGATTTGATCCCATGTATAACCAAACCGCCAGACCCCAGAAATGGTTCAACCCCACTATTAATCTGAACTGTATGAAATGTACATTTATCCCATCCACAGTTTGTGATATTGCTCATGATTTACATTGTTGAATGTATTTATGCACTGTGTGGGGATGTTGTGTTATGTTTGAGATTCAAGACACATTTCCCTAAAGGGACAGTGTTCAACCAAAGACAACCAACAGTTCAGACCAGGCATATTTTGTCACAACAGCAAACCACAACTGCTTAGAGAAGAACTTCAAAGTAAACACCCATGTGGCACCCTACTAAAGTGACCCTACTACACATTGCGAGATATTTGGCAAAATATACCAGCATGCCTATCCACAGGAAAACAATGGGGGGGCACAGCGGTCCAGTGGCAAAGGTTATTCCAGAGCTAACGTTTTAACGGAGTACACTGCCCAGTATTACATAATTAGGAGATTGGACACTATGTTAATCATGACAATTTAAAAAATATATATACACTGCGAGATTTGGCAAAATACAGACAAAATTATATTTTCCTATAGGAAACAATGGGACAACCTCAGTTCCATGAGTAATTGTTGTTTAAATTTAAACTACCAGCAACGTGGGCAGGTCTCATTTCCAACAATAGCGAAGCAGGCCTTGTGACGTAGTACAATAGGCTGGGAATAGAACTCTCATAAGGCGAGATGGTGCCACAGTGATCAATAGCACTAATAGCTGGCGGGGGGAGGGGGAATTCCCTAAAGCCTGTTTTTTCATGATTACTTAAACTACATCAAGCAGCTGGGACATAAAATAATATTATGAAACTGGGCTACATGCCAGATGAAATGAACTAGCTTTTATCATGAAATGAACGAGCTTTTATCAGAAATAAACATGGTTAAAAATGTAATGTGTTCAGCCTAGTTTCGGTTGACCCCAAAAGGCCAACTCTGACTACATGTGTGGGTATGGATGTGAAGATCCTTGAACCACTGCAGCCCCTCATGAGTTCCTTTTGAGGCCCAACCCTAGGCTGAAACGTAATTGAGGAAGCCGAGGTTAGACCGCCTGCAATAAACACATTTTGCAAACAGAGACAAATGGCCACGCTTTTGAAATACAGAACAATACTGGAGAAATGGTGATTGCATTCCACAGGTTTGTTTGGCATTTGAACCGTTGCAAACGCACCAGAGTCAATACATGGGAAACTGTACTTTTTCACAACATTAAAAGCATGTTTATCTCTAATAAAAGGCATAGTAAGCCTACGTGTCTTACCCTTTGTATCGGATTATTTATCCTTTCAGCTGGCAATTCGTTAGTGCCGCATGAGCAGGCTATTCTTCACCGAGTGCTCTTTTTCGCGGGTCTGCCGAATGCAATTCGTTTGAATATGATAATGAGGCGCGCGCGCTCTGTTTCCTTACAGTCCAATGCACGTTCACGTTCAACCAAGAACCTCCGCCTGGGACATTTTCATAACTTCTTCGTCGACATCACTATGGTGGGTTTATACTTTATAGTTTATAATTTCAGCTTCATATTATTACAAAACATTTCTTTAGGCTATTTGAACTAAGGATAGCTAGCTGGCAAGTGTCTGGAGCAGTTTTCCCAAAAGTAAACGATGTGTAACGTCAAGTTTCGCTTGCTAGCCAAGCAACAACGTCAATGCCACTGTCAAGCCAATCTACTAAATGTACATGATTGAAATATATGAAACTGATCATGACTATATTTAATCTAATTTCACTGCGATTGGTTAGTCAACATGCAATAATACCTATATACTTTGAATCATAGAGATACATTATTTGGGTTTAGATGAACAAAATCAAATTATTATTTTTTTTTACCTTTATTTAACCAGGCAAGTCAGTTAAGAACACATTCTTATTTTCAATGACGGCCTGGGAACAGTGGGTTAACTGCCTGTTCAGGGGCAGAACGACAGATTTGTACCTTGTCAGCTCGGGGGTTAGAACACGCAACCTTCCGGTTACTAGTCCAACGCTACCCTTTCCCCCGTGACTGTGATGCAAACCAATACAAAAGGGAAGTATGATCAGTGATTATGCCTATATACATTGATATTCATGTTATGTTTGTGAGTTGTACAGTAGTAGAACTATCTGCATAAGCTGTATGTGAGTGAGCATCTCACTCTCTCTTTCATACAATCCTCTCAATTCAGTTCAAGGGGCTTTATTGGCATGGGAAACATATTTTAACATTGCCAAAGCAAGTGAGGTAGATAATATACAAAAGTAAAATAAACAATAAATATGAACAGTAAACATTCCACTCACAGAAGTTACAAAATAATAAAGACATACAAATGTCTTATTATGTATACAATCGGTATGAAAAAGTTTGGGCACCCCTCTGAGGCTGCATAATAATTTACTTTGTCGTCACAGAAGCTGATCACAGTGGGTTGCCATTAATTTTCTAATAAAAGCTGAGTACTGGGGTATTGTCCAGACAAAGATTTTTAGTGTAGCGATATTAAGTTGTTTGAAATTAAATCAGATGTGAAAAATAGGCTATGCAAAAATGTGTGCACCCTTGTCATTCTGATGATTTGAATACCTGTAACTACTTAGCACTGATTAATTGGAACACACAATTGGTTTGGTGAGCTCATTAAGCCTTGAACTTCATAGACAAGTGCATCCAATCATGAGAAAAGCGATTTAAGGCCAATTGCAAGTTGTTCTCTTTGACTCTCCTCTGAAGAGTGGCAAAATGGGGGCCTCAAAATAACTCTCAAATGACCTGAAAACAAAGATTCTTCAACATTATGGTTTAGAGGAAGGCTACAAAAAGCTATTGCAGAGATTTAAGCTGTCAGTGTCCACTGTGAGGAACATAGTGAGGAAATGGAAGACCACAGGCACAGTTCTTGTTAAGGCCAGAAGTGGCAGGCCAAGTAAAATATCGGAGAGGAAAAGGCGAAGGATGGTGAGAACGGTCAAAAACAGCCCACAGACCACCTCCAAAGACCTACAACATCATCTTGCTGCAGATGGTGTCACTGTGCATCGTTCAACAATTCAGCACACTTCGCACAAGGAGAAGCTGTATGAGAGAGTGATGCAGAAGAAGCCTTTCCTGCACACACACCACAAACCGAGTCGCTTGAGGAATGCAAACGCACATTTGGACAAGCCAGCTTCATTTTGGAATAAGGTGCTGTGGACTGATGAAACAAAGATTGATTTATTTGGTCATAACAAGGGACGTTATGCATGGCGGCAAAAGAACACAGCATTCCAAGAAAAACACTTGCTACCCACAGTAAAATTTGGTGGGCGTTCCATCATGCTGTGGGGCTGTGTGGCCAGTGCCGGTACTGGGAATCTTGTTAAAGTTGAGGGTCGCATGGATTCCACTCAATATCAGCAGATTCTTGGGAATAATGTTGAAGAATCAGTCACAAAGTTGAAGTTACGCCGGGGCTGGATATTTCAACAAGACAACGACCCAAAACACTGCTCAAAATCTACCCGGGCATTTATGCAGAGGAACAAGTACAATGTTCTGGAATGGCCATCCCAGTCCCCAGACCTGAATATCATTGAGAATCTGTGGGATGTTTTGAAGCGGGCTGTCCATGCTCGGCAACCATCAAACCTAACTGAACTGGAGATGTTTTGTAAGGAGGAATGGTCCAAAATACCTTCATCCAGAATCCAGAAACTCATTCGAGGCTTATGGGAAGCGTCTAGAGGCTGTTATTTTAGCAAAAGGAGGCTCTACTAAATATTGATGTGATTTTTCTATTGGGGTGCCCAAATTTATGCACCTGTCTAATTTTGTTTTGATGCATATTGCACATTTTCTGTTAATCCAATAAACCTCGTTTTACTACTGAAATATTACTGTGTCCATCAGTTATTTGATAGATCAAAATGAAATTGCTGATCCAACAGCCAATTATTTATAAATGGAAACTGTCAGGGGTGCCCAGACTTTTTCATACGACTGTATATACAGTATTGTAATGATGTACAAAGGGTAAAATAAATTAGCATAAATATTGGTTCTATTTACAATGGTGTTTGCTGTGATGGCACACTGTGGTATTTCACCCAGTAGATATGGGATTTTATCAAAATCGGGTTTCCTCTCTCTTTCAGTCTCTCTCTCTCTCTCCCTCTTTAACAGTCTCTCGCTCCCAATGTGCTAACCATTTTTTTAAATGAATTTGGTATCAGCTTTGCAGGTTTAATTAAAAATGGTTTATCTGATGGATTTTGGATGACCTTGGACTTAATTATTTGTTTCAGGGCTTGTTGATAAACAAGGACAACTTTACCATATTATGATTTGATTTATTATCCTGGAGGCATACTTACACACCCAGTCTCATTACTTTGTGTAAACATCTCTCAACTAAAAAAACAACGACAGAAATAGAATATGGCATTTGTTTAGCGTCTTCAGCAGTGAAGTGTTTACTTCATCTTTGTAGCTCCCTGATGAAACATTAGGCCTAACATCCATTACACCCATTACTGTAGTTAAGCATAATCCGTCATTCAGGACACCTATTTTGAGCCCTACATTTTTAGCAAAACAATTTTTGGGGGAGGCTTGCCTGTTTTTTATGTTATTTTGGCATAAGTACGTGTCACATATCAGTTTGCAAACAATGTAAAAAAATATATACACTACCGGTCAAAAGTGTTAGAACACCTACTCATTCAAGGGTTTTTCTTTATTTGTACTATTTTCTACATTGTAGTATAATAGTGAATACATCAAAACTATGAAACAACACCTATGGAATCATGTAGTAACCAAAAAAGTGTTAAACAAATCAAAATCAAAATCTTCAAATACACACCGTTTGCCTTGACGACAGCTTTGTACACTCTAGGTGTTCTAAAAGTTTTGACCGGTAGTGTATATCATTGAGTTAATAAAGCTGCATACAAACATGGTGTCTTTTTTTGTTTTCTTGAGTAAGGCAGCTCCAGAATGCAGGCTTTTCTGCATAGCTCAGTGCTTTCTGTGGTGGTGGGGCAAGCCAGCAGCAAATAAGGAGCGTTGCACCATGATTGGCTTAGTGTTCTGTCACTCATGGGGATTCTAGCCCATTGGGTGCTGCCATATAGATACATTAGAAGTGCCCATCCAAGAAGGCTCAAGGTCATTGGCCACAGATAAAGTGATGTCAAATCACATTATATGTACAGTAGTTTTGATTGGACTGATCATTTCAACATCATACTTATATAAAATTTAGCTAGCAGTCATCATGAAACAAGTCGACAATCTACTAGAAAATCCTTTTTAATCCTTGTCATATGAAGATAAATAATGAAGAGAAATTATAGATAAAACGTATCGGTGCTCATCAGCCATTGGACATAAACATTACACAACAAGTTGGAAATCGCAAATTCAACAATGAGTGGTTTGGAAGGAATCAGTGACGGTGGCTGTGTGGTCCCAAATCTGGGATTAAGGGGCTCTTTTCCAAATGATAAACATTCAACATTGGCCATGTTGTCAATGAAGCATGATTTGTGCTGCACTCAAAACAACTGTTAACTCGGAACTACGAAAACTTGACTTCAGTGAGATCAAGGAAACTGGGAAGTCGAGAATTAACGAGCTCCGACTGGGAAAATACGTTTCGAACGGTCATCCAACTTGTAATTGTAAATCCGTCCTCTTTCTAGAGCCATGACCTGAAGATCAATGACGTCATCGTGATTCAACCTTGTTTTTCTCCGAGCTCCCAGTTGTTTTGAAAGCACCATAAATCCAGAGAATGCCAGACTGATGACAAAATTTGCCCACGAAGGACTGCCGCGCCACATTCCTGTTCAAGTGAGCACAGCACAACAAGGTGCGTCCAAAAAAATGTATTCTATGCTGCTGCAGAAATTATGTAGTATGCCAGGGAGATATGTATACTGTAGCTAAGAAAGTAATACTAAGTGTATGTTGTGTCGTAAGATGTTCGTTGCCCATGTGCCTCACCCTAATAATTTGGTATTTTTATCCCTCTTAATTTCACCTAAAGTTCTGGCTGTTCTACTGTAACGTTAGCCTATAAGCTTTTAGAGAAATGTAATCATTGAATATTGTAAGAGCTTTCATTGTCTCCTTATATGCCCCTTTATTTATCCTATGGTTCTGAATTGGTGTACAGGGAGAATACTGTAAGAACGGCCCATGTTCTGAATTCTGTCGCTGTACATTTCAAAAGTGCTAAACAAATAATTATAATGACTACGTCCATCCTAGCTCGCTCATTAATGTCTTAATCGAAATTATGGATTGCCTCTTATCTGCTTGTCATCCCCTTATGCCATAGTTTGTTCATCTCAATTGCCATTAGATACTACATTTGTTTAAGCAAGTCAGCCATATCAGCTTTAAAAAATAAAAAGTAAATTAGTCCGAATGAACTGTTTCGCTGCCAGACAAGGCTCCGCTGATAGCCAGGTGTAGCAGTGGTAATATGTTGGGACTGCTGTCGGGACAGCTTTATGTAAGCCCTAACAGTTTGTTCACTGTTTGTCACCGTTATAGTGCAATTAATGTATTATTTCATTTTGTGTTGTGCAGTGGCTTTGCTGGCATGCATCCCACTTTTTTAAATGTTTTATTCCCACCAAGATTTACATGCTAAAATCGCCACTGGGCATAACTAGATTTACTCTAGGTAACCTATAGCAGGATCATCAACTAGATTCCATGATTTGGATTTGAGAAAGTGCTCGGCTCGTTCTCGACACTGTTGCCGCGTTCAAAACAACTGGGAACTTGGAAATGGGAACTCGTAAATATACAACGTCCGACTTACAGTTGAAGTAGAACGTTTACATACACTTAGGTCATTAATACACTTAGGTCATTAAAACTCGTTTTTCAACCACTCCACAAATTTCTTGTTAAGAAACTATAGTTTTGGCAAGGACATCTACTTTGTGCATGACACAAGTCATTTTTCCAACGATTGTTTACAGACAGATTATTTCATTTATAATTCACTGTATCACAATTTCCAGTGGGTCAGAAGTTTACATACACATGTTGACTGTGCTTTTAAACAGCTTGGAAAATTCCATAAAATTATGTCATGGCTTTAGAAGTCAATTGGAGGTGTACCTGTGGATGTATTTCAAGGCCTACATTCAAACTCAGTGCTTATTTGCTTGACATCATGGGAAAATCCAAAGAAATCTGCCAAGAACTCAGAAAAACAATTGTAGACCTCCACAAGTCTGGTTCATCCTTGGGAGCAATTTCCAAATTCCTGAAGGTACCACGTTCATCTGTACAAACAATCGTATGCAAGTATAAAAACCATGGGACCTCGCAGCTGTCATACCGCTCAGGAAGGAGATGCGTTCTGTCTCCTAGACATGAATATACTTTGGTGTGAAAAGTGCAAATAAATCCCAGAACAACAGCAAAGGACCTTGTGAAGATGCTGGAAGAAACCGGTACAAAGTATCTATATCCACAATAAAATGAGTCCTTTATCAACATAACCTGAAAGGCCACTCAGCAAGGAAGAAGCCACTGCTCCAAAACCGCCATAAAAAGCCAGACTACAGTTTGCAACTGCACATGGGAACAAAGATCGTACCTTTTGGAGAAATGTCCTCTGGTCTGATGAAACAAAAATAGAACTGTTTGGGCATAATGACCATCGTTATGTTTGGAGGAAAAGGGGGAAGGCTTGCAAGCCGAAGAACACCATCCCAGCCGTGAAGCACAGCGGTGGCAGCATCATGTTGTGGGGGTGCTTTGCTGCAGGAAGGACTGGTGCGCTTCACCAAATAGATGGCATTATGAGGAAGGAGAAGTATGTGGATATATTGAAGCAACATCTCAAGGCATCAGTCATGAAGTTAAATCTTGGTCTCAAATGGGTCTTCCAAATGGACAATGACCCCAAGCATACTTCCCAAGTTGTGGCAAAATGGCTTAAGGACAACAAAGTCAAGGTATTGGAGTGGCCATCACAAAGCCCAGACCTCAATCCTATAGAAAATTTGTGGGCAGAACTGAAAAAGTGTGTGCGAGCAAGGAGGCCTACAATCCTGACTCCGTTACATCAGTTCTGTCAGAAGGAATGGGCCAGAATTCACCCAACGTATTGTGGGAAGGTTGTGGAAGGCTACCCAAAACATGTGACCCAAGTTACTGCTCTCTCTTCGTCCGCCCACGTGTTCTCGCACACCCCGAGAGCTTCTGGTCAGCGGGGTGGTGGCACCGGGATCCTCATCTCTCCCAAGTGGTCATTCTCTCTTTCTCCCCTTACCCATCTGTCTATCGCCTCCTTTGAATTCCATGCTGTCACAGTTACCAGCCCTTTCAAGCTTAACATCCTTATCATTTATCGCCCTCCAGGTTCCCTCGGAGAGTTCATCAATGAGCTTGATACCTTGATAAGCTCCTTTCCTGAGGACGGCTCACATCTCACAGTGCTGGGCGACTTTAACCTCCCCACGTCTACCTTTGACTCATTCCTCTCTGCCTCCTTCTTTCCACTCCTCTCCTCTTTTGGACTCACCCTCTCACCTTCCCCCCCTACTCACAAGGCAGGCAATACGCTCGACCTCATCTTTACTAGATGCTGTTCTTCCACTAACCTCATTGCAACTCCCCTCCTAGTCTCCGACCACTACCTTGTATCCTTTTCCCTCTCGCTCTCATCCAACACCTCCCACACTGCCCCTACTCGGATGGTATCGCGCCGTCCCAACCTTCGCTCTCTCTCCCCCGCTACTCTCTCCTCTTCCATCCTATCATCTCTTCCCTCTGCTCAAACCTTCTCCAACCTATCTCCTGATTCTGCCTCCTCAACCCTCCTCTCCTCCCTTTCTGCATCCTTTGACTCTCTATGTCCCCTATCCTCCAGGCCGGCTCGGTCCTCCCCTCCCGCCCCGTGGCTCGACGACTCATTGCGAGCTCACAGAACAGGGCTCCGGGCAGCCGAGCGGAAATGGAGGAAAACTCGCCTCCCTGCGGACCTGGCATCCTTTCACTCCCTCCTCTCTACATTTTCCTCCTCTGTCTCTGCTGCTAAAGCCATTTTCTACCACTCTAAATTCCAAGCATCTGCCTCTAACCCTAGGAAGCTCTTTGCCACCTTCTCCTCCCTCCTGAATCCTCCTCCCCCCCCCCTCCTCCCTCTCTGCAGATGACTTCGTCAACCATTTTGAAAAGAAGGTCGACGACATCCGATCCTCGTTTGCTAAGTCAAACGGCACCGCTGGTTCTGCTCACACTGCCCTACCCTGTGCTCTGACCTCTTTCTCCCCTCTCTCCAGATGAAATCTTGCGTCTTGTGACGGCCGGCCGCCCAACAACCTGCCCGCTTGACCCTATCCCCTCCTCTCTTCTCCAGACTATTTCCGGAGACCTTCTCCCTTACCTCACCTCGCTCATCAACTCATCCCTGACCGCTGGCTACGTCCCTTCCGTCTTCAAGAGAGCGAGAGTTGCACCCCTTTTGAAAAAACCTACACTCGATCCCTCCGATGTCAACAACTACAGACCAGTATCCCTTCTTTCTTTTCTCTCCAAAACTCTTGAACGTGCCGTCCTTGGCCAGCTCTCCCGCTATCTCTCTCAGAATGACCTTCTTGATCCAAATCAGTCCGGTTTCAAGACTAGTCATTCAACTGAGACTGCTCTTCTCTGTATCACGGAGGCGCTCCGCACTGCTAAAGCTAACTCTCTCTCCTCTGCTCTCATCCTTCTAGACCTATCGGCTGCCTTCGATACTGTGAACCATCAGATCCTCCTCTCCACCCTCTCCGAGTTGGGCATCTCCGGCGCGGCCCACGCTTGGATTGCGTCCTACCTGACAGGTCGCTCCTACCAGGTGGCGTGGCGAGAATCTGTCTCCTCACCACGCGCTCTCACCACTGGTGTCCCCCAGGGCTCTGTTCTAGGCCCTCTCCTATTCTCGCTATACACCAAGTCACTTGGCTCTGTCATAACCTCACATGGTCTCTCCTATCATTGCTATGCAGACGACACACAATTAATCTTCTCCTTTCCCCCTTCTGATGACCAGGTGGCGAATCGCATCTCTTCATGTCTGGCAGACATATCAGTGTGGATGACGGATCACCACCTCAAGCTGAACCTCGGCAAGACGGAGCTGCTCTTCCTCCCGGGGAAGGACTGCCCGTTCCATGATCTCGCCATCACGGTTGACAACTCCATTGTGTCCTCCTCCCAGAGCGCTAAGAACCTTGGCGTGACCCTGGACAACACCCTGTCGTTCTCAACTAACATCAAGGCGGTGGCCCGTTCCTGTAGGTTCATGCTCTACAACATCCGCAGAGTACGACCCTGCCTCACACAGGAAGCGGCGCAGGTCCTAATCCAGGCACTTGTCATCTCCCATCTCCCGTCTGGGCTCCCTGCCTGTGCCATTAAACCCCTACAACTCATCCAGAACGCCGCAGCCCGTCTGGTGTTCAACCTTCCCAAGTTCTCTCACGTCACCCCGCTCCTCCGCTCTCTCCACTGGCTTCCAGTTGAAGCTCGCATCCGCTACAAGACCATGGTGCTTGCCTACGGAGCTGTGAGGGGAACGGCACCTCAGTACCTCCAGGCTCTGATCAGGCCCTACACCCAAACAAGGGTGTAGGGCCACCTCTGGCCTGCTCGCCTCCCTACCACTGAGGAAGTACAGTTCCCGCTCAGCCCAGTCAAAACTGTTCGCTGCTCTGGCCCCCCAATGGTGGAACAAACTCCCTCACGACGCCAGGACCTCGGAGTCAATCACCACCTTCCGGAGACACCTGAAACCCCAGGAATACCTAGGACAGGATAAAGTAATCCTTCTTACCCCCCCCCCCCCTTAAAAGATTTAGATGCACTATTGTAAAGTGGCTGTTCCACTGGATGTCATAAGGTGAATGCACCAATTTGTAAGTCGCTCTGGATAAGAGCGTCTGCTAAATGACTTAAATGTAATGTAAATGTTAAATGTAAAGGCAATGCTACCAAATACTAATTGTGTAAACTTCTGATCCACTGGGAATGTGATGAAATAAATAAAAGCTGAAATAAATACTTTTTTCTACTATTATTCTGACATTTCACATTCTTAGTATCACCACTTAAAATAAAGTGACCTAAGACAGGGAATTTTTACTAGGATTAAATGTCAGGAATTGTGAAAAACTGAGTTTGCATTTGGCCATGGTGTATGTAAACTTCCGACTTCAACTGTAAGTGCGTTCAAAACATCTGGGAACTTTGGGGGGACAAAACAAATTCCGACTGGGAAAAATCAATTTAAACAGTCATCCAACTCGATTTTCCAACTCGGGAACTCTGGCCTCTTTCTGGAGCTCCGACACTCCGACCGGAAGATAACTGACGTCATGATTTGACCTCGTTTTTCTGAATTCCCAGTTGTTTTGAACGCAGCATAAGTGCACCAGTATATGCGCTTAAATCTAAACACACTGTGATGTATAGCATTGCCCAACAGGAAAAATGGAGTGAAAAGTGTTGGTTCCTTTTGTGTCATTCACTCTCAAAGTTCCAGAATGATTGAAACGGCAGCCATATTGGTCAGGGAGAAATCCAAACCAGTCTAATTAAAATCAATGGCAGTGGAGTCATAATCTTGTGAGAGAGCTATTATGTGCTATTATATGATACAATAGCAGCACTGGTTGTATTTACAACTTGTTTAAGTCTTATCATTAACTGATTTGAGCCAGTGAATGGCTGTGGATTGACTGTATTGCTTAAATGGAATATTGGCAAATTGGCAGTTCATTTTACAGTCAATTGCAGGAATCATTCCTCTAAAACTGTCTGGATAACTAGATAACAAACATACAGTGCTGATAATTTCTCAGAATTATTCATATTTGTCTAATAATGGTGTTCTTAAGGAAAAATTGGCAAGTGTGGGGTCCTCCAGAAAAACATGGGCCACTAGCTAACTAAACTATATTGGCCTGATTGAACATAGGACTGTCTGACCCCAAGCTGCAACCTGGAAGCCTGGATGCCATTGTGATGCTGCAACATCAACATTCTACGTATAGCCCAGACATAATGCACTTCCGTATCCTAAATAATCATCTGTCTCTCGTAACATGTAGAAAGTATGTTGTGGACGTAGAGATAACTTGTTGACGTTAACAAAAGTGTCCATATGGAATGTTATCAATGCTTTTAGAAAAAAAGGTCCATAGGTCTATGCAATATGTCTTGGGAGTAAAAAGTTATTTGGCTATCTCTCAATTGATTTTCAGATAGTTCTTTCAGGGATACGTTAAAGGTTGTTTTTGTAATAGACTGCATTGGTATATTGATTTGAGTGAGACAGTGTGCTATTACTTGTTTCTCTGCCTCAATGTAATATCTACTCATGTTGCCATGGCATGAAAACATTTAGTATATACCCATCCACACTGTCTAGTACAGTCACCTATACCCAGTGTGTTTGTTTTAAGCTCTCTCTATTAATTCAATTCAAAGAGCTTTATTGGCATGGGAAACACATGATTACATTACCAAAGCAAGTGAAATATATATATATATATATATATATATATATATATATAAGCAAAAAAATGAACTGTT
This sequence comes from Oncorhynchus keta, assembly GCF_023373465.1. Lineage (NCBI taxonomy): Eukaryota > Metazoa > Chordata > Actinopteri > Salmoniformes > Salmonidae > Oncorhynchus > Oncorhynchus keta. The sequence continues at coordinate 26,982,751 of NC_068440.1, read as the reverse complement.
GACATTACACTCAAAGGTTTCAAAGGAATAGAGACATTTCAAATGCCACATGGCTACTACATACAGTGTTGTAGTGATGTGCAAATAGTTAAATACGAAAGGGAAAATAAATAAACATGGGTTGTATTTACAATGGTGTTTGTTCTTCACCAGTTGCCCTTTTCTTGTGGCAACAATTTACAGATATTGCTGCTGTGATGGCACACTGTGGTATTTCACCCAATAGACATGGGAGTTTATCAAAATTTTATTTGTTTTCAATTCTTTGTGAGTCTGTGTAATCTGAGGGAAATCTGTGTCGAATATGGTCATACATTTGGCAGGAGATTAGGAATTGCATGTAAATTTCCACCTCAAGAGCATGTCTTCTTGAGAGCCAGGTCTGCCACTGTGTTCTCTCTGTTTAGTGCCAAATAGCATTCTAGTTTGCTCAGTGTTTTTGTTAATTACTTGACACATTGGAAATAAATATATTTTTGTTTTCGCTTGATTTGGTTGGGTCTAATTGTGTTGCTGTCCTGGGGATCTGTGGAGTCTGTTTGTGTGTTTGTAAACAGAGCTCTAGGATCATCTTGCTTAGGGGACTCTTCTCCTTCTTCATCTATCTGTAGGTGATGGCTTTTTATGGAAGGTATGGGAATCGCTTCCTTTTAGGTGGTTGTAGAATTGAACGTCTCTTTTCTAAATTTTGATCATTAGCAGGTATCGGCCTAATTCTGCTCTGCTCTGCTCTGCATGCATTATTTATTGTTTTACGTTGTACACACAGGATATTTTTGCAGAATTCTGCATGCAGTTTCAATTTGGTGTTTGTCCCATTTTGTGAAATATTGGATGGCGGGCGGACCCCAGACCTCAAAACCATAAAGGGCAATTAGCCAGATCCTAATTGGTATGTCAAATTTTATGTTCCTTTTGATGGCGTAGAAGGCCCTTCTTGCCTTGTCTCTCAGATGGTTCACAGCTTTGTGGAAGTTACCTGTGGGGCTGATGTTTAGGCTGAGGTATGTGTAGTTTTTTGTGTCCTCTAGGGTAACAGTGTCTAGACGGAATTTCTATTTGTGGTCCTGGCAACTGGACCTTTTTTGGGACACCATTATTTGTGTCTTATTGAGATTCACTGTTAGGGCCCAGGTCTGACAGAATCTGTGTAGAAGATCTAGATTCTGCTCTAGGCCCTCCTGGGTTAGGGATAGAATCACCAGATCATCAGCAAACAGTAGACATTTGACTTCAGATTGTAATAGGGTGAGGCCGGATACTGCAGACTGTTCTAGTGCCCTCGCCAATTCGTTGATATACAGTGCATTCGGAAAGTATCCAGACCCCTTGACTTTTTACACATTTTGTTACGTTACAGCCTTGTTCTAAAATTGATTCAATTGTTTTGTTCCCCTCATGACACAATACCCCATAATTTTTGCTAATTTATTACAAATACAATTTATGTAATTATTCAGACCCTTTACTCAGTGCTTGCTTAAGCACCTTTGGCAGCGATTTACATCCTCGAGTCTTCTTGGGTATGTCGCTACAAACTTGGCACACCTGCATTTGGGGAGTTTCTCCCATTCTTCTTTGCAGATCCTCTCAAACTCTGTCAGATTGGATGGGGAGTGTCACTGCACAGCTATTTTTAGGTCTCTCCAGAGATGTTCGATCGGGTTCAAGTCCGGGCTCTGGCTGGGCCACTCAAGGACATTCAGAGACTTGTCCTGAAGCCACTCCTGCGTTGTCTTGGCTGTGTGCTTACGGTTGTTGTCCTGTTGGAAGGTGAACCTTCGCCCCAGTCTGAGGTCCTTAGAGCTCTGGAGCAGGTCAAGGATCTCTCTCTACTTTATTCCATTCATCTTTGTCTCGATCCTGACTAGTGGAGTGCTGCAGAGATGGTTATCCTTCTGAAATGTTCTTCCATCGCCACAGAGGAACTCTAGAGCTCTGTCAGAGAGACCATTGAGTTCTTGGTCACCTCCCTAACCAAGGCCTTTCTCCCCTTAATGCTCAGTTTGGCCGGTCGGCCAGCTCTAGGAAGAGTCTTAGTGGTTCCAAACTTCTGCTATTGAAGAATGATGGAGGCCACTGTGTTCTTGGGGACCTTCACTGCTGCAGAATTTGTTTGATATCCTTCCCCAGATCTGTGTATCGACACAATCCTGTCTCTGAGCTCTACGGACGATTCCTTCGACCTCATGGCTTGGTTTTTGCTCTGACATGCACTGTCAACTGTGGTACAGGTGTGTGCCTTTCCAAATAATGTCCAATCAATTGAATTTATGGACTCCAATGGACTCCAATCAAGTTGTAGAAACGTCTCATGGATGATCAATGGGAACAGGATGCACCTGAGCTCAATTTTGAGTCTCATAGCAAAGGGTCTGAATACTTATGTAAATACGTTTTATTTTTAATACATTTGCACAAATGTATTAACTTTTTTTTCTCACTTTGTTATTATGGGGTATTGTCTGTAGATTGCTGAGGATTATTTATATATTTTTAAAATACATTTTAGAATAAGGCTGTAATGTAACAACATTTTGAAAAAATCAAGGGGTCTGAATACTTTCCGAAGGCACTGTAGATAACATACAATATATTACACACACATATAGATTAGTCACATAGATAATATACAATATATTACACACACACATAGATAATATACAATCTATTACACACACATATAGATAATATACAATCTATTACACACACACAGATTTACAGTTTATTGACATCTACATTTGTCGTGTGGTCCTGTGTAGCTCAGCTGCTAAAATAGTGGCGCTAGCAATGCCAGTATAATGGGTTTGATTCCTGCTGGGGTCACACATACTACAATGTATGTACTCAATGTATTTGTAAGTCACTTTGTTTAAAAGTGTCTGCTAAATGGCATATCCATATCTGTCTAAATCTGTGGTCTTGTGGTTAGTGTCCACCCTGAGATTGGTAGGGAAACAATACTGTTAGATAGAATACGCTTCGGTCTCATGACAGAATGGAATAGAAGGCTTGAGAATCTAGACTAGGAGAGATTCCAAGAATCCCATTGATAAAGCGTTCCTATTCATTTATTGTCTCAACATGCCTTCAATGACCTTCACGCTCTCAATCAGCTGATCTTTGATCATCTGACAGTCCCCAGTGAGTAGGAATCAATGGTTTTCTTCGTAAACTGATCAGAGTGCAGTGTGAGAGAACTGATAGATAAGGTACAATGAGCTGTACCTAGAACCTACACAACACAATCTGTTTACAACATGTTCTACGATGTGTATGTGTTATGTCTCAACACAAGTCTTGTGTGGTTGAGTTACTTCCCTGTGAGATTAACACCTGATAAAGGTTGAGATGCAATCAGAAGCTCCAACATTCTGAATGAAAGGCTTAAATAGTGGAAAATGTGTGGAAACTATTTTTCTCTTGCTTGCTCTGTCACTTTGTCTCGCTTTCTCTTTGTTTGTGACCACAGCTGATCACAAATCCGATTCTCCATCTACCCTTCCATTCCATTCTTTGCCGGTCACTCTTCCAACAGCCTCTCTGTCACCAAGGTCCCATTGGCAGTGTGACTGTTGCATCCCAAATGGAACCCTATTCTAAAAGTAGTACTCTATGTAGGGAATGGTGTGCCATTTAGAACGTAACCTGTGAGATTCCACAACCAGTTGAACGGGGTAAGATATGAGGAACTTTCTCTTGTTATATATTTCCCACTGGGCACAGACAATTCAACATATTTTCATTGAAATGGCATGGAAAGAATATTGATTCAACTAGTGTGTGCCCAGTGGGCGTTGTCCCTCAGTGATAAATTGTCTTGAGTATGACTGACCTATGACCCCTTAGGTAAGAGTAATGATCAAAGAGCAGTGTCACACAGCAAATATGCTGAACACACACAGGGACACAGAGGGGTTTTCTACAAAGTAGAATCAATGAGTTACCCAGCTAACTTTGATAAGCAACCAGGAATAATGATTGATTTTGTGGTCCATTTAAAAAGCTAAACTTATGATTTTTTCTTCATTTAAATTAATTAGACCATGCCAATTTTAAGCTTCTTTCTAAATATGTATGCAAGTTAGCTGGTGAACACCTTGATCCTGTTTAGTGTCTCCTGAGGGGTATACGAAGTCTCTATACCCTGATATGACAAATTGTGACCCCTGAAACATCATCACCTCAGGCAGTGACATGTGGGGTCTTGTCATTTTGGAAGAAAAAGTTGCATGAAGGAAGCCCCAGTGTTGATGTTGCTTCCTGCATTGTATCATTGAGGTCTAAAGTCAATCTGTAGTATGGGACCCCTAACCACATCACTGGCATGTCTGTGTGATTGTCGTGCAGGACATTCCCTAATTTGGCTTTGAGAACCTGCAACTGTCACTTCCTGAAGACTATTGAGGTCTGAAGAGGCCAACTTCCAAGTCAGTATTATATAATGTTCAATTACTCCAATGCATTGTATTATGCATATTTACGATGAGCCTGCTAAACATCCAATAAGAACCAAGAGTTACAGCGGGCCCATGTTTACATTTTTATTTTAATATTCATCGGTCAAAGAAAAGAGGTTCAAAGCATGATTCTAAATAGTCAATCAGAACACCATTACCAGTGTAACTGATGAGCAGTGAGAAATCTGCCTAATTTAACTCTGGCTTTGAGATAGCTCTATCTGGAAATAAAGTTGGGTGTCAAGTTCAGATGCTTAAATAAAAAAGTGGCACCAGTATGAGAACTTTGGCCAAGCTAAGAAATGGGATTTAAAAGGTTGGTTATCCCAAATGGAGCAAGCTGCATGTATTTTGAATATAACGGCTTCTACACCTGCAATGCTTGCTGTTTGGGGTTTTAGGCTGGGTTTCTGTACAGCACTTTGAGATATCAGCTGATGTACGAAGGGCTATATAAATTTGATTTGATTTAAACATTTCACTGTAGAGTCCAGTGTGTATGGGTCATGTCAGAGTAAGCCAACAGTCTATCCACAAATCACCTCTAAGGCATACTTTAATGTCTTCTGTAAGATTGCTTTTCAGACTTGTGCATTTCCAATGGGAACACTAACAGTAAACACGTGATCACAATTTTCAAAATCAGCTTCCCTAGTATCAATGACTGACTGCCGTCAACTACTGGGTATAGTTTCACCGTGCACATGTCGAGTCAGTAGGTCAAACAATGAATCTGGCAGAGTCTATGGTTACAATTGGTTGAAGTCAGGGTGCATAAGTTACAACCAGTATTGTCAGCGCTATGTAACAAACCTCAGGACAGGCAGAGGGGGTGGTAAAATGAAGCATATAAACCTTTATTGAACAGCTTTTTGAAAAAATATTTACAAAGTGAATATACAGCAAAAGACATACTGTTCAAGGGATTCAAGTATGCAACATGGGGGAGATGAAAAAAAGAAACTAGCTGAATGTGAGTGAGAAGATGTCAAACTACATGGATTATACAAGATGTACATTTCCAACAGTAACTACATATCAGTTGAGGAACCAGTCCCTACCAGTACTGGATGAGGAATAGGTTCATTAAAAAGCGACAAATCACCCATCCATTTCTCCTCACCGGTCTTATTCCCAGTAAATATCATCCTATCACTAAAAACATGTACAAAAGCACAGACTTTCACCTGACTGCTCTGCACTAATACTATGGCTAAACATGCTGTAAATGACAACAAAAAAGTGGAGACATGAACAGTCCTGAGAGGCAGGAACAGGGACGGGGTCAAAGGTCTGGGGGTGCCACAAGGGACATCAGTTGGTTGAGGAAGGGGTGCTATTGGGCCTCATCCTCAGGACAGGAGTGCCAGGTCAGCCTCTCCTCGTAGAAGGAGATGACCACCTGAGGGCAACGGGTGTTGGCCTCGCGGGCCGGGACCAGGTCCGCCTCATCAGAGTCTTTCCTGTAGAGTGTCGGAACAGTGGTTGGTAGTTATTAGTAGCTATTGAATAGAATAATAAGACTCAACTATTTAGCAAGTAGCACTGTTCAGGATAATAAAGTTCAGGTGCACATCTAGAAAACTAAAATGTGGCGGTTACGAAGGCACACGTATAGTAATTTTAGGAGGTGAACAACATACCAGGGGAGATAAATTATGAGGAATGGCTCTTGGGCTGTGCAACCCTGAAAAGGGGTGATATGAGAGCAACAGCACAGGTGACAAGTTAATTTCACAATTTGAGACTCACCACTTCATCAAGAACATAAGTTCTCCACTGCTGTCTGTAGCACCAATTATCCTCTCTGGATCCAGGCTCCTGGCAAAGCCCCGCGGCTTGTCACTCTGAAACACACGGTACAGTCAACACAGCTCCCATGCAACCAGTCTGGAAACCACAACAAACTGATCAAATAACTATTGCACTTGCATACTAGCCTATACACAAAAGAGGACTACAAAAACAAAATCCTCCAACACTGATTTGAAACAAAAATCCAGGTTAATTCGTACACTCACCACATCCTTCTTCTTCTTGGCTTTGTTTCCCTCTGTCTCTGGCTCATCTGTTGAAGACTTCCTCTTGTTGGAGTCAGGATTCTCCACCACGGTCTTCTGTGCTTCCAAGAAAGCCGAGATCAGCTCTGGACAATCCAGGTTATCCTCTGGCTCCCAAGTGTTATCCGCTCTGAAAGGAAAGATACAGAAGTCAGTGGCTATTTCTTCTCCTGCGTATTTCAAAAGACTATCAGCATACTGTTGAGTAAAACATGGCTCTAGAAATGCAGCAAATTAAAGACATTTCACAACAGGTATATCTAACTAAAATGTCAGTCTTTGAAATTCAATTCAAATGCGGATTTCAACTAGCTAGGTTCTCCAGAATAAGTGTGCACTCACTCTGTAAATCCCTTCCACTTGAGGAAGAATTCCACCTTCCCGTTGACAATGCGTTGGTCCATCACCTTCTCCACAACATACTCCTCTGGCGGCTCTGCCTCCAATACTTCCTTTTTCCCTTTGCCATTCTGCTTTTTACCCATGTTAGGCTGCGAAACAAGAGGGGAGGAGGTTTTCATCTTTTTAAAGAGACGAATTTGGGTTTTAATAACATGACAATGGTTACACAGACTAGCAATACAATATTAATATCAGATTGTTTTTCAAGTGACACTTTGACATTCCCTTAAGGGTTGACATCCTCCTGAGGAGGATGAGCTGGTCAATCAGCAGTCTACTTGCATACATATTTTTTGGCCCAGTATACAACCACACTATAGAGATCACAAACTTGTAGTCCTAAAAAACAGCAGTAAGTTAGCATTTTCTACCCCTGGTTCATTGGTCATTCCTATGGGGGAAATGGATGAGTTTTTAGTCTATACCCCCAAAATATGTTTTTTATTTAACCAGGCATGTCAGTTAAGAACAAATTCTTACTTAGAATGACGGCCTACATGTAGACTGATCCGTCGGAAAAGACGCGAAAATGTGTACAGTCTTAATAAAAATAATTTCAGCCACCATATAGGGCAGATCCACCATCCTTCTGTAATTATGCTTAACTAGCTAGCTAGCTATGATGAACATGCTTCTTTGCTGATAAGTGTTTGTTGCCAAGCAACAGATTATGCTCACATGCTAAAAGTGGGGAGGGGAATCGCTTATGGAAATAGACTAGGCAGATCTAGCGCCCTCTATAGTCTAGGATTGATGTGCATTACCGGTAATACACTCGCATCCCCGGTGAACCGGCTCGTGCATAAAGAACCATCCATTCAAGCTGCAAGGCATTATTTCCCTCCTTAACCATTTAAAAGGCGAGCCGTCGGGGGAAAAAAAACCTGAAAATGTGTACCGTCTTAATAAAATAATTTCGGCCACCCTATAGATCACATCCAGCGCCCACTATAGGCTGCCTAGGCTGTATGGAGCGCTGAGTTTTGCTCTTCATCAATCATGCCTATCCTCACACAGACAATGCTAACAAAATAACTTTTATAGCTAAATAAAACGGGAGCATAGGTTGTAATTTAATTTTTTGTAACAACGCTGGGCCAATTGTGCGCCGCCCTATGGGACTCCCGATCACAGCTGGTTGTGATACAGCCCGGGATCGAACCCAGGTCTGTAGTGACACCTATCGAAATAGAAGTACAACACTAGCTGCAAAATTTCTCATGGCGCTACATCTAGTCCACGCATCTCGTGAGCGAAAACGCAAGGATTGGGCAGATCCAGCGCCCACTATAGGCTGCCAAGGCTGTACGGAACTCGTGCGTTTTGATCTTCATCAATCATGCCTATCCTCACAGAATGCTAACAAAGTAACTTTTTTAGCTAAATAAAACGGGCGCATAGGTTGTCATTTTATTTTCTGTAACGTTACTGTTAGCTATATTGGCTTTGAGCCAACGTTAGATTCTGTAGATGTAAAACATTTTAGTTACAGATTTCGCTAGGCCCCACTCGTTTCCCCCCCATCTAGAACCTATTTTTTCCAGGCCTAGGGGCTGGTCCAATGCTTGCATTGATTGTACATACAAGCGAAGTAGTTCCTCAAAACTAACTACTCAATTGAACACAACTAAACTGTGTGTTACCATTAGTTAACTATACATTGTGTGTTAGTTTGCAAGCAAACTAGAATTTGCCATCTTAGTTAGCAAACTTCCACGGCTTAGCGAGCTACCAGATATTAAGGTTGGCACAATGGCCGGTCAAATTGTGAATGCAAGGCCCAAAAGCTGCAAATTGAGTATCCCATTAGCACTTGTTATTTGATTAGGCAGTGAGAATCAGATATTCCTTTGATTAAAAAGGGCAGCTAGCTGACTATCAGGCGAAGTTATAGTTAAGCGTGCTAGTTAACTAGCTAGCGCAATGATATCCCTTTGTCAGCGTAGCTTTGGTACCATTAGCTAGTAAGCTGTAACTAAATTGGCTACCGTGGCTAGACACAAATATGCATAACATCAATTATCAGTCTACACTACACCTTGCATAATAATTCGAAGTTGGATCTTGAGGGACTCACCTTGCAAATCAATAAAAAGCTGATGTAGAATGAACGACGGAGAAAGCGAGCAAGCAACTTCGTTCTCTTCTCACCCGCGTGTGGTGCAGAATGTTGCTGCTGCGCGAGCGCCAAAAAAAAACCTCTGCCTTTTTCTACGGGTGCCGCTAGGGTAACTGTTAACTTAACTTCGTACTCTGGATGTTTCCAAAGAAATCGTTGAATCCAGACCCAAACAAGGGACTTTAAATACACATTCTGTAAGATTTCCAGTAATGAGAATTAATGGCATAGGCTTAGCTACCCCACTTAGCCTTTGAAGAATATATACGAAGTGGTGAAATGATCAGAATTCAGAATCAACTTTATTCGCCAAGTAGGCTACATTTGCACATACTCAGAATGTTACTTTGTGGTAATATGGTTCTGCAAGTGATAGACAACATTTAGATACAGAAGACAGACAAAAGAGTTTGCATACATTATGCAACAATTGGTAGAGTGAGCATAGAACTATAATAGAGCAGTTGATATACAAATATACAGTTGATATAGGGTGCATCATGAAAAAGTGGGCCATTATATCAACTGGGGACAGTTTAATCCTGAAGCGTTTATTTCATTGTTTTACAAGTACATATCGAAACTATTGTTACTAATGCCGCATTCAAATATAACTGGGAACTCGGAAGTACGAGGTCAAGTCATGACCTCTGTGATCTCCAGGTCTGATAATCAAAGCTCTATAAAATAGTCCCATTTTCCGCGTTGAAATTTCGAGTTGGATGACTGTTCAAATCGATTTTTTCCCCAATAGGAGCTCGTTTTCCCCCCACGAGTACCCAGTTGTTTTGAACGCAGCATAAGCCCTTGCAGAGAAACCACATGATCAAAATAATTTAATTGGTGTGACATCATAGAGTGGGGAAGAGCAAGCGTCAAACAGGGAGCTCACACCGCCAGGCACTGTGCAAAATTGTGATGTAAATGTGTGCTTCTATGTTCTGGTTCATCAAAATAAATAAACAAGTTGCCAATATTATGTTACAATTTTGTAATTCAGTCAGTTGTTCCGCTTTACCAACCATAGCTAGCTAAAGTAGGACAGCATGGAGTAAGTAGCTAAAGTGGGACAATCTTATAGGCTTTTCCAATGGAGGAAAGATATCCAGTTTACACTAGGGACCCCTGTACTTAGGCTAGGCAGGGCTCGGGTTCTTGTAATGCTGTTATTTTGATAATTTTTGGCACCAAGTAGAACTACAGCAGGTTGAATTCAGGAAAAGTGGGAAACGTTTTGCATTTCCGTCTTCTGTAACCACTTATGTAAAGTTTGTCGGTCCTGTTGTTTTTTTTATAAAGAGCACCTATCAACGCATGTGAAGCTTGGTTATTTACAATATGCTGTAAGAGCTTTCGTCTCCAAACCACTGCAGTGTAATTTTTTTTAGGGATTTGGCCATGTTTCAAGTGTGTGCAAACAGACAGAGTATACTGAAGAACGGTGTGTAGTAAAAGGATGACGGTGTTGCAATTGTGGTGGGGATCATAATCCCGAATTCCTGGAGTGCCCTGTAAGGGTGAAGGGTATGGAGGTGACAAAAGTTAGAGGCCAATCGATACTCCTATGCAGAGGTAATTAAAATAGTTGAGAAACAGTGGAGGCAGGGGAGGACCATCCTACCCAGTGAATTATAAAAAATAAAATTGTGAAACTTACATTTTGTTTTAGCCTTTTAGATAAAAACTATACTAAATATATTAACATCACCAAATAATTCAAATAAAAAAATCAAATCAAATTTTATTTGTCACATACACATGGTTAGCAGATGTTAATGCGAGTGTAGCGAAATGCTTGTGCTTCTAGTTCTGACAATGCAGTGATAACCAACAAGTAATCTAACTAACAATTCCAAAACTGCTGTCTTATACACAGTGTAAGGGGATAAGGAATATGTACATAAGGATATATGAATGAGTGATGGTACAGAGCAGCATACAGTAGATGGTATCGAGTACAGTATATACATATGAGATGAGTATGTAGACAAAGTAAACAAAGTGGCATAGTTAAAGTGGCTAGTGATACATGTATTACATAAGGATAATTGAATGTTTTTTCAATGTTTTGTCAATGTTTTGAAATGAAGGTCTACAGAAGCCTCAACAGCACTCTGTAGGGTAGCACAATGTTGTAGCCGGAGGACAGCTAGTTTCATCCTCCTCTGGGCACATTGACTTTAATACAAAACCTAGAAGGCTCATGGTTCTCACCCCCTTCCGTAGACATTACTGCATGATTGTAGCAAGTTTACTAACGCGTTAGTTCTAGTACCTACACTACCGTTCAAAAGTTTGGAGTCACTAGGAAATGTCCTTGTTTTTGAAAGAAAAACAATTTTTTTTGTCCATTAAAATAACATCAAACTGTTCAGAAATACAATGTAGACATTGTTAATGTTGTAAATTACTATTGTAGCTGGAAACACATGTTTTGTTAGCTATTCCAAGTTTATACATTTTAAAAGGCTAATTGATCATTAGAAAACCCTTTCGCAATTATGTTAGCACAGCTGAAAACAGTTGTTCTAATTAAAGAAGCAATAAAACTGGCCTTCTTTAGACTAGTTGAGTATCTGGAGCATTAGCATTGGTGGGGTTGATTGGGGCGGCAGGGTAGCCTAGTGGTTAGAGCGTTGGATTAGTAACTGGAAGGTTGCAAGTTCAAACCCCCGAGCTGACATGGTACAAATCTGTCGTTCTGCCCCTGAACAGGCAGTTAACCCACTGTTCATTGAAAATAAGAATTTGTTCTTAACTGACTTGCCTAGTTGAATAAAGGTAAAATTTAAAAAAATTTAAAATTACAGCCTCAAAATGGCCAGAAACAAAGAACTTTCTTCTGAAACTCGTCAGTCTATTCTTGTTCTGAGAAATGAAGACTATAACATTTGGTTTTAGCCTTTTAGATAAAATGTGAGAAATTGCCAAGAAACAGAAGATCTCATATAACGCTGTGTACTACTCCTTCACAGAACAGCGCAAACTGTCCCTAACCAGAATATAAAGAGGAGTGGGAGGCCTCGGTGCACAACTGAGCAAGAGGACAAGTACATTAGAGCGTCTAATTTGAGAAACAGTTGCCTCACAAGTCCTCTACTGGCAGCTTCATCCGCAAAACACCAGTCTCAACATCAACAGTGAAGATGCTGGCCTTCTAGGCAGAGTTGGAAGAAAAAAAAGACATAAGACATAAAGATTAAGATGGGCAAAAGAACACAGACACTGAACAAGTGTTATGGACAAATGAATCTCAGTTTAAGGTGTTTGGATCACAAAGAATAACATTCGGGGTGAAATGTCTTCAGATTACCTCAACAAATTGACAACTAGAATGCCAAAGGTCTGCAAAGCTGTAATTGCTGCAAATGGAGGATTATTTGACGAGAGCAAAGATTGAAGGACACAATTATTATTTCAATTAAAAATCATTATTTATAACCTTGTCAACGTCTTGACTATATTTTCTGTTCATTTTGCAACTAATTTCATGTATGTTTTCATGGAAAACAAGGACATTTCTAAGTGACCCCACACTTTTGAACAGTAGTGTATGTTGACTATGATGTTACTAACGCCGATGGCTAATATGGTGACAACAATGTCAGCTGTGTGTAGTGGTTAGCAGTACTGATATGAAGGTTTGGCTGGGAAAGGTTTTTTTGCTTGGCCACAGAGAGCTCATGTGTTGTGCACTGAAGTCCATATGCGAAGGGAAAAGGTGAGAAAAGGACAGCGCGTAGATGCGACAAGTAATAATACAACAAGCAAAATGTTCATGCTGTTGTTTGTATGTGGCTGCTATGAAAGTGAACCGTGTTTGCATGCGATCAGGGGTATATTCATTCCACGGATTCTGTTGAAAAACATTTCTTAAACAAAAGCAAGCTGATCGAAACAGGGATAAACATACCTGAATGTCCAAAAGAAACTCTCGTTTGCAACTGTTGGGCTAATGATTACACCCTAGATCAGCTAGATGCAGGCCAGTGTGTTCATGGCGGTATTGAATGTGTCACTCTCTGTCTGTCACCTTGATTACAAAATTCTCTCGACCTGTGCACCTACGCTGTACATTTTCATTCATAGGCTAGGTTGTAGCAACCCCAGTTGAGTGAATGGAATATAAATGACAGTCATCCAATATGCTGTAATAAAAATAAGGCCATGTTCATAATTGTTGTTATCTTAAACGTCACCGACTGCCACTGGTATCAAGAATGGTCCACCACCTAAAGGACATCCAGCCAACTTGACACACCTTGTAGAGTCCATGCCCGACGAATTGAGGCTGTTCTGAGGGCAAAAGGACAGGGGTGCAATTCAATATTAGGAAGGTGTTCCTAATGTTTGGTTTACTCAGTGTATAACTAAATGCTGAGAGATGATCAGAGTGCAAATGCAGGATAGTGCAATTATTTTTTTGTACAGTTCAAATGTCTTGATGTGGTGTGCAGCAGAGAGTGCATGGTCCTTTAGTCTCTATTGGCTAGATGGCTGCTAGGTGAGGGCCACAGCACAGGGAAAGAAACTGTTCAGTTGGTAGATGGTTTTGGCTATGATTTACCTGAACCGCATGCCACAGGAGAGTTTTTGTAAAAGGGAGTGATTGGGGTAGGGTTTGGCGATAACCTCGAGGTCGACCCGGAGAGCGAGGAGCAGGGCGATCCGGATGGAGGCGATGGAACTCCCTCAGCATAGATGGATCCAATATGTCCCCCACCGGGACCCAGCACCTCTCCTCCAGCCCATACCCCTCCCAGTCAACAAGGTATTGCAGGCCCCTCACCCGGCGTCTCGAGTCCAGAATGGCCCGTATTGTGTACGCCAGGGACCCCTCGATGTCCAGAGGGGGCGGAGGTACCTCCGGAACCTCACCTTCCAGCAGGGGACCAGCTACCACCGGCCTGAGGAGAGACACATGAAACGAGGGGTTAATATGATAATACGAAGGAAGTAGTAATCGATAACACACCTCGTTTATTCTCCTCATGACTTTGAATGGCCCCACACACTGCGGGCCTAGCGTCCGGCAGGGCAGGCAAAGGGGCAGGTTTCGAGAGCCAGACCCTCACTGCGGTGACGGTCAGCGCTCCTCTTCTGCTGTCCACTCGCCTGACGTAGTGATTCCTGGACGGCCCTCCAGGTCTCCTTAGGGCGCTGCACCCACTCCTCCACCGCAGGAGCCTCGGTCTGGCTCTGATGCCATGGTGCCAGGACTGGCTGGTACCCCAACACGCACTGAAACGGTGACATGTTGGTAGAAGAGTGGCGTAGTGAGTTCTGGGCCATTTCAGCCCAGGGGACGTATCTCGCCCACTCCCCCGACCGGTCCTGGCAATACGACCGCAGAAACCTACCCACCTCCTGGTTCACTCTCTCCACCTGCCCATTACTCTCCGGGTGATACCCCGAGGTCAGGCTGACCAAGACCCCCAGACGTTCCATAAACGCCTTCCACACTCGGGATGTGAACTGGGGAACCCGATCAGAAACGATGTCCTCGGGCACCTCGTAGTGCCAAGAGACGTGGGTGAACAGAGCCTCCGCAGTCTGTAGGGCCGTAGGGAGACCGGGAAACGGGATAAGACGGCAGGACTTAGAGAACCGATCCACAATGGCCAGGATCGTTGTGTTTCCCTGAGACGGGGGAAGATCAGTGAGAAAGTCCACCGATAGATGGGACCACAGCCATTGTGGAACGGGGAGGGGTTGTAAACTTCCCTCGTGGCAAGTGCCTAGGAGCCTTGTTCTGGGTGCACACCGAACAGGAGGAGACATAGAATCCAACATCCTTGACTAATGTGGGCCACCAGTACTTTCCCAGACCCCGCACTGTCCTCGAAATCCCCGGGTGACCCGACGAGGGTAGACTATGAGCCCACCGAATCAATTGATCACGAACAGCGAGCGGCACGTACCTACGACCCTCCGGTCACTGTGGAGGCACAGGTTCCTCCCTTAGCGCCCGCTCAATGTCCGCGTCCACCTCCCATACTACCGGTGCCACCAGCCTTGCCGCCAGAATGATGGGAGTAGGATCGATGGACCGCTCCTCAGTGTCGTAGAGACGGGACAGTGTGTCGGCCTTAGTGTTGAAGGAACCTGGTCTCTACGAGATCATGAATCTAAATCTGGTGAAATACATGGCCCACCTTGCCTAACGAGGATTCAGTCTCCTAGCTGCTCGGATATACTCCAGTTTACGGTTGTCAGTCCAGATGAGGAAAGGGTGCTTAGCCCCCTCGAGCCAGTGTCTCCACACCTTCAGGGCCTTAACCACAGCCAACAACTCCCTGTCCCCCACATCATAGTTTTGCTCCGCCGGCCCGGAGCTTCTTCGAAAAACAGGTCATGCTCCAGCAGTCGCCCAAGAACCTTGCGCAACAGAGACACATGCGCGGCGCGTGTGGCGGAGTAGATCCAGATATCGTAAATATACACCACCACACCCTGTCCGTGCAGGTCCCTGAGAATCTCGTCAACGAAGGATTGAAAGACGGCTGGAGCATTCTTTAACCGGTACGGCATGACAAGGTACTCATAATGGCCAGATGTGGTACTAAACGCGGTTTTCCACTCATCTCCCTCCCGAATATGCACCAGAGTATACTCGCTCCAGAGGTCCAGTTTAGTGAAGAACCGCGCCCCGTGAAATGATTCCACCGCCGTAGCGACGAGAGGTAGTGGGTAACTAAAACCCACCATGATGGAATTGAGACCTCGATAATCAATGCACGGATGCAAACCACCCTCCTTTATCTTCACAAAAAAGAAACTTGAGGAGACGGGTGACATGGAGGGCCGAATGTACCCCTGTCCCAGAGCTTCCGTTGACATATGTCTCCATATGTCACTCCTGGGCAGTGCAGCGTTTACGTGGAGGTTTATCACACAATCCCCCTGTCGATGGGGTGTAATTGGGTCGCCTTCTTTTTACTAAAGGCGATAGCCAAATTGGCATACTCAGCGGCAATGCACACGGTGGAAACCTGGTCTGGACTCTCCACCGTCTTTGCACCGATGGAAACTCCTACACACCTGCCTGAACACTCATCAGACCACCCCTGGAGAGCTCCCCGTCTCCACGAAATCCTAGGATTGTGAATAGCCAGCCAGGGGATCTCTAGCACCACCGGAAACGCAGGTGAATCGATAAGGAACAGACTAATCCGCTCCTTATGATCCCCCCACGTAATCATCTCCAGAGGAACCGTGGCCTCCCTGACCAGCCCTGACCCTAACGGTCAACTATCTAAGGAGTGCACGGGGAAGGGGGAGGTCTACCTGTACTAACGGAATCCTCAACCTCTGGGCGAGTCCGTGATCTATAAAGTTCCCAGCTGCGCCTGAATCGACAAGTGCCTTATGCTGGAGAGAAGGAGAAAACGTAAGGAGACAAATTAATAAAAACATGTGACCAACAGGAAGCTCTGGGTGAGTGTGGTGCTGACTCACCTGGGGTGACACGAGGAGTGTTCTGCCTGCCCTCTCGACTCCCAGATGGACTCCTCCAGCAACGACCGGAAGTGTGCCCTCTCTGGCCACAGCTGGTACAGGAGGAGCTTCCTCCTCCGGTCTCCCTAGATGCAGCCCCCCCTGGCTCCATTGGTATCGGAGCGGGAGGGCCAGGAGTTGGGACAGGACCCTTTCAGAACGTCCGTGAGCAGCCAGATCGACATGTCTATGAGCTCGTCCAGGCTGAGCGTAGTGTCCCGACAATCCAGCTCCCAGCGGACATCCTCTCTCAGGCTACACCTGTAAGGGTCTACAGGGCCCTGTCGTTCCACCCTGCTCCAGCGGCCAAGGTCCGGAACTCCAGCGTGAAGTCCTGCGCGCTCCTCGTCCCATGCCTGAGATGGAACAATCTCTCACCCGCCGTTAGGCCCTCCGGAGGGTGATCGAACACGGCCCGAAAACGGCGGGTGAACTCCGGGTAGTGGCCCTTCGCCGAGTCGGGCCCGTTCTAGACGGCATTGGCCCTCTCCAGGGCTCTACCCGTCAAGCTAGAGACAAGGACACTCACGCTCTCCTCGTCCGGCCGAACGGTGACCAGGTAAAGCTCTAGTTGGAGCAGGAATTTGTGGCACCCCGCCGCCGCTCCCTCGTACTCCCTCGGTGGCGCAATACACAGAGCGCTGGTACTGGATCCCGCTGGAGGAGATGGTAGCGTTGCCGGTGGGAGGGTTGGAGGGGAAGTAGGGAGACCACTCCTCTCCCAGCGGTCCATCCTCTCCATCATCTGATCCATCGCTGATCCGATGGAGGATGGACGTGTGATGAACGAAAAGGGGAAAAAGGGATCGGTGGCAGCTAGTAGACCGGCAACAACGACCGCCGAGTGCCACCCGAACGGGAAGGGGAGCCACTTTCGGTGATATTCGTGACAGGACAATGCAATGCAGCATGCTCTTGGAGTGTGGGCAGACCCAAACCAGACAGTGATTTGTTTTGGAAACCATGATGGGGGTCCGGGGGCATGCATCCCCAGAAGAATAATGAGATTTGAACAATGTAACTGTCTTACCTTATCGTAAATCAAATAATCTATGAATTACTACATTGTTTGTTTTTATCCTATAAATCACAGCTGCACCAAAGGATGCTAAAACAAATGTTCCCTTATGGCGTATATTTCATTGCAAGGTTGTGGTTCTCCTGATCATGTTTTATACCTAAATAGTGATGTGTTGGCTAAGGTTTCAGAAAGTATCTCAATTACTAAGCAAATCCTTGAAGTCATAGTTCTTCTAACAGAGACGTAGAAAATGTCATTTGATTTGTCATTCTGATTTTACAACAAACTCCGATCACTCAGTTTCTCTTATCACGCAATTTAATTCTACCGATTTAATATGGACCTGCTCCAATAGAGAAGCTGGTGTGGATATTCAGTGTGGATTCCAGGTTGTTCTTGAGAGGTGGGATAAGTCTTGAGAGGTGGGATAAACGTACAGTAGATAGGAGTCCACATAGAAGTGGTCATCTTCTGTAGCTCAGTTGGTAGAGCATGGTGCTTGTAATGCCAGGGTAGTGGGTTCGATTCCCGGGACCACCCATACGTAGAATGTATGCACACATGACTGTAAGTCGCTTTGGATAAAAGCGTCTGCTAAATGGCATATATTATATATATTATTATATTATAAGTGTTCAACCTAAAGACCTACCAGAGACCAAACACAGGCAACTTAATAATTTTTTAAATTTAATTTTTTTCTTAGGAAAGAATCATGTCACCAAGAACATCATTAGTGCTCTTAGAAAAATGAAATTTAAGTCGCTTCAGTTTCATATCCTTCCCCATACAGCTTTTAACACAATCAATCCCAGTTGAGCAACAACTAAGCTCAGCAAAAAAAGAAACGTCCCATTTTCAGGATCGTCATTCAAAGATCATTTGTAAAAATACAAACAACTTCACATAGCGTAATTGTAAAGGGTTTAAACACTGTTTCCCATGCTTGTTCAATGAACCATAAACAATTAATGAACATGCACCTGTGGAAAGGGTCGTTAAGACACTAACAGTTTACAGACGGTAGGCAACTAAGGTCACAGTTATGAAAACTTAGGACACCAAAGAGGCCTTTCTACTGACTCTGAAAAACACCAAAAGAAAGATGCCCAGGGTCCCTGCTCATCTGCGTGACCGTGCCTTAGGCATGCTGCAAGGAGGCATGAGAACTGCAGATGTGGCCAGGGACCTAAATTGCAATGTCCGTACTGTGAGATGCCTAAGAAAGCACTACAGGGAGACAGAGCGGACAGCTGATCGTCCTCGCAGTGGCAGACCACGTGTAACAACACCTGCACAGGGTCGGTATATCCGAACATCACACCTGCGTGACAGGTACAGGATGGCAACAACAACTACCCGAGATACACCAGGAAACCACAATCCCTCCATCAGTGCTCAGACTGAGAGAGGTTGGACTGAGGGCTTGTAGGTCTGTTGTAAGTCAGGTCCTCAGCAGACATCACTAGCAACAACGTTGCCTATGGACACAAACCCACAGTTGCTGGACCAGACAGGACTGGCAAAAAGTGTTCTTCGCTGACGAGTTGCGGTTTTATCTCACCAGGGATGATGGTCGGATTCGCGTTTATCGTCGAAGGAATGAGCATTACACCGAGGCCTGTACTCGGGAGCGGGATTGATTTGGAGGTGGAGGGTCCGTCATGGTCTGGGGCGGTGTGTCACAGCATCATCGGACTGAGCTTGTTGTCATTACAGGCAATCTCAACGCTGTGCGTTAAAGGGAAGACATCCTCCTCCCTCATGTGGTATCCTTCCTGCAGGCTCATCCTGACATGACCCTCCAGCATGACAATGCCACCAGCCATACTGCTCATTCTGTGCATGATTGCCTGCGAGACAGGAATGTCAGTGTTCTGCCATGGCCAGCGAAGAACTGGGATCTAAATAATAATAATAATAATATAATATATGCCATTTAGCAGACGCTTTTATCCAAAGCGACTTACAGTCATGTGTGCATACATTCTACGTATGGGTGGTCCCGGGGATTCGAACCCACTACCCTGGCGTTACAAGCGCCATGCTCTACCAACTGAGCTACAGATCCCATTGAGCACGTCTGGGACCTGTTGGATTAGAGTGAGGGCTAGGGCCATTCCCCCCAGAAATGTCCAGGAACCTGCAGGTGTCTTGGTGGAAGAGGGAGGTAACATCTCCCAGCAAGAACTGGCAAATCTTTAATGCAGCTGGTGGCCACACCAGATACTGACTTTTACTTTTGATTTTGACCCCCCCGCCCCCTTTGATCAGGGACACATTATTCAATTCTGTTAGCCACATGTCTGTGGAACTTGTTCAGTTTATGTCTGTTGTTGAATCTTGTTATGCTCATACAAATATTTACATGTTAAGTTGCTGAAAATAAACGCAGTTGACAGTGAGAGGACGTTTCTTTTTTTGCTGAGTTTATATATATTTTATATACACACACTGTCAAAAAATTTCACAACATCTACTCATTCAAGGGTTTTTCTTTGTTGTTACTATTTTCTACATTGTAGAATAATAGTGAAGACATAAACTATGAAATAACACCTATGAAATCATGTAGTAACCAAAAGTGTTCTGAAATTCAAAATATATTTTATATTTGAGATTCTTCAAAGAGCCACCCTTTGCCTTAATGACGGCTCTGCACACTCTTGGCATTCTCTCAACCAGCTCTTCCTTCACTCTGCGGTCCGACTCATTACAAATTATCTCAATTTGGTTGAGGTCGGGGGATTTTGGAGGCCAGGTCACCTGATGCAGCACTCCATCACTCTCCTTCTTGGTAAAATAGCCCATACAAAACCTGGTGGTGTGTTGGGTCATTGTCCTGTTGAAAAACAAATGATAAGTCTTATTATGCCCAAACCAGATAGGATGGCGTATCGCTGAAGAATGCTGTGGTAGCCATGTTGCTTAAGTGTGCCTTGAATTTAAATGAAACACTGACTGTGTCAACAGCAAAGCACCTCTCCTCCATGCTTCACGGTGGCAAATAAACATGCGGGGGATCATCCGATCACCCACACCGCATCTCACAAAGACACGACGGTTGGAACCAAAAATCTCCCAAGGACAAATTTCCACAGGTCTAATGTCAATTGCTGGCGTTTCAATTGCTGGTGGTCCAAGCAAGTCTCTTCTTATTGGTGCCATTTAGTAGTGGTTTCTTTGCATCAATTTGACCATGAAGGCCTGATTCACAATCTCTGAACAGTTGATTTTGAGATGTGTCTGTTACTTGAACTCTGTGAAGAATTTATTTGGGCTGCAATTTCTGAGGTTGGTATCTCTAATGAACTTATCCTCTGCAGCAGAGTTAACTCTGGGTCTTCCATTCCTGTAGCGGTCCTCATGAGAGCCAATTTAATTATAGCGCTTGATGGTTCTTGAAATGTTATGTATTGACTGACCTTCATGTAATGATGAACTGTCGTTTCTCTTTGCTTATTTGAGCTGTTCTTGCCATAACATGGACTTGGTCTTTTCCCAAATAGGGCTATCTTCTGTATACCCGTCCTACCTTGTCACACACAATACAATTGATTGGCTCAAACGCATTAAGGAAAGAAATTCCACAAATGAACTTTTAACAAGGTATACCTCATGAAGCTGGTTGAGAGAATACCAAGAGTGTACACAACTGTCATCAAGTCAAAAGGTGGCAATTTGAAGAATCTCTAATATAAAATATATTTACATTTTTTTTACACTTTTGGTTACTACATGATTCCATATGTTTTATTTCATAGTTTGTCTTCACTATTATTCTACAATATAGAAAATACTAAAAATAATTTAAAACCCTTGAATGAGTAGGTGTTCTAAAACTTTTGACCGGTAGAGTGTGTGTGTGTGTGTGTGTGTGTGTATGTATATATATATATATATATATGCTCCTGCTCGTTGAACATCTCATTCCAACACCATGGGCATTAATATGGCTTTGGTCCCCCCTTGGCTGCTATAACAGCCTCTACTCTTCTGGGAAGGCTTTCCACTAGATGTTGGAACATTGCTGCAGGGACTTGCTTCCATTCAGCCACAAGAGCATTAGTGAGGTTGGGTACTGATGTTGGACGATAAGGCCTGGCTCCCAGTTGGCATTCCACTTCATCCCAAAGGGGTTGCGATCAGAGCTCTGCGCAGGCCAGTCAAGTTCTTCCACACCAATCTCAACAAACTATTTCTGCATGGAACTCACTTTGTGCACGAGGGCATTGTCATGCTGAAACAGGAAAGGACCCTTCCCCAAACTGTTGCCACAAAGTTGGAAGCACAGAATCGTCTATAATTATTACTCCTCTTCCACCAAACTTCACAGTTGGCACTATGCATTTGGGAAGGTAGCGTTTGACTGGCATCCACCAAAACCAGATTTGTCCGTTAGACTGCCATGGGTGAAGCATGATTCATCACTCCAGAGAACGTGTTCCCATTGCTCCAATGGCAGCAAGCTTTACACCACTCCAGCCAACTCTCGGCATTGCACATGGTGATTTTAGGCTTGGGTGCAGGTTTACACGATTCACCGGTCCTGTTCTGTGAGCTTGTGTGGCCTACCACTTCCCGGCTGAGCCGTTGTTACTCCTAGACGTTTACACTTCACAATAACAGCACTTACAGTTGACCGGGGCAGTTCTAGCAGGGCAGAAAGGTGACATCCCATGACAGTGCCATGTTGAAATTAATTCTTTAGTAAGGCCATTCTACTGTAAATGTTTGACTATGGAGATTGCATGGCTGTGTGCTCGATTTTATCCACCTGTCAGCAACGGGTACAGCTGAAATAGCCGAATCCACTCATTTGAAGGGGTGTCCACATACTGTTGTATATATAGTGTATATTGTATGGTCAAACAAATTAAGGATTTGTAAAAATTAATTCAGCCTCATTTACTCCCACACAGCAAAAAAAATAAAAAACAACATAGAAGTGACTAAGAAAAAAATAAATAGAAAATGAAAAATATAAAACTGTTCAGTGTATCTTAGAATATGATTGGTTTTGTCCAAGGCAAAACTAATTTCTGAAGTGTAAAGAACATTTTCAATATTCATCTAAATAAAAGGACAACTGAATAGGTGCTTTCAATTGCTTGAAGTAGGTACTATAGCCTACCTCAGTCTGTTTCTTGTAGAACTCTGTACAGTGTTTTTTCCTGCTTGATCTTCCACTACACTTTTCTTCAATCTCTCAAAGTAATTCTCAAAGTAATTCTCAAATAATATAAACATACATACAAGCATACTATACTTCTGAACACAAAAGCAGGTGAATGCATTGCTTCATTAATGGATGACGGTTACATCAGTTATCATCATCAACATTGAACTACTACAGTGAAGCATTTGCAGTGACTTGGGTGCACTTTTGTTCCTCAACCAACCCTCTCCCCATGCAATAAAAAAAAATGGTCTCTCCTACAATCTGCCCAAACCATCCATATAAATCTGCTGTAGTTGAGGTAGAATGAAAACCATCAGAGTCAAAGCCCTGCTTCATAATATCAGAGGAGAAAAGCATACAGCGCTTCAAAAAAATTGTTATTTAGATTAGTTTTTTTAAACATACAAAAATTGATCACACATAAAGCAATAGCCATGTTTCACCAATACACAACTATCAAAACATGATTCCAAATTAAAATAAGGCCTTTCAAATGACATGTCTAACATATCGCCAGTTAGATTGAGTTTAGAAACATTTCAACTTAAAACTCCAGAACTAAGGTCTATGAGGGAACATAGGTCAGAATCTTTGAAATCTTTATCAATAGATACCGAGTTGAAGTTAGGGGTACTTCAGGATTTTGGCAATGAAGCCTTTTATCTACTTCCCCAGTCGGATGAACTTGTGGATAGCATCTATGTGTTTGCGTGCAGTTTGAAATGAGTTGCTAACTAGCTCTAGAGTAATTGCTAACTAGTCTATGGGTATCTGTTAGTATAGACTTCCAGTCATTGAGCTAACACTAGTAAGCAATGGCTTGTGAAACTACCTCTAACGTCCTTCATACAGGACACAGACATACACATGGTATCCACGAGCTGGTCTGACTATGGGGAAGTAGATTTATTTTATTTTCTCAGGTAGATATATGGCCTCATTGCCAAAATCCCAAAGGGTCCCTTTAAGATATAGAATTGGCGTTCTGTTTTTCATTTTAACTGGCCTACAATTGATTTTTGTAGGAATTATACAAATGATACTGCAGCCTGACATCCTCAGGACAACAATATATCCTCCTTGTAAGAAATGCTTTAAAGATAATACAAACCTTTCCTTTACATAGTGAGGAAAAAGTTAAGAGTCCAGTGTTTGAGGTACAATTGTTTTTCTAGAAAAAAAAAACTCCATTCACACGTTCTATAATATTTGTATTTAAATGTATGTTTTTGGGTGTATTTATTTAACATACGTTTCTGCTCTTTTAGGCTCCCAAGGTCAAAGAGTCCAGAAAAGGAGGAAGAGAAAGATCCGGAAACAGTCACAAGACCAGAATCTGGACTGTAAGTTCAGAAAAAAACAATAACACCCCTTAAAAAGTATCAAGTACCAGCAGCCCATGCTGCATCAAGGCTTCTTCTCCTTCTTCCTTTTGTCCGGTTTACCACCAGCTGTTGTCGTGGCAACACTAGGCCGCCTGATATGCTGCACCACGACCCTCCCGTTGGCCTCGCACTGCAAGGTGTATCTCTCTGGGGTCAGGGGTCGTCCTGAGCCATCCCTCAGCCTGGAGAATATGTCCCTGGAGAGGTGCTCCATGCGCTGGCCTGCGGCACCAAGAGCCTTGGCCGTGTGCTGCCTCTCCCTGAGCAGCCTGCTCCTCTGGGCCTGCAGCCTCTCCACCTCCTCCTGGAGCCCCGTGATAGCATCCAGCTTGCGCTTGCGACAGTTCTGAGCCGCCAGCTTGTTCTTCCCTCGCCGCCTGATGTCCCTCAGGAAGGCAACCTGGGTGGGCGAGAGGCCATGAACCTCCAGGAGCTCCAGAAACTCCTCTACGGGCATGCTGACGATCTCCGCCGCCGAGAACGGGACACGCAGGGCCCGGGTGCGGAGTTCGTCGCGGCTAAGCTCCCGGGCTTCGTCATCTTCCCCGTCTTCATCGCTGAAAGGCTCCTCTTTGATGGCTTTGTGGGGGAAAGTGGTGGCTGACGGTTGGGAGAAGGCTGTGGAGGAGTAGCTGTGGTCGTGCCACACGCTCTCGCTGAAATCCACAGGCGACCATGTGTGGTAGTTGGCAATGCTCTTGGAGGGGAGGGAGTCCACCTCACTGCTGTAGCCCGTAGCCCCACCCTCGTCCTCAAAAAACGAACTGGAAGACGATGACGACACCTCAGATGCACCTGGGGAGTCAAGTGTACATATGCATATGTAAACTAATTTACAATGTTTAGAATGTTGCAGATGTGATATACAGTGCCTTTGGAAAGTATTCAGACCGCTTGACTCTTTCCACATTGTTACGTAACAGCTTTCTTTTAGAAATGGAAATCCTCAGTAATCTACACACAATACCCCATAATGTCAAAACAAAAACAGGTTTAGAAATTTGTGCAAATGTATATAAAAAAAAGAAGTTTTAAAATGTACATAAGTATTCAGACCTAGGGTTGCAAAGTGTTGGAAAATTTCCGGTAAGTTTCCGGAATTTTCCCTGGGAAGTTAAGTCAGAGAATTTTGCTTAAATGAATTTAAAAAAAATTTAGCTTACAACAGTGAAACTTTGTGGGATACACATAAAGGCAATTCTAGGTCTTGTGGCATATTTTGGTTAAACTATCCCCAATTCAATGGATTTGCAACCCTCTGCATGCACAGTGCACTCTTCCATCACACGTGCAGCTGATTCTCAAGATCTTACACACCAATGAGATGCTATTGAGCCCACACTACTATACTGTCTGAGCCAAGCACTACATGCTTTCTGGTAAGTTTTGATTACAATACTGGGTGGGGTGAATATATTTTGTATGACATACATGATTTTTTGTTAACTAATAAATGGTAGCCTGCACCAAAGTGTTTAAATAATTTCTAACTTGTTAACCATTTCTGCTAGTTCGTTTTTTGCTACCATGTGGGTATTAGCTTGCTTGAGCCTGCTAACTGAGGAGTGTTAATTCACCTGTTTCCATACATGTTTAAAACATTTATCTCACAAAGGAGTTGTTTAATCAAACTGCTTAACTATTTATGTACTTTTTTTTTTTACTCATTTGTTTCTAATCTTTACAGGAAAATGCCACGGGCACTATCTGATGTGTGGAGACATTTCACTGCAGCTAATGAAGGAAAAGCTGTGTACATTTGCAAATACTGTGCCAAATCATATGTGAAGAATGCAACGAATATGCAGAATCATCTGGCCAAGTGCATACAGTTCCCTCAGCCTCTGACAACAAGCAACCTCTGACAAAAGTCCCTCTACTTCTATTCAAGGTGAAAATGATGAATCAGACACCTTATCGATAGTAACAGCTCATGGTCCTCCTGGAATCAGAAGTTGTTTTTTTTTTACTCAATGGAGGAACGTAGTCAGAGAAATGCAGAGGAATGTCTTGCTCGAGCTGTGTATGCAAATGGTTCACTTCTGATGCTCACGGGAAAGGTGTATTGGAAGAGATTTCTGAATGTTCTTTGCCCAGGATACACCCCTCCAACCAGACATGCTTTGTCTACTCATTTGCTGGATGCAGAGTTCAGCAGAGTTCAAGTGAAGGTGAAGCAAATCAGAGAAAGCAGACTGTATTGCAATCATCTCTGATGGGAGGTCGAATGTTCGTGGGCAAGGAATAATTAACTACATCATCTCCACCCCTCAACCAGGATTCTACAAGAGCACAGACACAAGGGACAACAGACACACCGGTCTCTACATTGCAGATGAGCTGAAGGCAGTCATGCACTGGTGACAGACAATGCTGCGAACATGAAGGCTGCTTGGTCTAAAGTGGAGGAGTCCTACCTTCACATCATACCAATTGGCTGTTCTGCTCATGCATTGAATCTGCTCCTCAAGGACATCATGGCACTGAAAACAATGGATACACTCTACAAGAGAGCCAAGGAAATGGTTAGGTATGTGAAGTGTCATCAAGTTATAGCAGCAATCTACCTCACCAGCAAAGTGAGAAGAATAAGAGCACCACATTGAATGCCATCCTGACTGATGTTCAGACACTGCTTGCAGATGTAAGGAAAGAAATCCGTACTGCCCTGCCCACTTCACTGTTGCTCCAAGCAGAGCAAACTGCAGTTCAGAATTACACCAAAAAGTGTGAAGACTTCTGCCTAAACGTACATGTTGGAGCCCAAGTACGCTGGCAAGAGCATCCTGTCTGGTGCAGAGATCAACAAGGCCTATGGTGTAATCACTACCGTGTCTTGCCACCTTGGCCTGGATGAGGGCAAGGTTCTCGGCAGTCTGGCGAAGTACACTTCCAAGCAAGGGCTTTGGGTTGGAGATGCAATATGGCAGTCGTGCCAATATATAGTCACCTGATGGAAGGGACTTTGTGGATCTGAGGCTCTTTCCCCTGTTGCTTCCATCATCCTCCTAATGCCACCAACATCAGCTGCCTCAGAGCGCAACTGATCCTTGTTTGGGAACACACACCAAAGCACGCAATAGGCTGACCAATACAAGGGTTGAAAAATTGGTGGCCATCTGGGCAAATTTGAAGCTTTTTGAGCCTGACAACGAGCCATCCTCAACAAGGTTGGAAAGTGACAGTGAAGATGAGGCCTCAGAGTCTGATGTTCAAGAAGTGGACACTGAGGAGGTCCAGGGAGAAGACATGGAAGCCTGAGAGGAAGACAGTCTAGAAACTAAAGCTTTGGTTATCATTGAAAACATTTTTGGGAGATGCGATGGATCATTGGGGATCATTCAATATTCCCTTTATTTTGTTGTTCAGTGAAATCATCCCATGTGAAGAGTCAACTCATTTAATTTAAGTTCAAGTTGTAAGAAAATTGTTTATTTTTTTTATTTATATTGGAAGGATTTAATCATTTGCAATAATGTCTACTTATGATAAGGTAAAATGGTTGTTTCTGCCTCCATAGGATATGATAAATATCCAATGCAAAAAACATCTACATTTAAATGGTATTACTATTAATTTGCATATATTCCTGTTAATTACCACAGAAAGTTTCCACTTCTGAAAATTCCCCAAAATGTGCAACCCTATTCAGACCATTTGCTATGAAACTGGAAATTGAGCTCAGAATAATCCTGTTTACATTAATCATCTTTGAGATGTTTCTACAACTTGATTGGAGTCCACCTGTGGTAAATTCAATTGATTGGACATGATTTGGAAAGGCACACACTTGTCAAAATAAAAGGTCCCACAGTTGACAGTGCATGTCAGAGCAAAAACCAAGCCATGAGGTCGAAGGAATTGTCCGTAGAGCGCTGAGACAGGATTGTGCCAAGGCACAGATCTGGGGAAGGGTACCAAAAAATGTATTCAGCATTGAAGGTCCAAGAACACAGTGGCCTACATCAACCTTAAAAGGAAGAAGTTTGGAACCACCAAGACTCTTCCTAGAACTGAGAAATCAAGGGAGAAGGGCCTTGGTCAGGGAGGTGACCAAGAACCTGATGGTCACGCTGACAGAGCACCAGAGATCCTCTGTGGAGATGTGTTGAAG
This sequence comes from Oncorhynchus keta, assembly GCF_023373465.1. Taxonomy (NCBI): domain Eukaryota; kingdom Metazoa; phylum Chordata; class Actinopteri; order Salmoniformes; family Salmonidae; genus Oncorhynchus; species Oncorhynchus keta. The sequence goes on along the minus strand of NC_068440.1, from coordinate 26,954,511 downwards.
AGATGGTTATCCCTCCACCAATCAGGCCTTTATGGTAGAGTGGCCAGACGGAAGCCACTCCTCATTAAAAAAGGCACATGACAGCCCGATTAGAGTTTGCCAATAGGCACCTAAACACTCTCAGACCATGAGAAACAAGATTCTGAGGCAAAGGTTCACCTTCCAACAGGACAACGACCCTAAGCACACAGCCAAGACAACACAGGAGTGGCTTTGGGACAAGTCTCAATGTCCTTGAGTGCCCCAGCCAGAGCCCGGACTTGAACCCGATCAAACATCTCTGAAAATAGCTGTGCAGTGACGCTCCCCATCCAACCTGAAAAGAGCTTGAGAGGATCTGCAGAGAAGAATGGAAGAAACTCCCCAAATACAGGTGTGCCAAGCTTGTAGTGTCATACCCAAGAAGACTCGAGGCTGTAATCGCTGCCAAAGGCACTTCCAAAAATACTGCGTGTAAAGGGTCTGATGACGTTTGCAAAAATGTCAAACTGTTTTTGCTTTGTCATTATGGGGTATTGTGTGTAGATTGATGAGGAAAATATTGAATTGTATACATTTTAGAATAAGGCTGTAACATAACAAAATGTAAGGGGTCCGAAACATTTCCTTAGGCACTGTATATAGCACAACAGAGGATCATCATGTCCCCTCTCCGCAATGCATTACTTTCTTTTTAAGCAGTGGTTGCAACGGTCGTGGAAGGGAGGGTTTGTGGGTGTGGCTTAAATAAGTCCAGAATTGGCAGAAGAGAGAAGTGTGCTGTTTTTCAGCTAATTTCCTGCAATTCTATCATCTATTTCCACGGAACATTGAGAATTTTGCTGTTTGAATGCTAATTTCCAACAATTCTACCCCACTTTCCATGGCTATTTTTGTGTTCTTATGCTCAAACATTATAACAAAACCAATGGGGACCTCAATCAGGGCCCCTGAGATGTACCCTGTGTGGCCAGTCAGTAATCCATTGATTTTAAAATGTTCAATTCTCCCCTACAGTAGTTTTAATTTAGGTGATTTCTAGTTCAATGATTATATTACTTAGAAATATCTAGGTCAATTATCTTTCCTACATACTTTCTGTCTGGGTTTAGTCATTTAAGTATTAATTTTTTTTGTGTGGCGGCAACAGTTTAGCAGCGGTGGTACAGGGGAAACACTGAACATTGCACCTCCCTAAAGCAGCCCCACAAGTCTTCCAACTCACTTGGGGAGTCTGGGCCTCGAGAGCTGCTCTCCAGGGAAAGACCGGAGTCTGAGTCGAGGTCCTCCAGGACACGAGGGTCCATGCCCTGTAGAATCCCCAGCAGCTGGGCGTCCATGGTTTCCAAGCAGCCATCCAGCCCCAGGAGGTTAATTTGGTCAAACACTGCCTCATCCAAACAGCCTTCCAGTGCACCATGGGACGATGACCCATTTCGTGTTCCGTTGACCACCGCAACGTTCGGTAGTGCAGCCAGCCCTGTGGTCGTACCAGGCGACGAGTTGGAGGAGTTTGCGGACACGAGTCGGAAGAGGGGCCCTCTTGGTTGCCGTGCCACCAGTGTCCTGACTCCACCCCTCGGGGGGATCATGTCGTAGACGGAGCCTGTTACCATGGCATCGCGGAGACTGACATCCTGGCTGATGGCGCTGGAGATGTCGGCGTCAAGGTCAGACAGCTGCTGAGGAACCAGTGGGTCTAAATCCTGAAGAACACACACACACGTTATAAAAGGCACGGACATAGACACACCCTGACATACACAGTAGCTCACAGGTAAATCACAGTAGCTCACGGGTAAATCCTTAAAACCCTTGGGAGTTTGAAACCAATACTCGATAACTGACATTTTCAAATCACCTTCTCTTTTCACAAATATTACCAAGACATCATAATCATTATCAAGGGATACTACTTACGTCAAATTCATAGATCGGTAGGGACAGGAATTGGCTCCAGTGCTGGTCGATGTCAGGGGGGTGGGGGTCCTCAGAGCTGGAGAGAGGGGCTCCGCTACTTAACAATCCCTGGAATCAACAACACATAGTCAAATCGTCACACTGTGGAAAATCTGTGATGAAAAACATGACAAGGCAAGCACAGCGCCTGTTACAAACACACAAAACATGAGGGCCATCAAACACTGAGCAAATAGTATGTTAAACAAAGGCAAGCCTACAGAGGTAAACGCTTAATCTAGCCTATTCCAAGACAGATTTTTTTTTTTAAATGACTTGTTCTATGTCGTCGCTGTATGTACCTCATGTTCTAGTGTGGAACTGAGAGCCAGCTGGGTCAGGGAAACAGGTTCCTCTCTGCCTTCATCACCATACTCTTGGATCCGCCCCTTCAGTTCCTCAACCTCCTGATAACAGGAAAGACCGATAGAAAGAAGGGTGGAACAGAAAGAAGGGTGGAACAGAATACATTTAGGTACAGACCACATTTCCATACAGTTTTTATAGCGTATACAAAAACAATTATGACAGCTGTGATGGAAACAGGAAGTTTTGGTACAGAGATATTTGTGTGGCTAAAATTGGGGAAGAAATGGAGGTGGAAATGTCTTTATGCAGAGAAATATTGATAAAATATAAAATGCAACATGTAAAGCACCATGTTTCTGGAGTGAAAATAAAATGTCCCAGAAATGTTCCATATATATGCACAAAAAAAAACATATTTCTCTCAAATTTTGGGCACACGTTTGTTTACATCCCTGTTAGTGAGCATTTCTCCTTTGCCAAGATAATCCATCCACCTGACAGGTGTGGCATATCAAGAAGCTGATTAAACAGCATACTCATTACACAGGTACACCTTGTGCTGGGGGAAAAAAGGCCACCTGTGCAGTTGTCACACAATGTCACAAATGTCTAAAGTTAAGGGAGCGTGCAATTGGCATGCTGACTGAAGGAATGTCTAACAGAGCGGTTGCCAGAGAACGTAATGTTTATTTCTCTACCATAAGCTGCCTCCAGTGTCGTTTTAGAGAATTTGGCAGTATATCCAACCGGCCTCAAAACTGAAGACCACGTGTAACCACGCCAGCCGAGAACCTCCACATCCGGCATCTTCATCTGCGGGATCGTCTGAGACCATCCATCCAGACCGCTGATGAAACTGAGGAGTATTTCTGCCTGTAATAAAGCCCTTTTGTGATTGGCTGGGCCTGTCTCCCAAGTGACTATGTCCCTGCAGGCCCACCCATGGCTGCTCCCCTGCCCAGTCGTATGAAATCCACAGATTAGTGCCAAATACATGTATTCCAAGTGACAGAATGATATCAATTAAACTGTAACCCAGTAAAATCTTAGAAATTGTTGCATGTTGCATTTATATTTTTGTTCAGTATAATAACCATCATATTGAAGTAAACTTGGAGTCATGCGATGATACGTTGTGTGTTCCTCCCACTATGACTCGGGAAAACATCCAGTTTATTAATAAGCTTGATGGGTGGTGAAAGTGCACAGTGAGCTTGATGTTCCTATCCAAAACATATCAGGGGTCTTATTCTGGTGACATGATCAATGTTTGACTGCCTTATCCATTATAATCTCATCATGTATGACTAGCCTACCCACACTATCTTTGAGCTGTTGACTAGAGCGCACGTGCTAAGACCCAAGTATTTAACGTAACAGTTTGTGACAAAACTACTGCTGGAGTTGAAAATGCGATGGAAACTTAAGCAAAAAAGTACATTTTGTGCACTACGTCATCACCCACTGATTTTTATCCACAAGTCAATTTGGTGGCAACACACCACCGGTGGGAAAATGAGCATATTTTATTTATGTGGATTCTAGAATTTGAGTGAATATATGTCACCAATTGAATGCAAAACCAGCTATTGAGAGGTAGAGAGGAGGAAAAATATGTGAAGATAATGAGGGAGTCCAGAGAAAAGGGGTAAAAGATGGAGAGAATGGGACAAAGACAGTTTTGTAAGCAGTGTCAGTCATTGTGATTAAACCAACTGTTACAGGCCTATTCAAGGCTGAGTGAGTCCAGCAGCCTAGCAATCTTCTCCTAAGAATGTCTGAAACATTGCAACAATGCCCCTTATATTGTAGCTTTATAAGAGGAATGGCTTAGGCATCTGCTTTCTGCTACAATGAACCAATTGTGGCCGTTAAATGACTGAGGCTCCGCTTACCTGTTACTGCACTGCTGTTAACCACCACGGTTATCAATCTGTTGACAACTGTGGTTGCGGTTGTTCAACAGGTTGATGCATGAACTTGTGTTTCAACTGTCTAGAGCCACAAGATGATTTAGACCCAGGAACGTGTATGAGCAGGTGTGTGAGTGTAGCCTATATAAAATGGGGTGTTACACAATACAAGTCTCCCAATAGCAGCAAGTAAATTCGTGGGAGATAAGATAACACAGCCTTCGCCATTAGACACTCCTGAACTATAAGGAGCCTTTGCCCCACAAAAACTCACCCAAGGATCAAAAGAGAAAAGTATTAAATCCCCAAACTTTACAGGGTTTCCAAAATGCCATCATGGTCACAGCCCTACAAACACACAGCTGAAACCTACAACATTAGAGACTAATAGTAAGTAGTAAATTAAACTTCTGGGATTGACACACCTACAAAGTCCCAGACAAGTGCAATTTCGAAATTGGGCAGTGCATTATCAGCTCCTCTTGTCATATAGTCATTGCATACCTTAGAGAGCTATTTATAAAAGTTGTCAGAAATGTCCAGATCAACTAGCCCCATGTAAGTTAACGATTGTTTTCAGACCAAAAAGACAGTTTTGTAATTTTTTAGTCACTCAAATATCACGACTAACAGACATAGCAAAACGTATAGAACTGAAAAAAATTATCTCCACCAAGAAGAGGGTAGTGAACAGCTCGTCATGAAGTGCTTGTGCCCCTAGAAATAAACGTGGCGCGTGCGCACCCGTGGGGCGCTGGATGTTCCCCAATGCTTGAAGGGGGACCCGATTGAAACAGTTTGGGAACCCCTGAGTTAGCCAAATAGTATAGGCCTGTCAGAATACACTTACAGTTAGCTACACTTGTTGAGTAGCTAAAGGCCTGGGGGGTAGCATTTCGTCACAATAACTTCACATTAGGTAGCTTTTAGCTAAATTAGCTAATGCCATCTCGCTGCAGCACTCGCCTCATTGGGTATCTCGCAGGCTCCAGTGCTGGGATAAGGCCCCGGCTCACTTAGCTGGGCGGCAGTATGGCTTTCGTCGACGGCGAGAAGTTCAGTGTCGTTGGCCTCTTCCCCGGTACTCTCTGACAACAGCCCCGCGCTAACATTACTGTTACTCGTGCTATTTGGTGGCTCTCTGGACTCAGAGCTGTCAGGTACTTGGTGTACGAGCCACGCGCTCAGCTGCGTCGGGAACCGGATGGGCGACCCAAGCGCCCTCACCTCATCCAGGAGCCGACGGCAGGCGAAGAAATAATCCAACTCGGGACATTTGGGGTGCACGCTGTACCCGTCCCAGTTGTCCCTCAAACTGTGAAACGGTGTCTGGATGTAGGCTGAGCTAGGACCGTCGCTAATCTCTAGCGGTGAGTAGGAGCCGTTCAAGTAACTGTCGACATCCACGCGAACTCCGATCAAACTGAGTAAGATCGTAAATTGGATCAGTCCTTCTGTGAAGTATTTCTTCACGTTTTGCATCTTTTTCACACTTTAGGAAGAACGTCTGTGGAGAAACGCTGGTCCCAGAGTTCACTTTAGACTACCAAACAAAGAAAATGCCAAACAAAAGAACACGCTCCTCCAGTCAGACAAAGAGGTCCGCCTGACTGTACGCCGCCGGCGAAAGCTTTAGATAGCTAGCTACTGCACTACCGGTTTCTGATAACTTCCTGACAGAGACATGTCCTCAAACGAAGAACTGTACCACAATCGAATACAATAAATAATTTAAACTTAGATAAAACTATGATCTACGGGAATCTCCCGTTTATGTATGGTGTTACAAATTACTTATAATACAAGGTAAATATCCCGAACCTGTTCTTTCACTCCCTATCAGCTGCAAGGAGACTTGGGGAGGGATTTGCATAATTCACATAAAATCGGCCCAAAGCTTCCATCGCAACAGGGTCCGATTGGTTGAAAATGTATTATGTTATGGAGGGAGCCAATCGTAGCGTCCCACCGGCTGTTAGTTGGATGCAAAACGTCACCCCATTCATTGGATTTCCGCCACAAACAAGACATACATTTATACTTAGAAATTATGCGTAAAACACATTTTATTCAATATTACACTGTTTCAAATAATGCATCACAAGAACACTACCGTTATTTTAAAACGGAACCTTGTTGTCAGGGGCGGGACCGAGATGGTACTTCCGGTGACTTAAAAAAAAAATAGTTTGGCCCACTGACCTACTTCGAGTCCAGTAGGCCCGACCTACCATATCAATGAATAAACCATTTTTGAATGAATGAAGAAGTTAAAAGCTACCAATCTACAATATATCAAAATACCTTTAGGCCTTTTAAACTCAACATTACACAATATGTACAGGACAGTGTGTTCCCATCCATGTACCTGCACCAAATCTCCAGTATTTTTCCTTCATAGCTTGTTCTCCCTTTAAAAAAAAAAATTGGGAGCCAATTAGTTTTAAGCACTTTTAGTTCCAATACTGATCAAAACTCGTTTTCTCATGGTTCTCTCTTGTCCCTCTGCAGTAGACATATGGTGAGCAATATGTTGTGAACATCGAATCGCAAAAAATCACAGTATCGAATCGCAATACATATAGAAAGAATCACAATACAAATCGTATTGGAACCAAAGTATCATGATAACATTGTATTGTGAGGTCCCTGGCAATTCCCAGCCCTAACCAACAGGTCCTGTTGATCTTAGGAACTCAAAAGTTTGGTTTGAAAGTGCCACACTGCCTAGTGCCATCCTCTCTTGCTTGGTCAGCCCAGCCCTGACAACAGGGTCATCCCGAGTAACCACCAATGATTTATATATACACTAGATGACTGATAGGGGGCGTCCTGTTGAAACCACAGTGCCTCCATCTTGCTCCCCCACCCCCCTCCCCCACAATGTCTACATTCGTTGTTGCTACATTTATTCTATTAGATTACACATTAACGCATACTTGTATATTAAATTATATTATGTGAGCTAAACATAGGGACTGAATGGCAGAGAGTTCTTAGGCACTGCATCGCAGTGCTAGAGGCGTCACTACAGACCCCGGTTCGACCCCGATCTGTATCACAACCGGCTATGATCTGAATTCCCATACGGCAGCGCACAATTGGCCCAGCGTTATTTGGGTTTGGGGAGGGTTTGCCCGTCCATGTAAATAAGAATGTGTTCTTAACTGATTTTCCTAGTTAAATGAAATAAAAAATAAAATTAACATAATACATTTTTAAAAATCCTTAAAGTATAATTTTCAGAGATTACTAATGTTACTGTTCTCACTACAACAACACAAATATATGTAATTTTATCCATTAAAATGTATTAAAATACTGTAGAATTCCATTAATTCCAATGGAGGACTGCATGAGAGTGTCAATATGGCCAGTGGCTTCCAGGCCTCGTAATGGCCAATACATAGCATCAGCGATTAAGGTTTTATATGGTGAGCTGATGGTGTTGAATGTTGATATGTAGCTTCATCGAGGACCAGGCTTACTTGATTTGGAGGCATGGCTACACAAGACTTAGTTGATTAAACTCAACTCCACGATCTACGATGGAGTTGAGCAGCAACTAGTGTTTGCAAACCGGAGCACCGACATCACCAAAAACAACGTTGTTATGTGTAATTGTGGGCTATTCTTTGGATGCTGAAATCAGTAGTTTTTGATGAACTTACTTTTATGTAACATTGGATCTCCGGTCTGCCCACAGTAGTCACCGCTCAACTCCATCGATAAATCATTGAGTTGAGTTTAGTCGGCTATGCTAGACTACTTGTTCTGTAGTCTTTTGGGAAACCATAAACGTAGGATGTTTTCCCTTATTATTTTACCAGGTAAGTTGACATTCGGTTTTGCTGCACAGACCTGGGGAATAGATACAGGGGGGTGAATGAGCCAATTAGAAGCTGGGGATGGTTGCCATGATGGCATGAGGGCCAAATTGGGAATTTAGCCAGGACACCGGGGTTAAAGCCAATAATCATACAATAAGTGCCTTCGGCTCTTTAGTGACCACAGAGAGACAGCACATCCGTTTAACATCGCATCCAAAAGAAGGCACTCTATCCTGGGCAATGTCCCCATTCACTGCTCTGGGGCATTGAGGTCTCCTTAGACCAGAGGGAAGAGTGCCCCCTACTGGCCCTACAACACCACTTTCAGCAGCATCTGGTCTCCAATCCAGGGACAGACCAGGGCCAACCCTGCTTAGCTTCATGAAAGTGATATAGACCAAAACAAACATTACTTTTGGTCATATGGCTCATACACACCCCCTGCTGGTCGTTAACGGGATACTGCGAGATTCGGGCATTTACAATTTGTATGTTTCTGCGTGCAGTATGGAAGAAGTTAGTGGTAGTTTCGCTAGCCAATTCTAACTAGCGTTAGCGAAATTACTGGAAGTCTACTTGTACGTTAACATTGCTTTAAATGCCAGAATCTTCTATCCCTGGAACGTAATATTCTATGGAACACAAGGGGTTTTGCATGAGGGTTTGCCATCACTTTCAGGGAGGACCATCCACGACCTAGGTATAGACCTAGGGTGAAAAACAAAACACTTCGGTATAGATGAACAATATTTTACTTATTACAGAATATTATGATATTTCCTCAACAAAAGATCCCATCTTTCCATTCCATATTCCATAGCCTATACAGCAAGTGTGTCTACAGGACCACTCTGTTAATCACCTCTTTTGATCCCTTTGATTTAATTGTGTGCCATTGATAAATCTTGCTGTTTTCTAATTCCTCCAATGTATTAAAATGCCCCCAAAAGCCTGTAGTTGTATTCATTTCCTAAATGTGAACAACTGTCTATTTCTCCCTTCAGTCATTAGGAAGAGCTCCCCCGTTTGTACCTTTATTTAACTAGGCAAGTCAGTTAATTAAGAGCAAATTATTATTTACAATGACGGCCTAGCCTAGCGGGAACAGGAGTAGAACGACAGTTGTTTACTTTGTCAGCTCGGGGATTCGAGCCAGCAACCTTTCTGTTACTGGCCCAAAGCTCTAACCACTAGGCTACCTGTCGCCCCATTTAAGGGTTCAATAATACTATTTTTTTTTCAAGCATTTCATAATCATTTTTCAAGCATGTAGGGAAATTTGATTGGCTATTGATTTGGACTATTTTACTTATGAAACAGCCACTTTGTTGAAGACATTTCAACATTTATTTCTGAAGTGATGATTATGAATTTGTTTCTCTAGAATAATCACTATTTATATTAAGTAATTGGTCAATATAAATATATACAATATGATAAATATACATAACGTTAGGTTATTATTTTGTCAATAATTGCCTGTATATGTTGTTTGCTTAAAACTATAGGATCATAAAGTTTCTTTACATAAATTCCTTTACATCACTGACATTCTTTTCTGTAGAAGAAAATGTGGTATTTGAAGCAGAGATTACAAAATAGGGCAGGAAAACATCTCAATCGCGCCCACTGACTGCTTATTCGATTTTTCATTGGTTAAATTGAGTTCTGACCTCACCCAGGGGTTGGGAAATATTATTAAGACCACTCCCACATCACCCTCTGATTGGTTTAATTGTATACTAGGAATGCACAGCTGTTGAATATTATGTGACCTACTTAACCACTTCGATGCTGGTGTCATCCTGTCCAGGAATTCATAAAGCATATAAATGCACATATTTCCGTTAGTTTTGCTCAATAATAAATACGTGTATGTGCATGTTAAATTGTAATTGTCTTTCCTGAAAATGTCTCCAATACATTCCTCATGTTTCTGTGAACTAAATAGGTTTACTAAACAGGCCAATATTGTTATAGATTTTGTGGTGCAGAACTATTTACCCAAAAATGTTTAGGCAAAAATGAATGCATAAAAATACCTGCAAACTCAGCTAGGCCTTAATGTGGAATACAAAACATTATAAAAATGATTACAAATGAATTACTACACAATAGACTACAAGTGTGTAAAATGACATATTTTAGTCCATGACTTTTGCTAAAACATTTTCATAATGTAAAATTGATGACTGACAAAATAATATAAGCCTACAATTTTAATAGGAACGCAGCACATAATATATAGGCCTAATTTACCTTATCTTACATGAATGACCTGGAATTAAATTACACTTTGGCCTAAGGTTATTAATCACATCGGAAAAAACAATAACAATAATATTTTTTTATTAACACTTTAATTTGATTAGTCTATTAGATTTTACTTCAGGACCACTGCATGACCAACACACAGAAAACAAGTATGAATTAAGTATTTAAAGTAAAGAAAACTAATTGTTTAGACTCAAACAGCTTCAATGAGTTGCCCTGCTAGGCTATAACAACTCAAGCGCAACAGTTTGGCAAAGAAGAGTGACATTTAAGATAGCCTATGTCAATAGAGAACATGGCAGTTTTACAAATCGACCAGGTGCGACATGTCAGAAATGCGTAGAGGCACGATCAAGTTGTGGAGCATAGCTTTGAAATCCACTGAAGAATGATACGAGCTAGTTGATCTAACGCCAGCATCCAGGACTTGATTAATCCACAACTATTTTCATAACGACGCAAAATACATTTAAATCACTTCTGAGACATTCTGGACAGATTTATTGGGTAAATCTCTTAAATCACAACCTGAGCTGCTCGTAGAGAGAAGGTGATTGGCCGACAAGCAAGTGACGTCTTGAAGACTGACATGAACCGTAGAGCATGCGCATAAGTTGGACATTGCCGCAAGGCATCGTGGGATCTCAAGAGTAACAAATTGTAGAGAGGAAGTAGAATTCAGTGCGCCTTAGGACTTCACTTCGGCTTCGGACAACTCCCAAAATGTTTTCAAACCAAGTTGTGGGGCCACTGAGATGTGAAAAGACACATTTTGTAAAATTATGCCTGAAAGGCCTACATTGCAGAAAAATACACGGGGTCTGTCTTGATTTGCTCATATGCTATGTATAATAGAGTAATAGGCCTATAATAAACAGTACGCCAGTTGGGGGGAAGAATGAATGCATACATGTCCGTAACTATTGACTGAGAGAAACAGAAACCATAGGCTATAATATAAACAATCGATGAAAGCATGTGAAAATAACAGCACATGTTCAATATTTTATCATTTTCTATTATTGATTATTTAGGCTAATTGCCCAAAAATAATAACCTATTATACTAAATTACTTATTTCCAATGCTGATTGTTATGACAATGTGGTGATTTTACGATAACATTTAAACAATAGATGTAATAAATTGCATATATATTGTATTAATTTAATTAAATATGAATACATATTCTGATGTATTTAATATGTTTTCGAAATGTATTTCAGAATGTATTTGATCTCAATATGTAAAAACATTGCATTTTAGCCTATAGCCTAGTTTCCCCTCAGCATGATTCTACTTATTGTGACAATTTTAGTTTAAATAGATCTGTGGCCAATATTTGTGTTGTTATCTGGAATACGCTTTTTATTTTCAAATTAATCAATCTATTAATCAAGATTAGATTAATTTTAAAACAATAATAAGTAGCAACCCTCTCATTCTCATCTGTTATTTGTGTATGCATTGTTTATGCATGCAGACTCAAATTTGGCTCATAAACAACAATGAAAAAAACAAGCTATTTATAGCTAATGTAGGCTATTCTTGACATAATGTTTTATCGCACACAATATAAGTTTTCCCATATCTTTCCAGTCCTCGGAGCTCCGTCGCCCAAAGCTCCAAACATCGAACTGGCGGCTCTCCCCCTCGACAACCACAGCTGCAACTTGATTGACAGCAAGCGCCATCCAATACAACAAATGTGATTCAGATAAAAACATTTCATTGGAAAAGTATTACTTTCGTCAGAGGTGACCTAAACCAATCACAGATGGTATATTACCATAGTTTCAAGGCCACATTTCTGGCAAGCTCTGTGGCGCCCCGCCGTGGACACATGGAGACAATTTTGAAGCGGTGTTCTTTTCCCCGAAATGAGTAATAACAGTGAAAAATGTTGAGCAGTTTTCATTCCTTTATTTATTTCCCTTTCAATACTGGTCTTTGTTTTATGTTGATGGAAGAAGCAGCCCTCTTAACTTAGTGTTTCCCAACGGTCTCTAGGAAATTGATTGAACATGCTTTAGATTTCTTTCAATAGGATAAAAGGTAGAGAACTACAGCGCTTTTGCTATAATATATTTTCCCCCAACAGTTTATCCTAGGGTAATTTAATAATTGACACAAACAGACGTTTGTCACCATCAGCCTATCTGTCATGCTGTTTGATAAATGCTTGCGATGTACTGACTAATTCAAATATCTAATATGGTTTTATGCGTAGGTTACTGTGAAACATCATCCTTTTTGTCTGACAACTGCATTATTTTTGTTACCACAAGAGAGCGGTAGCCTATTAACCAAAACCAAAAACCAACCAAGGCCCCCAAACTAAGAATGATCACACTTTTGCAAATCCCATTCAAATAATTAATTGATTAAACTCTGCACCAATGCACTATATTTGTAGTGTTTCTATGGAGTTAAAATACAAAGAATGACAACCACTACACAATTAATGATAGTCCTATGAGAGTGTTAGAGCCGATTTGGACATATTTGTATAAAAGACTGAACATATGGAGCTCCATGTATATTTGTGTAAATATATTAAATATTAATGTAAATGATGAAATATTAGGTACGTACCTTTATGATTTATATTTACCTGATTGAGATATATTCATTTGTTGTTAGTGTAACTCAGCCATTTGGCCCCCCCTCTTGCCTATTCATTGTATTGTGGTAAGTGTGTTAGGATAAAGGCAGGAAGTTGGTCCTTCGGGAGAGGAGTCCTTGCTAGATGCGGGAGCGGTATAGTTTTTTGACCATACAGACAGGTCATAATATGTATTTTCCATATAAAGTATTCTATGCTTTAAGTTGATTGGATAATCATTCATTTGTTAGATATAAGAAGAATAAACATTTTTGTTGCACCATATCCCTGGATGTCATTGAATGTTTGGCCGTTTGGAAACCTTGAGTGTGGACTGTATGCGTACCAAACAACCCCGCTTCAGGCTTGGGCAGTGGCTATGGTAAAGGCAAAAGGAAGCCACTACATTCAAGTCAAAAAACTGAATGAATGAAAAAGCTAAACCGGTTGTGTCCAGCATTAAGTCTCTGTGTGGGTTATTCTCTCTCTCTCTCTCTCTCTCTCTCTCTCTCTCTCTCTCTCTCTCTCTCTCTCTCTCTCTCTCTCTCTCTCTCTCTCTCTCTCTCTCTCTCTCTCTTTCCTTCATCCCTCCCTCCTGTGGGCCTCTAGAGGTCATGGACGCCAGCACTCGCACCAGGCGTTGAAAGAAGTTTTTTCAGCCTGGGCAGCGGCTGTGGATTTGATGTGGGACCGTGAGATGGCTGCCTTGATAAAGCTTGTCTGGCTCACAGAGATTGGCAGCTTTCTCCCTGGAAAATAAAATAAAAACCTCTTATGTAAATAGCAGAAAATGTCCCGACCCCGCAGGAAAACAGCCCTATGTGCCGTGATCTGTGGTGCTGTGGAGTTATATCAACTATACACACACACACACACACACACACACACACACACACACACACACACACACACACACACACACACACACACACACACACACACACACACACACACACACACACACACACACACACACACACACACACACACACACACACACACACACACACAGAGTTCATGAAGGGTAATGTCATTTCAGTGCTGACCAGGACCAGTGAAGCAGATGCCAGCTGTATCACTATCATAAGCTTCTAGAATACAGAACATCAGACATCTCAGTGTGTTCTAGAATGCAGAACATCAGGCATCTCAGTGTGTTCTAGAATACAGAACATCAGACATCTCAGTGTGTTCTAGAATGCAGAACATCAGGCATCTCAGTGTGTTCTAGAATACAGAACATCAGACATCTCAGTGTGTTCTAGAATGCAGAACATCAGGCATCTCAGTGTGTTCTAGAATACAGAACATCAGACATCTCAGTGTGTTCTAGAATGCAGAACATCAGGCATCTCAGTGTGTTCTAGAATACAGAATGCAGAACATCAGGCATCTCAGTGTTCTAGAATACTGAACATCAGACACCTCAGTGTGTTCTAGAATGCAGAACATCAGACATCTCAGTGTGTTCTAGAATACAGAACAGCAGACATCTCAGTGTTCTAGAATACAGAACATCAGACACCTCAGAGTGTTCTAGAATACAGAATGTCAGACACCTCAAGTGTTCTAGAATACAGAACATCAGACACCTCAGTGTGTTCTAGGATACAGAACATCAGACACCTCAGAGTGTTCTAGAATACAGAACATCAGACATCTCAGTGTGTTCTAGAATACAGAACATCAGACACCTCAGTGTGTTCTAGAATACAGAACATCAGACACCTCAGTGTGTTCTAGAATACAGAACATCAGACACCTCAGTGTGTTCTAGGATACAGAACATCAGACACCTCAGAGTGTTCTAGAATACAGAACATCAGACACCTCAGTGTGTTCTAGGATACAGAACATCAGACACCTCAGAGTGTTCTAGGATACAGAACATCAGACACCTCAGAGTGTTCTAGAATACAGAACATCAGACACCTCAGTGTGTTCTAGGATACAGAACATCAGACACCTCAGAGTGTTCTAGGATACAGAACATCAGACACCTCAGAAGCACAAGGAGCCTTTCTTCCCCAGGACCTGAATGGTGTGTAATGCATGTCTGTTATAAAATGTGTGTTTATTGATGTAATGGTGCCTATATGGAATCGCTGTATATGTCTGTGGCTACCGTGTCTGTTCCACTAATGGACCCTCCTAACCCCCCCTCCCTCCCCCTCACCCCATATCATATGCATGTACTCCCATGGGATCTGATTAAAAGGGTTTCCAGTCAGAGAGAGGAGGGGAGGAAGGGGTATGGGACAGTGTGAGAGTGGTCCTCATGACCCCCTGTCTGTGTCCTAAATGGCAACCTATTCCTTATATAGTGCCCTACTTTTTTACCAGAACCCTACAGAAGGGAATAGGTTGCCATTTGGGATGCACACCTATGTCGGATTGAGGGTAGAAGGGGTGGGGTGGGTACTCTCCTTCTTGCTAATCAATACAGATACCCCACCCCCAGGTCTGCTCTCTTTCCCTTCCACACTAGACTAATGTGTCTGGTACTGAGGCTACAGTATTACACAGGAAATCTATATCAGTGCAAACAGAATGGGAAACATTCCCAGATACAGATGACTCCTAGTCCTGAACTAAAAACACCACCTCTGGTCTAAAGGAGTGCACTATAAAGATTACAGGGGGCCTTGTAAACATTGCTATGGTGCTTTCCATTGCATTCTAGCCTCAGGCAGTATTATTCCATTGTTGACCTGGAGGAAGGGGTTACCACCATCTCCCTGCCCGAGGGTTGCCTGGGTGTCAGCCTACAGGACCCAAAGGGCCCAAGACCAAGAGCCGGAAACTTCTGAGGGATGCCTAGTGTGCCTTTGTGGGATGACCTTTAATCTCTGTGACCTCCTGACCCGGGGTCAGAGAGGGTGTGGTGTTGGGGGAGGTGGGGTGGGAGTAGAGGAGAGGGAGTAATTGATGGGGTGATGGAGGGAGGCCTGGGGGTATGGGGAGGAGGGGAGAGCTAGGACACAGACTCCGGGGATGGGAGTTGTGTGTGTGTGTGTGTATGATTCAATCTGAGGAAGATCCAGTTTTATGGCCGGTGTCTGGTCTGTGTGTACATATGCACGTATCTCCCAGGATAAAATATATATTCTGTACGAATCAATGAATATTCCAATTGTTCTTGAGTTATCTGTTAGAATCATATAAGCCACTCAGTATAACTCAGAGTTGCATTCATTTTGGTGAGGTCAAAGGGCAGACTGAATTGCTGGAGTCATGGAGGGGGAGAGAGAAAGTAGGGGAGAGAAAAAGACATCGGGGGAGGGACAAGGGGGGAGAGTGTAATGGCTGACAGATGTTTACAGGGGCCTGACTGCACCTCTGATTAGGGGGAGGGGTGAGGTAGTGTGTGTGTCTGTGTGTGTGTGTATGCAAGTGTGTGTCTGGGAGTGAGGGGTAGTCACAACCCCCCAAAATTACATACCCACCCCTGTCAGCCATGGAGACACCATGAATGCCCCTCTTTTCTGCAGCTCAAACGCCCTAACACTAGCCTCCCCTGTCAGTCTCTTCAGCCCAACTTTGTCTAGATGGCTCAGGTCTAGCTAGCTCGGGGCCCAGGGCCCAGTGGTACTGGGTGGGCCTCCTATCCCCCACGCTCTGCTCAGAACCACCACTCTGACTGGACCCTTTCACACAGATGGGATTCCAGGATTCCTCTGCGCTCTGTATTCTACCCTGGCGTTCTTGGGTTACCAGCGGCCCAGTGTGGGTCGTGCCAAAGCTGTTTTTTTAGAGAGTTGGACCTGGAGTGGTGTGTGTGTGTGTGTGTGTGTGTGTATGTGTATGTGTGGTTGACCATAATAAGTGCCTTTCCATCTAGTCTGTCTACATCACAGTAATCCACAATGTTCTGGCAACCACATAGAGAATCGGTCACACTGTGAAACATCTACATGCTCTCCACAAATAATCAAAACAAGGCAGTAGAAAATGTTTTTTCAATGTTCAAAATCGCTGATTCACTGTTCAGTGAAGTGTATGATTCTATCCATAATGCAATGCTTCCCTATGTGGTTCTTTTAAAGAAAACAAGCCTGGAATGGTAATACATGTATTTATAGTCAGCGTTAACAGTGAAATACTTGCTTGTGAATGGAGAACTTTCCCATCTGATTCCCCTCTACATCAACCATGCAATAGGCTTATGGTTCTCTGTTGGTCCACCTGTCAGCCCGGAAGAAGGCACTTTCCACAGAAACATTTTTTTAAACCTTAATTTAACTAGGCAAGTCAGTTAAGAACGACAGATTTTTACCTTGTCAGCTCAGGGATTCAATCTTGCAACCTTTCAGTTACTAGTCCAACACTCTAACCACTAGGCTACCTGCCACATTGGTGCTTTCTTCATGTTAACATTGGGAGCATGTACTGAGTGCGCAACATGTTTTCATCTGTCAAACTGAAAATGAATGTTTTCCCTCAATGTTTTCCCATGGTGGACTTTTTCAAATTACCAGTCATCGCTGCGGCTGTTTCCTATTTACCCAAAACAGCCAGTGGATTGACATAATGACATACTGGAATTAAAATTAAAAATGTTTTAATAAAAAAAATCCAAGTATTGCCATTTCACATAAACTCCTAATGCATAATTGAATAAATGTGTTTAGAAGGTTGTTATGAATGATAACATTCATTAAGGTGTCATAACTGCTTTCATCAAGGTGAATGCCGTACGTACACCCCCTTCAGGTAAAGTGTTCCGTAGAAAGAAATCATCACAATATCAAGTGGAGACTTCTGGGTATTTCCATGTCGTCGAGGGGGAATGGGATTTAGCAAACACACATACTAATGTGGATGACCCTTGATTTGCAACGCTTGGCTGAGAGAAAACAGACAGTGTTATGAGAGAAACGGTCTGGCGTGTAGATCTGTTCCCTTCTCCAGGACCAACAGGAAGTCAACCCACACAGACAGACAGACAGACAGACAGACAGACAGACAGACAGACAGACAGACAGACAGACAGACAGAGAGAGAGAGAGAGAGAGAGAGAGAGAGAGAGAGAGAGAGAGAGAGAGAGAGAGAGAGAGAGAGAGAGAGAGAGAGAGAGAGAGAGAGAGAGAGAGAGAGGATTCAGTTTACACACATTTTAATCCATGTACTCCTGTCTGAATCATAAACACTTACGAGCAAAATCTAATTGAGGAACAGGGTTAGCATTGAGTGAAAGAGAAAGAGAGAGAGAGAGAGAGAGAGAGGGATAGAGAGATAGAGAGAGAGAGAGAGGGAGAGGGAGAGGGAGAGGGAGAGGGATAGAGGGAGAGGGAGAGGGAGAGGGAGAGAGAGAGAGAGAGAGAGAGAGAGAGAGAGAGAGAGAGGATTCAGTTTACACACATTTTAATCCATGTACTCCTGTCTGAATCATAAACACTTACGAGCAAAATCTAATTGAGGAACAGGGTTAGCATTCCAATTGGCAGCTTATTCCCTACATAGTGCCCTATAGACCAGGGCCCCATAGTGATCTGGTCAAAAATAGTGCACTATAAAAGGAATAGGGTGCCATTTGGGACATAAGCAGGGTTTCCTGACCAGCGTTCCCATTTACTGAAATATTAATGCAATGTTGTGTAACTTCTTCCAACAATGTTTTTTTTTTAATTCCCTAGAAAACTAAAGAGACACAAGCTACCCAAAACTCAAATACTAAGATATATATATATATATACTACCTGTCAAAAGTTGTAGAACACCTACTCATTCAAAGGTTTTTCTTTATTTGGACTATTTTCTACATTGTAGAATAATAGTGAATGAATTAAAACTATGACATAACACAAAATATATTTTATATTTGAGATTCTTCAAACTAACACCCTTTGCCTTGATGACAGCTTTGCACACTCTTGGCATTCTCTCAACCAGCTTCACCTGGAATGCTTTTCCAACAGTCCTGAAGTTCTCACATATGCAGAGCACTTGTTGGCTGCTTTTCCTTCACTCTGCAGTCTGACTCATCTCAATTTGGTTGAGGTTTGGGGATTGTGGAGGCCAGGTCATCTGATGCAGCACTCCATCACTCTCATTCTTGGTCAAATATCCCTTACACAGCCTGGAGGTGTGTTGGGTCATTGTC